>NC_069381.1:133245000-133845000 GCF_027475565.1 Acinonyx jubatus | reverse complement strand
ACCCTTGAACTAGGTCCAAAAGAAACAGTCTTGAATCAAACGCTTCACCATTATCGGCAATGTCCTAATAAGATTCCTTTTGAAAAAATATATATTAGCCCTTCACTGTTCTCTTCTTTTCTTTTTCTGTTTCTTGTACATTCATGTTTTGGCAAATTAGTCAATAACAACATTGAGGGCACATTTATATAGTGATGGATGAAATAAACATGAAACTAGAAATGTGTTTTACTAAAATTGGTTTGACTTATTCTTGCCATATAAATCAAGCAATATATTTTCGATAGCAAGATTGCACCTACTTAGGTCTACTTGGATTTCTACTAAATTTAAACACTCAAATCTTCAGATTTATGGCTCTCCACCAAAAACAAAGTTATATTTTGTAGCAATGAAGCAAATAAAATATTTTAGCGCATGCAAAATAATTCATTTCTATATAGTATCTCTAGTTTTGCTCAGTCTTTGCTTTCATAGACAAATACACACACACACACACACACACACACACACACACACACACCACACCAATCTCTTCTTATGACTATTATCCCCTCAAATCGTTTTAATTAGAAGTATATGTGTAACAAGAAAATGGCTGGAGGCATTGAGATCAATGAAAGGTTGCGTGTGTGGGTGTATGTGTGTATGAATTTTCTTTCTCCTAATAGTGTATTTAGAGTGATACTTTATTATTATATTTTTGATTGTCATTCTGTTTTGTTTTGTTTTTGCTTTTGTGAGAAAAATTTCTTTTCTTTTTGACACAAAATCTTTCCTACTAGAAAGCTATGTCTTTGATTGTCAACCTTTGAATTAATTTAATAGTATGAATACCTCCAGAAAATTTTAAAGAGATTTAGAAAATAGTGTGTTGTTCTATAGAAAGGACAGAACCTCAATCTTCAGATAAATCAGGAATTTGTCTTTGTCCAATTGTCTTAGAGAAGCTATGTTTTTTCCCGTCTTCTTTTTATTTTGTGAGGTAATGAAATATTTAAATAACTGATACTTGGCAGAAACACTTATTCCCACAGTATTTCTTGCCAAAATGAAAGAAGAAAGATCCAAATATCAAACAAGGGATGCCGTATTTGTGAGATTATGAGGCTGATTTTCTACATGACCTCCTCTTTAAAATAAAATAAAACAAAATAAAATAATCAGAGGAGTGGAAATCCAGAAAGCTTTTTGTGAAATGATATAACCATCCTCAGTTGATGACAGAAGTTGAAAATAAAAAAGGATATAGCAAGAAACAATCTTACCCTGACAGTGAGTGGATCAGATAACCAAATCAGTTTCAATATTTGTTCAATTTTTAAAAGGAACACAAAAGTTAGGACAACATGACCCATAACTTGTTATTACCTAAATAAAATTAAATGCCTTTAAAAAGTTTTCCATTGGAGGGGTGAGGGGGGCAGAAAACAAGCTAGGTCAGAAATAATGTGTTCACTGGGCCTTCTTTTATGAAAGGAAAATGCTCTACCAAAGAAAGAAGTAATCACATTCTACACAGGTGTCATTTTCATAAACATCAAGCTGGCAAAAATACCCTTTCTTTCTTCCCCAAGATTTGCTTTACAAAATTTAAGGAGGAACTCCCTTCACTAGGGCTCCTCATTTAATTATTGCATCCAAAATTTATTAAAGAAAGAAAACAAAAACATTTGTGAGCCACAGGGACTGGTGGTAACACAGGTACGGGGAAACCAGGAGGATCTGCTGATTCCAGATGGAGTGGATATATCCCCATGGCACCTATTACTTGCCAAATGTTTCATAAAGCAAACACATGACCTAAAAGATTTTGCAAGTGTGGGGTCTTCAAAAAAAAAAAAAAAAAACAAAACAAAACAAGGAAAAAGAAAAAAAAGTACACACTTGCAAAAAAAATTCTGTTCTTATTTAAAAGTCATTTCTTAATTCCTAACCATAAGTTGTTTTTAAAAAAACACACACTTTTAATATTTTTCAGCTGTCATGCCCACTTTAGTGAGTCTACATGTGTGGGTACTCCATAAAATCTCAGTGGTGGTGGCAGATGTCCTCTCTGAAATATTTCATGTGCTGCTGGGGGTGGGGGAAGTGTCACTTTTGTGCCATGAACACCATTCCTTCTGAAGGCTCTGATTTGGGACAGCCCCTCTAGAGCAAACGCTGCATTGCTTGATGTCACTCAAACGGGTGGTAAGCAGCAGAGAAACATATGACTATGTCAAGATGAAAAAAGGAATTTTAAATAATAACATATTTATGAGGCCCTTTACAACAGCAAAAGAACGGCTGTAAAAAGAAATCAATAATTGTTGTAATTCCGGCTTGGCTATGGGAGAATAAAAATTTATATCTGTTGTCTGAAGTGAACAAAACCTATGTTCATGGAAGCTCTACTCAGTCTCAGTCCAAGGAAGAGTCACCTGGTTGTTGGAGCCTCAGAGTATCTCTTCCTTTGCATTCCTCTAGCAGTTTCATGATGTATCACACATTTTCACACTTAATTGCATGCTGTCTTCCTTTCTTCTCTAATTGTTTAGAGGTTTAGTGGTTTAAGAGATGTTTTTACTTACTTTGAATTAACTTGTATTCTTTCTCCTTCAAGATGATTACTGTGCTGAACAGAAGATACTTGATAAATATTTAATTGACCCATTAATTCATTCAGTAAATTTCATTAAGCACCTACCTTGGGCCGGATTTAAAAAATGCCATGCACCCTTGCCCTCGGGTAGCATACACATTTCCAGTAGAGAAAGAAGAGATTCCAGCTAAGAATCCCAGGAACAGAAGTAAAACTACATCCAGTGATATGAGCTTTGAAGGAAGAATACCATTTGCTGAGGGCGTCTATCTGGGGATCTCATGTCAAGGGGGGATGGGGAGAAGGTAAAATTTTCTAAGCAACTGATACTTTAAGTCCAAAGGGTAAGTTTATATTATCAAGGGAAGAGAAATAGAAACATCTTGGGAAGAGGAAAGTGCAGGCTCGGATGAATAACTGAAATAAGACTAGTGTGTTGGGAGAGTAACAAATACTGGGTGAATAGAGGAAGATTCTGGAAAGGTTAGCAGTGGCTGTGTTGGCCCTTATGGTCCATGGTAAGGATTTTGAACTGTGAAGTCATTCAGGGTTCTCAGCCCTACAGTAGTAGCATGATAAAATTGACTTTTTAAGATGATTCTCTCTGCACAGAGAATAATGATATAGTTAACAGATAGGTAAAACTTAATTAGAAAGAATAAATATAGAGACAGGGAGACCAGAGGAAAAAAGATTTCATTAGTCCGGGTGAAAAATGACACAGCCTTGAACTAGGGAGCAGTGGACATGGAAAGACACGACAGACTTCAGGTATGTTTGGAAAACCACATCTTTAAGACTTGATGATAGATTTGATGTGGAGTTTGAGAGCAAAAGGAATAAAAAAGAATACACAGAATTCTAGCTTGAACAACTAAGTGGTATAGTACCCTTTCCCAAGATGGGGAAATAAAAGGGAGTGTGGGACTAGACTGAGGAAGAGGGGGGAATCAATAGCCAGCTTCAGTTGTAAAATTTCAACTGACCCTGAGTTATCAAATTGGAAGTGTTGAACCAGCAGTTGGACAGATCTGGAGCTTGGAAGAGAGTTGTGGGTTTTTTTGGTTTTGTTTTTTGTTTTTGTTTTTGTTTTTCCTTTGAGAAGACGGTTTGGGAGTCATTAACCTATGGAGAATTTTTGGAAACAGGACTGGCACATATCACCTAAGGAAAGAGTAGGTGAGGGGAGGAGCAGAGGGCCCAGGGCAGAATCTGGAAGAAGTCCAAACAGGACAAGGAGACATAGAAAACAGATCAACATAGAGGGAACAGGAGGAAAGCAGCGAGTGGAGTGTGAAGTAGCCTAAGGGAAGAGAATCCAAGAGGCCCCACCTGTTGACCACCCCTTAAGAGAAGCTGCACAATCACCAATCAGTACCTTCCATTCAGGTGTCTGCCTTGGGTCATTCCTATTGGAGTTTATGATCAAAACACAGATTATTTTCTCTGTCACTAATGTCTTCATTTTTACATCATTTTTCTCCCAATGGGTCTTACATGAGCTGTTCTGGAAAACACATTTCTCTTTGTGAAACTGCATGGCTACAAAAGGAATTCTTGTATGCCAGGCGATCTCTATTTTTAGGTCAGACCATCTTAAACATAGAGTCCAAATTTGGTGAAAATGTATCTAGTATATGATGTAGTTAACAAACAAGTAAATGGTAATTTACTATTCCATTAATAAATATTTTTGCCGACAGATGTTAAATGAGCTATAATTTATCTAACCAGCCTTCATGCCACCTTCTTATCACCAAAAAAAAAAAAAAAAAAAGATACTTTAAAAAAATACCAGGGAGCCTGGGTGGCTCAGTCAGTGAAGTGTCCGACTCTTGATTTTGGCTCAGTTCATGATCTCATGGTCATGAGATTGAGCCCCAAGTCAGGCTCCAAGCTGGGCATGGAGCCTGCTTAAGATTCTCTCTCCCTCTCGTCCTCCTCCTCCACTCATGTGTGCACACACATTCTCTCTCTCTCTCTCTCTCTCTCTCTCTCTCTCTCTCTCAAAAAGAAAAATTGCCAAAAATGTGTAAGGAATGCAAGAAAATTAAAAACAAGTATATTTTATTAGAAAAACTTCTGATGGGGTGCCTGGGTGGCTTAGTTGGTTAAGCGTCTGACTTCAGCTCAGGTCATGATCTCACAGTCCGTGAGTTCGAGCCCCACGTCAGGCTCTGTGCTGACAGCTCAGAGCCTGAAGCCTGCTTCAGATTCTGTGTCTCCCTCTCTCTCTGCCCTTCCCCTGCTCATGTTCTGTCTCTGTCTCAAAAATAAATAAAAATATTTAAAAAAAGAATAAATTCTGATGAATGTATATTCTTTTTAAAATTTTTCTTTAAAGGTCTGTGTGAAATATATTGTTGGTAGGAATGTAAACTGGTATACTTTGGAAAACAATATTGTTTTATCTTTTTAAACTTTTTATTTAATAATGTAATGTAGAAATTGCACATAAATGTATAGTTCTCTGAATTTTTACAAACTTATCACACTTCTAAAGTCAACACTCTGATCAAGAAACAGAACAATTCCAATACCTCAGAAAGTGCTTTGATATTATATTTTTTAAAGTTGAAGCTTCACTAACCCTATAGCAATTCTACTTATTCACACACACATATGCCATATATATATATATATATATATATATATATATACACACACACACAATTCTGTTCATATACATGTATACCCACATGTATATATGTGATACTGTGTATATATATATATATATATATATATATACATATATATACACGTATCAGTAATTCTGTTCATATACATGCATATACACACACATATATATACGCATACATATATATGTGTGTGTGTGTGTATCTACAATATAAATTCTTACATGCAACTCTCAGAATTGTACCAGAATGTTCATAACAAATCTGGTTATAATAGCTTAAAATTGCAAACAATCCATATAACAATCACCTGGAAATAACAACTTGCAGTATATTCGCAGAATGGAATATAATACAGCAGAGAAAATTCAAATGAATAAACAACCTCTAAGCACAACAACATAAATGAATCTTAGAAGCAAATAGTATAAACATAATGTTTATGTAGAAAAAGAGTAGAATTAATTGTATGACACCCCTTTTATAACATTTTAAAATGAATAAAATATATTTAGGCATATACAAATATGTGACAGAAACAAACAAGCAAATAAAAACACAATAAATACAACATTAATAATAGTGGTTTCCTTTTAGGTGAGGCAGAGGGAGGGGACAGGAAGAAGCACAAGGGTGAGTGACAGTGCAGTATATCATCGAGACCAGGGCAATTGTGAAAGCAAAAGGGGGCACTATTAATAAGTAAAGCAGGGAAGTGATGGTAAGTAGAGACTGTCCCAAGGCAAACCTGGACTGCGGATCACCCTAGTTATTCACAACCAGTTGTTAGATTGATTGGTAAGTTCATGGGCATATTAATTAACTAATACAATTAATAATAATAATTAGTATTATTATATAACTAATAAAATTAATATATCATAATAAAATTAATAATTATAATAATTATTATAATATAATTAATTAATTAATATAAATTAAAGAGGGACATTCATGAACCAACGGTTTATGACTGATTCAATTCAGGAATCATCGAGGTCCAAACATAAGTAATACTTTGTCGATTTAAAAATGTTAATTATTTAGTGTCCTGGGCTTTAATATTAATCCTTGGGGGCATGAATGAGAGGGATGGAACAGAACAACCATTTCCTAAAAGAGAGTCTAACTCAGGAAAGGAGGTGGAAGGGGGAACAGTTAGCCATTGTCCAGTCCCCTCTCTCCCAAGATCCAAAGAGTCAAAGTTCACAATGTAACAAATGTAATGAATGAAATGATTATTTGATTTTATACCTAATTGAGGTTAGGCTAATTACTTAACGAATTTCAGGGCACTCAGACAGGTTCAAGTTCTACCTAATTATTAAGCCAAAGTAATTGGATCCTGACAAAGTAGCTGACATTGCTTTATAAGTGTCCTTCAATAGCTAAAGGGAGTTTTGAAATTCAGTTGGATCCTCAGGTTTGTATAGGAAGATATTCACAATGCTTAGCCACCAATAAAGCACAAGAAACACCAATCCAAATAGGTCCCAGCCATGGCACTGGTGTAGGATTCTACAGCATTCCTGTTGCTCTGGCATGACCTCTCCATGCTGGATCATAAAGAGAGCCAGTGATCTTCAAGGAGAAGCCACTACAGCTTGAGTGGGAGGTGTGAACTCTAAGGACTTGAGTTGCAGCTCGTAAATAACCAGTTATGCGAGCAGGTCAATGTTTTAAAAATCGGTAAAACTACAGGTGGATAAAGAATTCATTCTGCCTAAAATTAATATAATTTGGAATATATTCATGAAGAAAGTGAATACAAATTGCCTTGCTTTCTCAAATAAATATGAGAAAAAGGAAAATAAAACGATCACGACTGAGACCTCCCTTGGGACTTTGGAAGCCTAAATGTGATTCGTTTTATGAAAATCCACCTCTGGCTATGACCACAGTGGAGCATACCAGCTGAGTGTTTACCTGAACTTCACACTGAATATTACAGATCCTACAGATGTGCAGAGTGAACCAGCCTCTGTCAAGACCTGGTCACTGTTGATGACAATCCCTGCATAGACACAATCAGTGTGTTTGACTTCCACTTGTTGGTTTGTGCATGATTTGATTGTAAATTAAATTTGACTTACTACATTAGGATTCTAATCTTCAGGAAATACCAAAGAGGTGCCTAAAATATTTTTAGCAACTGCAGTAGAATACAAAGCAACGTTGGGACAATTCTCTCCATGGTACCAAACTCTTCTATAACTCCAACAATTTCCATTACCCCAGTGCCTAAAATAGGCATATGCTACATGTTTGTTGTTTAATAAATGAAGGGAAATCTGGATCTTAATTATGGCTTTACCATTTAGTGCTATACCTTTTTTTTTTTCACTTGTCTTTAAAATGGGAAAAGTAATAAAACAGAAGCCTGCTGTGAGGTTTACTGACAAAAAAGAAGAATCAACATGGGAGATGCCCAGAAACTTATGGCCTTCCCCTTACACCAGAATATGATTAAAGAACCTGATTTCTGGAGCCCATAAGAAAACGATGGGGTTTCTCTACTAAAACAGTCCCTAGAGCCCAAAATGACCAGGTTTCTCAGTGGTGTCGAATGTTCTAATTAATACAGTATCGATGTGTTGACTAAGTCCATATCACTCTGACTCAAGCTCAAACTAAATGCTATTAAAGATTGTGAATTCTATATCAGTATTGAATTGAACACACAAGGGAGAATCATTTTTTTCTTTTTTCTTTTCTTTCTTTCTTTCTTTTTTTTTTTTTTTTGAGAGAGAGAGAGACAGACAGACAGACAGACCAAGCAGGGGAGGGTCAGAGAGAGATAGAGTAGCCCAAGCAGGCTCCATACAGAGCCCGAGGCAGTGCTCAATTTCACGACCCTGGGATCATGACCTGAGCCAAAATCAAGAGTCAGACACTTAACTGCCTAAGCCACCCAGGAGCCCTGTGGGAGAATGTCCTATATATGATGGTTTTAAAGGAGGAAAAGAGAGAAATCACAGCAATTAGTCCTAACTAACAGAGTGAAAAATGGAACACAAGACTGCTAGGACAATACCCAAATTATTAATGAATTCTAGATAACAAATAGAAATACATTTGTCATAAATAATTATTGGAACAAAAGAGGTCATATTTAAACAGGATACTAAAATCAAACTAAGGAAATTCAAGAGAAATTCCAGTTTTGGAAAAACAAAAAACAAAAAAAACAAAACTAAACTAAATAACCTTCCTTGTGGTTACTAACACCATTACTGTCATCAGGGATTACTGAATGATTACTATCATCACTGCATGATGTACAATTTCAAGTTCTTATAAGCCTTATACCTTACATATAATGAACATGGTAATAAATGCTAAATGTGTGAACACATTAACAATATATGATAAGTTTCTTTCTAGGAACTAGCTCATGGATGTCAGAAGTTTTATATTTGGTAGTTTCAATTAATTTTGCTACTTAATTCTAAGTACTATATTAAGTTACCTCAGTTCACCCATCTGGTAAAGAAATTTTATATGTAAAAATCAAGGCTTTTCTTTTCAATCATATTTCTTTCACTTTCTGAACTCCGCTTTTTATAACCCTAATTATGAACAAAGAGATCATGAGAAGTAAATCCATTTCAACTTCTAGCTACATTCAAAATATGGAATATTGAGTCTCCATGGAATGCCCAACCTCAGAAAGATTTTCCCCTGGGCCTCACAGGATATATTTTACAGCAGTTTGGGAGAGGAACCAATATTTTTTACGGTTCTCTGGAGCTTTGGATGGGCAGAAGACCACCAAGAAGTGGGATAAGTTTTCAGTTCTGTGGGTGTTACTAGAAGGGATTTGCTAAACCTACAAATTTCCTTCTCAGGTCACTATTAAGTCAAGGCGACATATATATAATATCTGTATGTGCTGGTGATGTAATTGCAAAACATATGTCTGTCAAGATAAATTTAAAATACATTTTTATCCCAAACATTTCTAAGAATACCCATGCAAATAATATTTTTCGGTTTATGAGAGACCAGTTTGTTAGTTTCTATAGAGGCTTTAAGGATAATGTGAGATCTAGTTCAGAAGAAAATTTGTTTTTCTACCTATAATTGTCTTCCATTTACATTTACATTTTTATACTTATAATTGTCTTAAATTTACACCTCATTGTCTTGAAAGGGCAACGTTTCTTATGCATATATTGTGAACATCAAGAGTCCTTGCAAAACAACAAAGAAAATAACATTGACACAATGGGAGTTGACTATCTTAAGGATGAAAAAACAGATTAATCATAGCAGTAATAATAATATCTAACTTTTAAAAAAGTTTTTCTTTGTGCAAGGCCTGTGGTATGTAGCAATTTTATGCAGCATCTAACATAATTGTCATGACAATCTTATAAAGAGAAGACGGTCAGAATTGGAGTTGGAATCCAGATAAGTGAAACACTATAGAATCAGGGTGGGAATAAAAGAATAAAGAATCTTTTAGCCTTTCCTGGTATTCTGTTTTCCATAACAAATTGTTTCTCAAAAAATGATCTTGGGTCTGTGCTCCGTTTCTCAAGATAATTCTCACAGTTGTAGTTTGGCTATACGAGTCAAAAGGCTTAAAAACCACCATGTTTTTTGAACCAGGATTTCAACCTCTGAGAATTTTAACCTAAAGAAATATCCTGCAATTGCATAAAATGCAAATGTAAAGATGTTCACTAAGGCTTTCTGTAAGATAATAAAGACTTCTAAACAGCACAAGTAATATGAGATTTGTTAAATAAACAATGGGAGACCTGTGTGATAACTATGCCCCATTATGAACTGTACTATAGGAAAAAAGCCTCTGAGCACACAAAGAATAGATTCACATAGTATTGCTGACTTTAAAAAATGTATCCCAGTTTGTATAGAAACAAAGATATACCTATAATTTTGAAAAGGTCTTAGGGGGGAAAAAACACATCAAAATGGTAACCCACAACACTTCTCCCAGATGAGTTCAACACCAAAAGCACCAGTAGCAAAGGTGAAAGGAAGCAACACAACGTCCTCATAGACAGAACTCTGGTGTGATTCTAGATGTTGTTCTAAGTAGGAGCCTAGTTCCCTGGCCATCAGTTAACTCCACAATGCCCTTTGGTAACTCCCTTTTCTTCTTGAAATATCCAGGGCTTATTTCTGTGGCTTGCACTAAGGATCCTGACAGATACAGGTCCTCGTTTGAGCCTACAGTACAGTCCTGTGTGAAACACAAAGTTTTGCTCAAGCCAGCCTTTTGGGAGCATATAGGGAAGAAGCTCGGGTCATCACTTTAAAATGACCATAAGAAATTATTCCTATGATTTGTGGAATTATAAAATGCAAATTCTCTACCCAGAGATAAAGTTTTGAGTAATGGTAGAGACACTGGAAAATTACTGAAACAAATTGGAACTATGGGGGGAATAAAAGGGGACTGCTAGGAACTGAATTCCTCAGATCCCATCTAATGCACGCTTTGACTAATAAAGGCCTCAATGATTTCTACTGAAAGAGTTCTTCAGAGGAATTCAACTTCAAGGTTAAGGTCTAGATTCAAGAAATAAGACTCCACAAGATACAGGTTTATTCAGTCCATACAATGTGGAACTACCAACAGCTTCAGAGAGGATTCTTGATTCCAATTCCCAGGCCCTGTAACTAGCACCCATGTGACGCACTAAAGCTGTTTCTACCCCGAAATGTCCCCACAGCCCAGTGATGTGGTGACTGAAAAGAATAGATAAGCAGGTAATTCTAAGGAGCAAAATGAAGAGGCAGCCATTTAAAAAAAGTCAAATAGAACTGATTTCACTTTTACATTCAGGACCACACTGTCTCTGCCTCTCTCAAGCCACACAATCCATACACAATAACACACCTATTAGATAGTTCCTATGGTCATTTGACTAAGGGAGACAAACTCAGACCTCGTTACAGATGGGCTGCCTGATATGCCAGTACCAGCTAGCCATGTATTCCACTGCAGACACACTCATAAGTGGCTCAAAGAATATGAGTCCCCACTAAAAGAATATGATAAAGGGATATTCTCTCTTGTGGGCACGACCTGGGGCAGGAAATCTGGTTACCTAATTTGCTTAGGAAGAGAAATGGCTTAAGGAACACACTGATTTATAAGCAGTCACTGGTCATTAGGCTAGTTGGCCAGGAATTAGAAACACAGTGCTGGGAAACTGGTGAGTACTGTCTGGGGTAAAGTTAGATGAATGTACGAAGTACAGACACACAGCATGAGGGTGGTTGTATCCCATGTGAAAAGCTCAGTGAAAGACATCCACTGTTGAGGAGGCCCACATATCATAGGGGTAAAATAATTCATGCAATGGATATCAGGCAGCATCCTTTCCTAGGCACTACAGTACTTATTCAGTGGGTCCACGTACAAAGGTACAACAATACCAGAAATAGAGGCTTCACAAGGGCTCAATGCCATAGATTTTACTTCTGCTTTATCTCCACGGCGTAGCAATGACCAATGCTTAACACTTGACATAGCATCATTCCCAAAGAGACCAACAACTTCCTGATAGCAGATTGAAAACAGTGGACATCTATAATTTTTAAGGGGCATCTACCCCTCCAGAATACATACCTATTCTGTAAATGGGCTTGCTTCACATCTGCCAGTACTATCATCCATGAACTTGTAGACATATCTTGCTAATCATCGCAGAATCGCACAACATATTAAAGCTCATTTTACAGCAAAAACCAATGGGTTTACAACCATGAAATTCACTCGTATTGCAATGCACCCCATTGCCCAAAGGAATCTTACCTCTTCAAATAGTGAAAGGCTTACTGATGATTCACTTGTGAGGTCATTTGGAAGATCACATCTTGATAGTACTGGGTGCTTTGAGACAAGGAACTAGTATCAGGTGCTGTTTCTCCCATGGCCAGTACACAAGAGTTTGGGAACAAAGAAGTAGAAGTAGGCATTACTGTTTTCACTGTTACACCAAATTATCTATACCTGCATCATTTTTGTTTCCTACCCCTATAACTTCTCATTCTGCAAGTTTAGAGATCTTAGTGTCCAAAAGAGAAATACTTTCATTAATGACACAATAATTTTGCCATTGAATTATAAGTTGACACCACTTCATGGATAGCTTGGGTTTCTCTTGCCATTAAATTATGAGGCAAAGACAAGGGACGAGGGTTGTGATCCTGCTTACCAACAAGACATCAGTTTGTCGAAACATAATGGAATTCACTGGGACACACTTCCCACCTTAATAATCTTAAACACAGTTGTAAAATCCAAAACAATTGCCCAATAAAACCAGAACCACTAAGTGTTCAGACTCTTTGGGAAAGAAGTCTTGGGTCACCAACCAGATATAGAACCCTGACCCACTGAGGTTCTGGTTGAGGGCAAGAAGTGAAGGAAGCAATTTCATGATTAGAGATAAAAAGAAGGGCTGGCTATGCCAGCTCTGTTCATTTTTGTTATGTATATATTAACAAATTATGCATATTTTATCTTTTCCTCTTTCTTTACTATCTATAAGAAGAGTGTCAGTGATACTTAAATTTTCATTTTAATTCATAAATCACCATACTTTAAGGAACGACATCCAGACCTGATGAAGATATTTTATCACCTAGAGAGATTTGCCTTTGAGAATGAAGAGTGGATAATGAGATTTCAAGTGACCCTTTTGTGGGGGAGGAGTGGGAGAATTTTTATTTGTATTTGGGTTGTATTTTGTTAGATGGAAACATGAAGTTGTTGTGTGGGAATAAGTTATATATGGTTGGGGAGAATGCCTGGTGCATAGCAAAAGAGGTAAATTGTGTGACACTTGTTTGTACTTGTGCTCACAGATTCATTCTCTGCCCTTAACTCTTTTTGCAAAAACATCTCCAAGGCTACTTTCGTCAATCGACTTATAGCTAGGTAGGGTAAATGGGAAGCTATAATATGAGTTTGTGGCCCAAGGAAGGAGGAAGCCAAGCCTACCACACCAACTCTCCCCCATTGTTTCATGGTTCTAATTTTTTTTAATGTTTTATTTATTTTTGAAAGAGACAGAGCACAAGTTGTGGAGGGGCAGAGAGAGAGGGAGATACAGAATTCGAAGCAGGCTCCAGGCTCTGAACTGTCAGTACAGAGCCTGATGTGGGGCTCGAACCCACAACCATGAGATCATGACCTGAACCGAAGTTGGATGCTTAACCGACTGAGCCACCCAGGCACCCCTCATGGTTCTAATTCTAGCCAGGGATCTAAACAGCCCTTCTCACCATGATTTTACCTCCTTCTCAGCAGCTCTGCTCCAATAGCTCTTTTTTTTTTAAGTTTATTCATTTACTCTGAGAGAGAGAGTGCATGCATGTACATAAGCTGGGGAGGGACAGAGAGAGAGAGAGAGAGAGAGAGAGAGAATCCCAATCAGGCTCTGAGCTGTTAGCAAAGAAGCCAATGCGGGGTTCAATCTCAGGAACCATGAGATCATGACCTGGGCCAACACCAAGAGTCAGAGCCACCTAGGCACCCCCATTGGCTCTTTAAATGTCATATCCTCCCTCTGCTCTCCAGTCCTGGATGGAAGTGCTTTACTGGTATAGCTAATGTTAGGGCTGGTATTCCATCATTGTTCGGCTTTTCAGTTTTTCTAATAATTTGATAAGAAGCTTTATACTCCTAATGTCCAGCTACCAAGCACTGACTGTTTTCCTCACTTGACCCTGACTGAGTCAATCTCAGGAGTTCAGGTGAAAGATGATGGTGGTTTAAATTAGGGAACTAGGGTGCTAGTAGTAGGGATCAAGAGATTTGGATTGGTTAGAAGATATGTAAATTGTAGGTGATAAGGAAGGGACGCATCAAGGAACATGCTTGGTTTTCTATTTTGAGCATCTGCATTATTAATGCCATTATTTATTAAGATGCACTAGGTACGGGTGGAACAACTTGGAGGTAAGAATTAAACATTCCACTTTAGACGGGTTCATCATGAGATCCCTGTAGGATTGCCAAATGGATTTCTTTAGTTCGCAGATGGCTAGTGGAATCAAGAGATTTGTGGAAAACTCTAGGCTCCTGAACGCCATCCTTAAGTTCTACGCCCTCTTTTTCACTTGCAGTTAACATCAGAGTGGTCAGATTCCAGGTTTATTTGTGGTTCTTAGCCCACAGTGGCTGGGGGGTGGGTCGGATGGAGTTTCTATGAATATATCCATTTAAACTATATTCCCATAGAACAAAATTAATTGACTGACTGCTTCAGTTTACTAAAAAGCATCTTACCTTATTTTGAGGTGACAAAACGAAGTGAGCGTCTAAACAGCAAAAACTTGAGGCAATCTTTAGGTGCTTGTTTTAATACTCTGAGAGCAATGGGAAATCTAGTTACCCAACAACCAATTGCACTTACCAACAGCTTGAAAGATTGTCCTCAGTCAACATATTCTTTTAAGACATTATCAATTTGCTGCTTTAGTCTCAACTAAATTTCATCAGATGGAAAAAAAAAGGGGAAAAAACAGGCAGTCCTACTGACCCCAGAAAGAAATCATGGAATCTAAAGTAGAAATTTGTTAGCACTTTGGTGCACAACTGAAGGATGTAAAAGAAGTATTCGTTAGGATTTGGCTTTGTGAATTTAGTGATATTCCCATATTTCTATACTTAAATAATCATCAATCATTCACCTATAAAACATAGTCAGAACTCAGGAACTATTATTAAGCAAGAATGCGTAATAAAACTTGAAAATATCACTGCTGTATTTTGGAAAAGGAAATTAAGTGTCAAAATGTCATTCCCGAGTTTCACTCACTTAGGGTTAACTACTATGTTCTCTTGAACATATTTTTTAATTTAGCTAACCTTTTAGTGATCGTGTCTTCCAGAAACTTTTGAGGAGTGTGACATAAGGTGGGAATCCAATCCCATAGCATAGCTTTTCTCTATACTTCTGCTATATACTCTAGGTTTCCAGTAAATGTGTTTGAGATTGGTGTGTGTACGTGAGTGTGTGTGTATACTGAATGCATTATTCCCACTGATAGCTGGCTGTGTGTGTAGAGGAAAAAGCAGTGAGAAATGAAGAGGAATGGGTTTGGGGAATTCCCTTCCCAAGACGTCTTAGGAAACCAAAGCTTCCCATGTCTTGAAAGGTCAAAGAAAGAGTATAATACACTTATGAAAAAGAAACTGTCTTATCCAGTGTTCTTGGCCCAGTCAGCAGATGAAATATAAATGCTGTCATCGCTTACGTGTGAGATAAAGGATAGAAAGTGGGAATGTGTTGGTTTACTGCAAATACCATTCTTTCGGTTTGAGAACATTGCTGGAAATAACCTGCGCTGAGAAGAGCTCCCTATGAGGAATACACGTTATGGGAAACGGTTAAAGGCAAAGTTTGGTCACTGACCTTCTCGATGTAGTTTAATCAAGCTGCAAGCACCACACCAAAAAAGACAGCTGCTTGAAGAAAGGAGCCATCACGAAGCCAAGACATTTTACCTTTCCTCTATTACATGAGTCGGGGATAAGACACAAGCGTGCAGTAAATCTCTAGTTCATGCATTCAGAGGCTGCACTGTAATAATGATAGACTATAAATCACCCAGAAATGTTACCTTTATTTTAGGACAGTCAATAGCTAGAAATAGTACTCACCAATAGCACAGATGTCTAGGAGATATAAAAACAAATGCTTGGCAGTTGTTTAAAAATGGGAAGTACAAGAATCTGACCTAAAATATATTAGAACACAAGAGCGGTTTCATCGTTTTGTCCAGTTTCCAGTTTTGCGTCTCACTATTTTTTTAATCCCATATTCTGTTGTTGAAGGTAGAACTGTAATTTTGGAGAAGTGAAAAAAGTGTCTGTCATGCGTTTCTTTAAAAACCTTGTAAATATTTGTAAAGCACACATACATCCATGAGCTGTTATGTAAATTTGTTTTTCCTTGCAAGTTTCAGGATAATTGCATGCCGAGAATTGAAGTAAGATGAGGCTGTAAACAAATGGGAGGCTCCTGCAAGGCCCCGAGGGGACGGAACTAGGCTATCAATGTGCCAAATATTAGCTAATTGTGAGGATGACACTGCCTGGCCAGACTCACAATCTGCATCCCAGTGTCTGCCTCAAAAGAGCTGTTACAAGAAGAAAATGCTCATTTGTTTCAACTGTGACTGAATGTTCTGAAATCCAGTCATGGGCTTTGGAAATGGAGATCCTTCTAATCAGTGACAATGTTAAGGGTCAAGGAGGCTTTTGATATTTCTCCAGGTAGGAAATGCACAGGGTTAACAGGCTTTACTTTACTTATCAAGTTTTTTTTTAATTTAATATGAATCTGGACAAACTGGAATGTTATGGAAAAGTGAATCACACTTTTAAAAAAATCTTCTTTTTACGTGTTTTTTTTCTTGCATCCCACTTTTTTAGGTGGGGGGCGGGGGGGGGCAGGCGGAGGGTATTGTCAGGAAATAGAACAAGTTGATTTAAACAATTGAAACTCTAGAGAAATCTGAATCTTAACTTACCGGAGGTTTCAAGTAAAGCTCAGTTTCCTGTGACTCTCCATTTCCTGGGTTTAACAGGGACACAGATCTCAAGAATTAAAATACGGTGAGAAAGTCTGTCCTACTAAGATTTTCTCACCCCAGCAGGAAAGTACCATACCAGAAATTTCACAAGAAAGTCTGCTCTCATGAGACTCACAGCCAGACTTTTAACCATTTTGATAAGTTCAGAAGAGCTTCAATCAAAAAGCTTTCAAATCCCTGTCCCAAATGACCCCACAAATCCCTTTGAGAGCCACCCAACACCACTTCATAGTTCCCATAAACACTTGGACCTTTCCCTGTGAAAGCTGACAAGTTTTCCCGAAAGTCCTTACATACCACGCTCAGGCTCATCTTGCCAAATGTGCTATCTCAGTGGAAACTGCTGGAACTTTCCAGACAGATTTTATGCTAAAGGCAAAAAGTACCTCAGTCACCAATATGCCCACAGTTTTCTGGGACTAAAGGTACCTAAATATTTCAAATGCTGTGTATAGAGTCTCCTACCCTTTTTCTCCCTGTGTGACCAAGTATTGCTGTCATAATACTTTGTGAAAAATGTCTCATAACTGTAGTAATTACTGATGTCAACACCCCTGTTAATATTCTGGAACTGCAAACATTTTACATCAAATCTCCACGTGGAAAAGGGACTGTTCACCTCTACTTTGTGAATTAGCTATATGATTTATCTGTGGGAAACATTTCAGAAATATAGATTCAGAAAGACATCTACCACATGATGGCTTTTCCATATGGCATCTCATAATTATTTTGCTGTGTGTGAACATGATGAAAACAGTTTCATAATTCTCCGAGGGTCAGAGTAAATTATTTCAATTAGACATATTTCAGAGCAAACATTACCTTAGGGTTTATTAATAATATTACCTGAGAAGGAACAGCTGCCTTTTATGCATAAAAAGCTGTCAGCTTCTTACCACTCCTTACTATAGAAACCCTTTTGTGACTTTCAAAAAAATGGCAGATTTTCTCATGCTTTACCTAAACACAAAACTTGGCAGTAGGGACCTGGTTGTAATCCTCAGCATGGGAGCTAGTGGGTGGATTTTTTTTCTCTATAAACTCTTGTATAAACCACACCAGTCTCCTGGTATTTATTCTGGGTAATGCTGGAAATTGTACACAGATCCAACAGGCCATGTAAAGGAGTTTTGTAACTTCCTGAAGCTCTTTCATGCAAAATCCTTACTCTGAATGCAATTCCAGAAAGATGGGGCATTTCAGCAGCTCAGAAGGAAAGGCTTATTCTGTTGTCTTTTCCTCCTTCTCGCTGGAGTCCTGCAAATATGAAATAGGTCAATTGGGGCAACATAATAACAGCAATTAATTTGACATTAATTGACCTATATTGAAAATTCAATGCCCATTGAAATGTCTTTAGAGATAAATCACAAGGTAGCTGTATCATAATAATTAAGGATTGGAATTTTTCTCTGTAGGTTGGTTGCCACTTTATAAGAGTTAGTTGGAGCTACAGATTACTGCAGGACATCAATTAAGCTTAGCTTTATTATTACCACTACTAGTCTCTGAACATGCATATTAAAAAATCTCAAGACACAGGAGTCTATGAGGTATGTGGAAAAGAGATTAGAAATCTTCTCTGTGCCTAAGAAACGTATCGCTTTACCACAAACGTTCCTTGCCTCCCACCCCAAGATAATGATGGTTATTGACGATGTCACTGATGATCAGATGGTTTGGTAAGGGCTTCTCACCAACATGTTCTGCTTTTGGCAAAACTTTCCCAAGGCAAATGCACATTTGTCTTAGTAGAACTAGCCAAGACTTTATTCTTTAGGCATTTGTTGCTGGTTGGATGAGGGTTGGTATGGTAAGTGGTAGAGTTAGTCAACTTCAACTCCTCAAACATTAATCTCTTGGCACTGAGGTTCAGTGTGGCTTCAAATTCTCAGGGGATCTTAGCTGGCACCCTAACTGTGGCCTTATGACTGCTTCTTGAAACAAACAGACTTTAAGCACTGTGGCTGAAACTTAAAAGGAAACTGAAATGTAAACATAATCTGTCAAATACCTGCAGCCCAAGTTCCTTCTCACAAACATACATTAAGCCACAATTAAAGCAGTCCTCCACCCAAGGCAGCAAGGAAGTGAATAAGGAAAAGAGGATTATTGGGAGATTGACTGACATCTGCCTATTTCGTGACTGAATACATAGCCAGGAGTGAGGCGCTATAATTTAAGAAATAGAAATGAAAATTGCAATCAGAAAGGCTATTTGCATAATTCTCTCCTATTTTATTTTAGAACAAAATATCAAGTTAAAAAGTGGGGATATTATAGAATGTTAAAGAACCCTCGTGTTGTGCTTTTTATATTCCTCATAGTGGGGCAGAACATCTTTCTTGCTTTGCTGTAACCATTCCAGAAAGAAAAAAAAGCACAAATGCTCTGCCCTAAGTATCCCCACCATCCTACAATCTTATGCTTTCTAGATCTCATTTTTCCTCATTTGGCGTTCTGCCATGTCACATTCTTATTTTGTACTTGCTTTGACCCCGGCTAAATGATGAAGGACTAAAAACCAAAAGGAAAGCCATAATTGGGTAAGAAAAGATTTGGAAACTTCATTATCTCATGCATGAACCATTGGCAATAGGTCAGTATTTACTTATGGTACCATTTTATTCCTTGCCATAGTGGCCTCCATATCAGTAAATTGCACCATCAACCACTTAGTTGCTCCAAAAAAAACATGGAGAGGCAATATTGACTGCTCTCTTTCTCTCACACTCCACATCCAAATCATTAGCAAATCCAACAACTTATCATCTCCGGGGCTATCACCAAGCCATTCTAATCATTTGTCTGCATCACTGCAATAGTAATGAGCAATGAGCTACCACAATAAGCAATGCTCCTCATACTGCTTGCTTCTACTGATGCTCCCTCCTCACCTCCACACAGTTGTTGGTGATCCTTTTAAAAGATAAATCAGAGTATATAATGTCCCTGTCCTCAATCTTTCAATGCCTTCCCATTATACTTAGGATAAAATTCAAAATCCCTACATGGCTTCTAAGTCCACACGAGATCCATCTTCTGGAATGACTGAATTGATTTCCTACATATTTCAGCTTACTCATTGCACTCCAATAACACTCGCCTTCCCATCTCGGGGTTTTCACACTTTGCTAGGAGTACTTGTGTGCTAGATATTTACATGGCCCATTCTCTTACTTTATTCACCTCTCTGTTCACCATCAACTTCCCAGAGCTCAACCTTTACCTATATATATAGAACAGCCTATGGTGTCACTATTCTTTCATCCTACTTCATCTTAATTCTTAAAACTTACTTGACATTATAATATATGATTATGGCTTATATTTACTGATTTAATTAGCTTCTTAATTATTGCTATTTCCTCTACCAGAAATAATGAGCTCCATGAGGTCAGAGAGTTGTATGTTTGCTGATCACTATATTCCCAGTGCCTAAAATATTGCCTTGCACAGAGTATATACTAAATAAGCATTCATAATCTAAATGGATATTTTTCACTCAATTTGAAAGTTTGAAACATGAAAATAAGGTAAGTGGCAGGATACATCACATAGTTTCATTATCCATTTTACATACTAAAGGAAGTAAATGTATATTGATAACTAATTAATAAAAACTGGTTAATTAGCATGAAAATGGTTACACCTGATTGTCTACAACATTCATGATTCATACTGATCCCCAGTACCACCTAATGCATTGACTGTCCTTGGGTTTATCTACTTGTGACCCATCTTGTCCACTTTTCTTATTTAAGATCATAGCTTCAAGTTCTACTCATGTACCGATTGAAAAGGTTGAACTACCTCATCTCCAAGTTCTCTAGTTACATAATTTTACTGAAAATGTAAAAGATATGACAAAAATCTTTTAGAAAAAGATGGAAACTTAATGGTGATTCTCAATTATTCAATATCCCTGTATGTTTTAGTTCATTAGCTACCCTACACTTAACTTTGTTTTTTATTAAGTTTATTTATTTATTTTGAGAGAGAGAAGAGAAGATAGAATCCTGAGCAGTCTCTGCAATGTCAGCACCCAGACCAATGCGGGGTTCGAACTCATGTACCATGAGATCCTGACCTGAGTCAAAATCGAGATTTGGATGCTTAACCAACTAAGCCACCGAGGCATCCCTACATAACTTTAATATACAACTAAAGTCACTTGACAGCCAAGATTTACACTAGCAAATGGAACTGAAACTTACAAAGTTGACATTCTTATTAAATATCCCTGGAACGTCTTATAATCAGACAGATGAGAGGCTAATACAGAGATTGGAAAATCATAGCCATTGCACCTAATATGTAATTCAGTTTGTCCCAAGCAAACTTTTTGTACTTTAATTGCTTAATCTGTAAAATAAGGTCCACGCACAGAACACTTACTAGAAATCCTCTTAATATGGTCATATTCACAGGCTGGTTTCTCTGGAAGTAGGAAATGAGACTGAATTTGACAATTACAAAATGTCAGGAGAGGAGGCAAGGTGGTGCAGAGGGAGAAGTTGAATAGCCATAGAAGCACAATAAACTATTGGTCAGAAGCTCAGGAGAGCTCTAGTACATATATACCCCTTCAGAGTTACTCTGTCTTGGGCAGAAATGGCTGGATATTTATACATGTCTCCATCAGTCATCAGATAGGGATGGGGTGGAGGCAGGAAAAGCATGCCTGGGAGGAAGGAACCCATAGAAAGTTTGGCAGGCCCTGAAGGAGCTGACAGATGGAGACTCTCTGCTAGAAGTTAGGGCAGTAAGTCCCTTCTTACAGGGAATCTGGGTGACACATTTCCATTCTTTGCAGTCATAGTACCATCTAGCAAATCCTCTTATACCATTTATATTAACATGAAAGAATAATATATATCCCATGTGAGCACATTCCAAAAGACAGTCACTAACAGGACACCCTGTGTGTTACTATGTATTCTAGTTTTTCAACCTGTAATGAGCAATGACAGTAAAACTTGGTGATCTGTATTGAAGTTTATATGTATGTACAAGTGCCCATGGGCTCGTGGGGATAAGAAAAAGAACTTGAAGCGGGCAGAAGGTCATTTATAGGCTAATATTTACAGTACAGAAGAACAAGTATCAGATTCATATGTCGTGCTTTGGCTGGACTGCCCCTTACTAGACTTATCAAGAACATTGGCTTGGGGCGCCTAGGTGGCTCAGTCTGTTTAGCGTCCGACTTCTGCTCAGGTCATGATCTCACAACTTAGGAGTTCAAGCCCAGTGTTGGGCTCTGTGCTAACAGCTAGGAGCCTGGAGCCTACTTCAGATTCTGTGTCTTCCTCTCTCTCTACCCCTCCCCCACTCACACTCTGTCTCTCTCAAAAATAAACATTAAAAAAAATATTTTTAAAAAGAACACGGGCATTAGCTATAGTCCTACTCAATCGGCTGTGTTTAAATTTTACTAAGTTTACATCTCACACCATACTGAAGGGTTCATCAACATATTCCTATATGTAGCTATTTCAAAAAGTAGAGGCTTACTTAAACAGAACATAATTCTTGAATTTTCTAGATAATTCTTTACTGTCATTATCATCTGTCCTGGAACTGCTAATCATAGACTATACCATGATTTTTCTTCATTTTCTCCCTTCCCAACTTAAATACTTTTAACATCATGTTGGCTTTTTTTTTTTTTCTTGTTTTCTGAAATACTCCACCAATTGGCTTAGCCTTCTTTTTTTTTTTTTTTTTTTCTGCTGTGTCACCTTTTAATACAGGTTTTCATCACCTCCGCAAAAGAGACTTTTTTTTCTCCCCAGTGAAAAAAGATGGATTGGTAAGAGGTCCCACAGCCTATAAACTGTTTCCTTTTAATTCAGGCCCTAGCAGTTTGGCCTGGCTCACGTTCAGATAGTACTATAACTTGTCTGAACCCCTTCTAAAGGGCCTCCTGCTAGTGTATTTATGCCTGAGCACTTGGGCCAGCCTTGAAATAGCTTCTCTAAAGAGCTATGGGATCTGTTTGCTCACCTCCAGCCCACATTGTAATGAAGCATGACCCTTGCTTTCAAACTCCTGAGGTTCTGACCTCACCAGGTGAGGCTTTCCCTGGAAATGGCCCCCTGAGGCTAATCCTAACTGCAGTTCTGTGTAGGACACTACTAAGGGTGTTCACTCTTAAGGGTTTTCTTTCTCTTAGCCTTGTCAGCCGCTTTCATGTACAGCCTTAAAGTTCCGCGTAGGAAGTATTAGGAGGAGATTTCTGAAACTCAAGCTCAATCTGTTAAAGTTGTCCTTTAGCATTCAAAACACTCAGGATTTGAGGGCGAATGGCAAATTTTGCAATCGCGTGTTCACTTTAAGTGGGGTGGTATAATATGCAAAAGAACAAAGAAATCTTTTCATCGTTAATGTCATTGCCAAGGAAAGGAACTGATGTTATCTGAGCTTTGATCTTTGTTTTCTTCCCCTCCCCCCACTGCTTAATTCAATTACAGATCTCTCCTTTCTATAATACAAGCACCACTCCTCCACAACTCCTCCTTAATTACAGACTATTCAGGGATCCTAGATGTCCTGCCATGGCATTGTTTTATTGTAACCTCTACCAGGTACTGCATATTGCAGACAATTGCTTTTCTAAGGCCCCCAAATATCAGACTGCATGGATAACAGCTCATCCAGTAATCAGTAGATTATGAAGTGGTTGAAACATAAATGGAAATTAATGGATAGATTGAGACAAGAGGCTACTTAGATTCCTTTGATGAGATGATACAGCAACTTACAGCTAACCTAACTACTACTCCCTCTCCCCAATTAACTATGCAATTGCAAATTTATGAAAACATTTCAAACTAAATTTATATTATAGGCCTTGTCAAATGTAGCTCTCAAATAATTGTGGGCAAAAATTGAAGATTTTAACACAAAATTAAAACTTCTTTCATCTTTATGCCTCACTGCTTTACCTAACGCTTGGACTAGAATCAATTATTATGCTCTTTTTGGGGAAAAGAGAAAGGAGGCAGAAGAATGGATGCATAATGTTCATAAAAGGAAAGGACTGGCACATCATGGTAGAGTTTTAAGCATGTGTCTGTGTTCAGCCTAGTACAGAGCAACCTCAAGAAGATTCCTGTCTGCTAGAAGCTTACCATCTGTGACTAGAGAAAGAAGATACAAACAAATGAAAAGGAATTAAGCAAGGATTTGTGTAAGTAATGAGATGTTAAATATATATATATATATATATATATATATATATATATATACACATATATGTATATATGTGTGTGTGTGTGTGTGTATATATATATATATATATATATATATATATATATATATATATACAGTGTGAAAGGGAAAAGCTACCTGGGGAATCAATTGCAATTTCTCTTCCAGAGTGTTGTGGAAATGGGGTTTTAATCGGGATGATGCAGTATGAGTTTAAGGAACCAAAGCTGGGAAGTTCTTCCAGCCATGCAGTCTTGTCTGAGAGGAAGAACAGAGGATGTGCTAATCAAGAGGAGTCTTCCTTCGCTACAGTGAGCCAACATTACATTGCCATTCTCAGTAGCAATATTTTGAGTTTTCCTTTGGTTCAAAACATTTCCATAAATTGCAATTACTTCCCACAGTGTCGCATACATTTTCCCTGACAAAGGTGATTATTAGGTATTAAAGTCTAATCCCATAAGAAATTTGTGAATTGTTAAGCCTATTTCTTAACTAGTCAAGAGCAAATCCTTCTTTCTCATACTCTTTCATGCTAATGTTACATGTTATCACCTGCATGTCAGGAGAAAATTCTTCAGGCAAAGATTTTTCCCTCCAGAAAGAAAATAAGGGCAGTTACCTCGCTCTAAATATATCATGAGGGACTTTGATCTTTCAGTTCTTTTCATATAACTTTTATTTTTACCAAGAAAAAGTGTCCATAAGTTCAATTGTAGGGATGAAAATATGAGGGCAAAACCAATATATATTTGAAGGGGAAAGTAACCAGATTACAAAAGGCCATTTATACAGAAAAAGTGTACTTTACAATAAAGTGGTAAAAATGTCATAAATCTTTATGTGCTAAACAAATAGCATTAAAAAAAACATTATATGAAAAATGGATAGAAACAGAACTTCTGTAGAAGACTTTGGTAAAAAAGAAAAAGCAAGCCCAAGGTCGAGTCATTTTCCTCCAAGATAGCAAACCAAGACTTAATTACAGTTTCAACCTATTCAAGGAATGTGACCTTATAACAGTCAACCTGAAATTTCCTGATCAGCACCACATGATAGAAATCCACATGATAGAAACCCTCCTGACCCGTTCTCACCAGAAAAGACCTCCTGGCCTGAAACAATCTTTTTTTTTTTTTTTTTTTTTTTTGCTAATAAGTTCTTGCCCCACCCTGCTTCTTATAAAAACCTTCCATTTTTGTACAACTGCTGGGAGTTTCCTCTCTACTTGACAGATGGGATGCTCCCTGATTCATCAATCACCTAATAAAACCAATTAGATCTTCATATTTACTTTGTTGTATTTTGTTTTTTAACAACTTTAATACAGTTCTGTCTTTGATGTTTCTAGTAGGTTAAGAAAAAAGAAATTAATTATTCAAAAAAGTAATATGGTTGATTAATAAATATATTTTAACTATTAATTCTATAAAAACATAAAATATATAATATTTATATAACGTGGAAAAAAATAGTCATCTATAGTTTCACGAAATATTTCAATATACTCTACAAAGCAGAAATTATGCAGGGTACATTTTCTGAAAACCCAGCAAATATAAGAAATAATAACAAAAAGCTAAAGAAAGAAAACCAGCAAAAATTCTAAATATTAGGGAATTTACAATAATTTTGCTAAATAAATTTAAACCAAGAAGAAATAAAAATTAATACATATATTATTTAGAAAATAAAGAAATGAGTATATTACTTTTTAACTCTTATGAGATGCCACCAAGGTGGTATCCAGAGACAAAATACTAGCCTTGACATATTTTTATAATTACACAAGAGAAAAATGAAAATGAACCAAGCATTTGATTAAAGAAATTAGAAAAAGAAAACGCACTTAAGGAAAATAGGAGAAAGATAACAGTGATGATAAGGGCAGAAATTAATTTATTATAAAAGAGGAAGATCATAGAAATATTATAAGTAAATTCAAGAAGTATAAAAGAATGGAAAAAAATTGAGTGGGAAATACATAAATAAAAATAAATACATGCATACATACATACATAAATTTGCAAATGAAATTGAGAGGGAAAGGATTATGATGATAACTATAATGGTAAATAGTTAGTATGTGTTGTGTGTTTCTCTGTAGCAGATGATCCTTAGAGATTTGTATATTATTTTAGTTAATCCTTAGAGCAAAACTCTAAAGTGCTTATTTGTTTTCCTGTTTTTTACAAATTTGGCCACTGAAATTAGGGGGTTAATTTACTATAATCACAAAACTCCACATGTATCAAATATGGATTTTAATGTAGCACCTCCTTGCCTTGACTCCGAGACTTGTGCTCCTAACAGCTATGTTATTTCTAATAAAATCATTAGATAAATGGTTATAAGTGGTAAGAATGCATAATTCTTAATCAGTTTGATAAATTGAAAGAACTGGGCAATTCTCTGGTAAAATACATATTTCACAATTGTATCAACTTTAAATAGGCATCCCACGTATGTAAGTAACCACTGAATACATTGGAAATGTTACACCACCCCAAAAAAATCTCTAAAGATGGCTCTAGGCCAACATAATATTTTATTTTAACTAATGAGCATTTGTGTTTAAATTTTCAGAGAACAAAATCAGCTCTGTATCATTTATTCTAGAGCTCCTAACAGATAAAAGGTACTCTTTTAATTTTAAAAAATGAAATACTTAGTATCAAAATCTGCTTAGAGTAACAAGAAAATAAAAAAATATTGTGCACTTATCTCAGTTATACAGATGTGAAAATACCAAATACAAGTACCAGTAATCAAACTCACCATTATAAAGACGTTTCATTGGATAAAATGCAATCCTATTACTTATTAAGCATTGTACAGAATAGCTTTTAAATCATTAATCAGCTTTACCTTATTTTAAATTTCTACAGATATTCTCATTAAGCTGAGGAACAAAGGAAGACTTCCCACCATCATCATTATTGCACAATAATGTTGGGAAGGTCCTGGCTAATTAAAGAGCCAGTGAAATCGTTTATACAAAATAAACAAAAACTTTGGAAAGGAGGAAACAAAGTTATCTCTATGACTAGACCACACTGAAAACAAAGCATACAACTTAAAAACACTTAAAATTAATGAATGCTGGTAAGATGATCAAATGCAACAGAAAAATAATAAAGTCTTTAGCTTCTTAAATACTAGAAGTAGCCAACATAAAGGAACAAAATCCCATTGGTATCTAAGTATATTTAAGAGCAGAAAAGAGTTATTAGATGTCCAGAAGTGGAAACCTCCGTGGCCCACTACTACCAGTCTGAAATTTCTGTCACTTCTATCACTCGTAAACAAAATGCAATCACGATCCAACTAGGCACCAGGATCTGTCTAGACGCAGAGCAAACATTACAGGAAGAGTCCCACAGGTTTCCTTTCTTAGGGAGTTTATAATTTATTGGGATGAGTGGAGTAAGAGATAAATAAAAAAAAAATACACAAGGAATTCTCCGAGGGCAAAAAATACTATACGGACTAAAATAGACTGATAAGCTGGAGATTCACGGACTACTTTGGGTTGAGAGTTCAGAGAAGTCCTTCATCAGGTGACATTTGACATCTGAATGATCAGGGCCAGATATATAAAGGTCAGATCAAAGAGAATTCTAGAAAGAATCTCCTGTTTTAACTTAAAACTATTTAACTTTTATAGTGGATTTTATAACATACACATGCTTCTTTTAATGTAAATATGCTATTTTTTCTCCAAATATTAATGTGATATTTATGAAAAAGTCAATTTCGACTTAGTCTTCTCACCTTAGTTGCTTTGACTTTAGTTCACTTTGACTTATCTCATGAACTAAAAGTTAGATCTTGTCCCCCTTCTCTTATACTATCTCCTCTTCCTCATTTCTTTTCATCTTATCTCTGACTCTCACCCCCATCTGAACTCATTACTGAAATGAAGAACGGGGTGCTTTGTTGAGATATTACTACAATTTGTGATACCCAAATGGCCTCAATAAGTTGTGTCCCACTTGTTACCAGTTAAGTTAATATCAAACTTTCTACTTCAGATTGTTCTATTTTACCCCTTTTCAAGTTGGTATTCACCTCTAAAGGTGACTTCTTCAAATTTAAGAATATTAAAAATAAATCAATTCTAAATCTGGTAGAAACGTGGTAGGAGCTTAAATCTGAAACTTTCCTCCTCTCTCTTGGAAACTATACCAGAAGGAAAACAGCAAGAACAAAACCTATGAACTGCATTTCCAGGGAAATTTGGAGACAGATTTCAAATTGTCTAAGTGCTGATTAAGGCAGCTGAGACTGACAAAGTGTTTGGGTAATCAGTAATCCTTATAGAAAGAGGCAACACAAGCAGTAGCAAAGAAATGAAAAATGGAGCCAGGATACCTAATGGTAGCAGATCTCTGAAAGTGCCAGAAAAAAGGAAATCCTTCCATATATGGCCTGTATCCATTGATAATGGTGGCCAAGAAGAGACTAAAGAAACACAGAACTGGCTGCAAAAGCAGTGAGGGAATGGGTTAGGTTCTGAGAGGCAGAGGAAGCACGGACCACAGAAGGGGTACATATTAAGAAAACTTTCATCCACAGACAGTATTTATGAGACTTTTAAAAGCATTGTCCTTCAGCAATGTCACAGGAAGCCTAAGATAAAGAAGGAACTATTCTCAAAGAGATTTGTGAACATGGCTTTTATCTAATGAAGTGAATGATTAATTGATATTTTTTTTAAAAAAAGCTTTTTTAAAGTGATTCTATTAGATTGGACTGAAGTTGACATGTACAAAAACTGTACAAAATAAAAAGATCTTTGAACTTCAAAAATTCTATAGCTATAAAGCATGTTGAGAAAGTTACATACATACTAGTATTTGTAATTTCTAATGAAAAAGGTGGGATGAGTTGGAGGCAAGAACCAGAAACCCAGAGGGTATAGTCAAGACTCTCAAAGAATCATTTTTTAGGGAGCTGAATTAGATTATAAAAACCGCTGAATTTTGGAATTACTCTGAACCACTAGTACCTCACGTTCTCCTTTTTTGACTTGAGTGTCTATTGATTCTATCTCTACCTCAACGTTGTATGTAGGGATGGGGAGCAGAGAGTACATAGCCCTAATTGAGTGGATATAATCCTGGAATACACACAGATGTAATAAGGGGGTGAAAATTTGCAAGTCTTGGGAGGAGATGAAAGTATTTCCTATGTTGTAGAAAGTAAATAATTTGTGGCCAAAGGATGAATAGCTTAGATTAGAGATAGTCATGAATTATTTTCTACTCTTTTCATTGAAATTTCCTTCCCCTTAAATCAGGTCAGACTCCAGTGATTTTTCAGCTCAATAGAAGGTAGTTGAAATGTCATTCAACTACTTCTGAGACTGAAGCAAGATCATAAGAAGCCTTTCAGCTTCCTCCCACGGCTCCATGATACTATTTGTACCATGATTTGCCATGTTTGACTACCCCCGCCCCCCAGGGACATACAACTTGGAAAGGTCCTCAGATTACATGGGAAATGAGAGGATCCCAATTGAGCCCAACCTCTTGGCCATTTCCATCAAAGCACCAACATGTAAGTTAAACCATTTTGAAACCTTCAGACAGCCAAGCTATCAGGTAAATATTAACAAGTGAAACCAGTTTATGAAATATGGAGTAGAAGTATCATCCACCTGATCTTTATATGAATTTCTACCCACAAAATTGTGAGATAAAATAAAATGTTGTTTCATACCACTAAGTTTTAGGATGGTTTGGTAGGCAGCAATAGATAACCAGAATATCCATAGTAGAAAAATACTATGCTGTCTTAAAAAAGAGAAGACTAAGGGTCTTATAATGAGGTATAATCATAAAGCTAACCACTGGAATATAAATACAAACCTTATGAAACATCAAAGCCCCAGTGAGAAAAAAAGCTAAGAAAACAGACCACAACGTGAAAGGCTTAAAATGCACACGTATTACAAACAGACAGTGATTTTGCAAGGAATATATGTTTCTGGACAGCAATTTGCCGATATGTATCAAATTTTAAAATTCACAATATATAGTTTGATCTGGCAGTTACACCAGAAAAAAAAAATCTTCCAAAATACATCATGAGAAGTGGTTGTAAAATTTTATGTATAAGGTTATTTATTGAATGATCATTTATGATGGTAGAATTTTGGAGTCATCATTATTGCTTCAAATGTGAAATGATTTAATAAATTGCAGTCCATCATATAACAGAATAATATATGACCACTGCAAAACATGGTTTTGAGAATATTTAATAGCATGGAATCTGCTCAAACTATCATGCTAACTGCAAAAGAGCAGCAAAAATTATAGAATCCCATTTTATAGGAAAACAAAACACAAATTGCAAAAAACAGCAGCAAAAACTATAGAAAACCATTTTAGAGGAAATAATGTCATTTTATGGGAAAACAAAACGCAGATGAATATATGTATATCTATATATCTATGTATACATCTATACACACACACACACACACACACACACACACATATTGAAAAAATAGAAAGAAAACACCCAAATGTCAATAATGTTCAACTATGAGTAATGAGAATAAATGTTTATTTTATTCTATATATTCTGGAGATACCTCTTCTATTTCCATACATTACATTAATATTGTGAAATAAATTATTTAAAAACATCAAATAAATAAATAATTTTATTAAAATTTTTTTAATGTTTATTTATTTTTGAGAGAGAAAGAGAGAGACAGAGAGATCGGGGAGGGGCAGAGAGAGAGGGAGACATAGCATCTGAAACAGGCTCCAGGCTCTGAGTTGTCTGCACAGAGCCCGAAGCAGAGCTCAAACCCGCCAACCGCAAAATCATGACCTGACCTGAAGTTGGATGCTTAACTGACTGAGCCACCCAGGTGCCCCCAAATAACTAAATTGTTAATCAAACTAATGATCTGCCGTCTTCTGCAGGGTGAACCTCTCCACCCTCTCTTTTATAGTTATGGAGAGGATTCCAGAAGAAGTAATGGTAGAAGTAACACAATTAAAATTCACAATTTATGGGGCGCCTGGGTGGCTCAGTCGGTTGAGCATCCGACTTCCTCTCAGGGCATGATCTCTCGGTTTGTGAGCTCGAGCCCCGCGTTGGGCTCTGTGCTGACAGGTCAGAGCCTGGAGCCTGCGTCAGATTCTATATCCCCCCTCTCTCTCCACCCCACCCCTGCTTGTGCTCTGTCTCTCTCTGTCTTTCAAAAATGAATAAACATTAAAAAAAATTAAACAATAAAATAAAATTCACAATTTATAGCCTAAGGAGATATTTTTAAGCAAACTTCTTAAGCACAATTTATTCTCTAGATTTCTGGAATACCTATTGTTCCTGACGTGTCCATAGATGCTAGAAAGTTTTTCTTTAAATAACTACATATCATTTACATGTATTTTTGCTTCTTCAAAATCAAAACCTTGCTCCTTGCTCCTGGAACCATCATTTAGCCAGGTACCACTTCCTGCTAGACATTGAAATCTGAACATGTATCACTCAACTACACGCAGCATGGAAATATCTTACCTCTGACAAACTATGTGATTTCTTTGATCAATGGTGCCTAATGAAACCAAGATACTTTGAATAATACCACCAAGATCCTTAAACATTAAAGAAAGTAAAAAAGAAAGTTTTCTAAAACACTATTCTCTCTCTTGTGTGTTTACTTTGTTTTGTTTTTAATTGTTGGTTCAGGTCCCTTTTTGTACATTAGGTACGTTTGTAAGCTATATTAATTATTTTAGGAAGTTGTGTTACTCTTCTTTTTTTTTTTTTTCCTTTCCATTCCATGGTCTCCTGGGATCATGAAACAGTTAAATTCTCCTCCGAAATCATCATATAAGAGCAATGTCCACAGCAGGAGCATCTGCTCATTATTAGATTATGTGGGCACTAGTCAGGGTAGAACTCTGAGCAGACTAAGGAATAGCAGTGGAAGCATAGTTGTGGCAAAGCAACCCACAACCTGAACTGCCAGGACACAAAATTACCCTTTGGTCTTGGCACGGAGATTGCCTCCATTTTTTTTTCTGTGCTCTCTTTTTACTTCACACAAAAAAACATTCCAACTCATTACTTTACATTACTTTCAGTCAAGGAGCTGAAAATATGAAAAGATTAATTTCTAAATGTCTAGATATTCCATCTTCCTCTAGTTTTCTCATACCCTACTTTCCCACCCAAAAAGGAAGAAGAAAGTGCTTCGTATTTAACTGGGCCTGAAATCAGGAGAGCCTGAGTACCACAAGAAAGTCCGCTGTTTTGATATTTTTGGCGAGCACCAGGGGCGGATGTTCTAGAAACGTGGCCAAATTTTCAACCCTATTTTGCCGACTAACTTGTGAGGTTCTGAGCGTTTGGAAGGAAACAGATAAGCAACTGAGCATCGCGTTTTATTTAAGTAGGACCCGATATTAAGGGCCTTCAGGTTCAACAAAGGTGACATTTTTGCAGCTCGTAGAGTCTGATTGCCTGACTCCATTGACTAGTTAGAGGTGAACGCGCGAGCAGCTCAGATTACCCACGCTAGGCACGGACATACCGCAGAGCCAGAAGTGGATTTCCTGGTGGCTCAGTGAGGCTAGTAAACGAACCCCTGCTCACATCTACACTCCACATCAGATGGTTGATAATCCGGCTCCATGCTTGCTTTTTTGAGAACACAAATGTGAATATGACTTAACTTTTAACTGTAACTGTCCTTTTCATTAAATAAGTATATTCTTGTTAGCAGAACACACACACACACACACTAAATAGGAATTATAGGAGTGTGTAGAGAAAATAGTTGATTCATTTTTTCTAAATAAAACAAAAAAATAATCCTAAAACATTTTGCACATTATACGTTTCACTTGAATTGAGGAAAAGAATGAGGTAATTCTTTCATACATAGAGGGGCAACACCATGCTGAAAAGTGGGCAACTGTGTACTTTCCATGAGTTGAGGATGACTTTTCCGAGACTGACTCCAAACTGCCTCCCCATCAAATTTGTCCTCATACCTGACTTCTCATTGAGATATAATTCAACTTTTTTTCTTCAGTAGCTACTCTGTGCTTCCTTTAACGTGTAGCATTTTGAAATGGAGGCTATTAGGCTACTAGATGTTCAAAACATTAATTTGGACTTGTTCTTTGGATCAGCTAGCAGAACACAGGGAGTAGATCACTGAATAGATGGAAGTTTTTATTTCAAGGAAATAAGGTTTAGATACTTTTTAGATCAAGGTGTATTATTAGCTATAACAAGTGGAGGCATGGTCAGGGAAGTCAAACTTTAGCTTGGCCCTGCGTTCGTATATGTATTTACAAAGGTGAGTGACTTTGTGGTGAGCACAGAAAAATCAAATAAAAGATAGGTAGATTCAAAATAGAGATTCAGATTAAAAATAGGATGTATTGGGGCGCCTGGGTGGCTCAGTTGGTTAAGCATCCGACTTCAGCTCAGGTCACGATCTCACGGTCCGTGAGTTCGAGCCCCGCGTCAGGCTCTGGGCTGATGGCTCGGAGCCTGGAGCCTGTTTCCGATTCTGTGTCTCCCTCTCTCTCTGCCCCTCCCCCGTTCATGCTCTGTCTCTCTCTGTCCCAAAAATAAGTAAACGTTAAAAAAAAAATAGGATGTATTAGCAAAAGACCTAGAGAGTCCAGGAGGTGGTGAAAGTTAACCGAATATAAAACAAATACAAGTATAGTGAATTAAACAGCAGGAATTGCCAATATTGACTCATACTTGTCCTCTTGTATTGCTGAATTGTTTACCAAAATACTTCCAATCTAGAAAGATGGAGCTAAAGAAAGAAAGAAGGGATTAAAAGCCCCATCGCAGATATCATGATACATAGATCTCATCTTTTATTGTATTTTGAGTGAAACCAATATAGTTAAAAGACCTTGGGGGTACTCTTACTGTAATTCAAAAGATCAATAGCATCTAACATAACTGATTATCTTTCTTCCTTAACACACTATTCTTCCCTCACTTTCTTTGACACTTCTCTCCTTCAATTTTCCTCTTATGTCTCTAAATGCTTCTTCTTCAATGTTTCTTTTATTTACTATGCTTCTACCTGTGGTAGTGTCCAGAGGTCAAGCCTTGGATCCTCTCTCTTCTTGAGGTGATTCCACTAATTTCATGACTTCATATAACATCCATTTGTTGACAACTCGCACATATGTCTGCATTCCTGATCTCCCCCTAAGCATCAGATGTAGTATACTATTGCCTGTTAGTGATCTCCATGTGAACTACAAACCCAACTCCTTAAAAACATGCTTCAGACTGCCCTCTAAAACACATAACCTTCCTTAGCCTGCTCCTACATTCATATCCACTCCAATCTCCCATTCTTCTCATTGCTCAGGCCAAACCCATGACAGGTATCCTTGCCTTCTTTCCCACAAATCGCACAACATGCACTTTGTCAACATATCCTATGGGTTCTACCCAGAGGTATTCAAAATCTATTCAGAAAATGTCCCATTTTCTTTTCCTCCATTGCTACCACACTCATACAAAACCACAGTCATTTCTTTCTTTGAGTTTTTGCAATTGACTCCTGACTGGTTTCCCTGCTTCCACCTCTCTTCTTAGTCCCACTCTCTGTTCTTCTTAGCAGGCGTACCCTTTTAAAATTCAAAGTAGATTATGGCATTTCCTGACCTAAATTTTCCAGTGACTTCTCATCCTTTTTGGAGTGAATGCCAAAGTTCTTCTGCTCTCCTATAAAACCTACAGGATGTGGCTCCTTATCCAACTGTCTGAGCTCATCCCCCTGAATTTTACAACTCGTTTCTCAGCCCCCATCATCTACACTGGTCTCTCAGGAACACCTCTAGCCTCAGGGCCTTTTCACTCACATACTGTCTCTCAGGGGAACACCACTCTTTTTTTTTTTAATATGAAATTTATTATCAAATTGGTTTCCATACAACACCCAGTGCTCATCCCAAAAGGTGCCCTCCTCAATACCCCTCACCCCCCCTCCCCTCCCTCCCACCCCCCATCAACCCTCTGTTCTCAGTTTTTAACAGTCTCTTATGTTTTGGCTCCCTCCCTCTCTAACCTTTTTTTTTTTTTCCTTCCCCTCCCCCAAAGTCTTCTGTTAAGTTCTTCAGGATCCACATAGGAGTGACATACTTCCTTTAGGTCCTGCTTTTCTGTAGTACTATCAAAAGGCTTCCTTGACTACTCAATGTAAAAATAAAATCTCTCTCCCACTTCTAATTCTAATAAGGTTGCAAGATTGGGGGTGGAGGAGCACCTAGTTATAGTTATATTTATATTTCATATAAACAATAAATACTTCATTTTTTAAGCATAAATATATCCCAAATAATACACAAGACATACTTCTACTAAAAAAGTTAATAATCCCCAATATTGCACAGGACATGCTTATACTAAAAATTTACTTAATGTCTTGTGAAATAAAAATTGAACGTAATGCCCTGGCAAGTCGAAACCCATCCCAATACTTCCTCTTTTTTTATTTTGCTTTTTCTCCATAGTAGGTATCACCACATGACTTATGACATCGTTATTTGTTCCTTGTCTGTCTCTTGAACTAGGCTGAGGGCAGGGACTTTGTTTTATTCAGTATTGTATCTTATTACCAAAAACCATGCCTGGCATGCAAAGATTTGTGGAATTAATGAATGAATGTTGATACATTACTATGTAGAGCTTGGGGATGTGGTCTGCTTGCTCTCTGATCATCTCCCATGTTTTTCCTCTTTATACCTACCCAGCTCCTACTGGTCCCTTCCCAGAAAAGGGTCAGGATCTCAAGGCCTGGTTCGGCAGCTACGGGCTTCTAGGAAAATTCTGCCTTAAGCCTTCCTGTCCTCTGCACTGTCTTCTTTACCAAGCCTCAGCCAGCCTGTTTTAGTTTCTCATGCTTGCCTGGTGTCTTAACGCAGGAACCAAAGACGAGGGGATGCTTGGTGGGCTGTGTTTTCGGAAGGAAAAACCCTGTTGGATAGTGAATGTCACTCTGAATTCTTTAGAGGTCAGGGCAGAGCTCACAGAAAGTCATTGTTTATGTCTGAAACAAATCTTTATTATGTGATTGAAAATGTTCTCAGTTACTCTAACTTACTTTTATTAAAAAGTTTAATGTGTTTTTATTTCTTAACGGCAGTAGATAAAAAGGTGTCATACAAATATTGATTTAAAATCCTAGCAAGTCTGCCCTCTTTTCTAAATCTTTTTTTGCTCTTTGAACACAAATATATGCATTCATGGACCTGTGTGTTTGTATGTGTGTGTGTGTGTGTGTGTGTGTGCGTGCACATGCAAGTTAAGAATACTTTATGTAGGAAACAAATCACTGTTCCCTTTATTTTAAGGAAAAAAACCCTTATTTCCCAGTTCTATGTTAACAGTGAAATGTAGCAATGCAATGTATTGTCTAATTTATTGAAATTAGTGTTAATAACGGCACATCATATAAAAGTGTGCATGAACTCAACTATATCCCCTGAGAAAACCTGCCACACAGAAATTATAACACATGAAATTCTACAGCTTGAAAATTTAACCAGAAACAAGGTTAAAGTGAGAATATACTTTAATAGTATCAGAACCATTTTACAGGTAAGAAAATATAAGTTTATACACATAAACATCTACTACAATTCACAAAACTGCTGTAATATTTTAATTACGAACTCCAAGTTTCTCAAATTCCAAACAACAACCAGCACTGTAAAGTTGACGATTACAATTATAAGTGCTAGCCATGACATTTCGTGAGAAATAATCTGCTAATTGTGTTCAGTGGTACTTCAACGGCTAAAGTGAAAACTCCACTAATTCGTTCATGACTTTACAGACAGCCTGTTTCCTTGCCAGATATATTTTCCAGACAGTGCTACCAATAGTACTTCTAGCCCTTCAGCATGTCTTGCTTTCATTCTTCACTGAGGGCTATTCCCAAACTTGCTCTTTGAGCCTCACGACTAACCTGATCCCCATCCTCGTCTCCAGGAACCTCATTTCACTTCTTAATTTACAGACCACAAAGAATCATCCCTCTACTTTTAGTTCTACCACATGTAGCCTTCTATAATCTCTAGGCATGCTTCCTTCTTTGAATTTACGTAGCATATTGTCCTTATAATAAAAAATAAAGTAAGCGAAAACTTATTAAGTAAGTATTGTATACCAACTACTTTTCTATGCAGCTTACCAATAGTAACTCATGGAATCCTAATATAGCCTCCGGCATAGGTCCTATTCTTACCCCTATTTTTTACAAAAGGAGACTGAGGCTTAGAGACAGTAATCCAGCCAGAGCATAGCTCCAGAACCCTGGCTCTCACCTACCAGGGCTCCTTCCCTGACTCTGTGTATATGTGTCTCCCCACCTGACTGGGAGATCCTTTAAGTTCAGTGGCTGTTTATTAATAAGTCTTGCATCTCTAATGCCAAGCATGATTCCTACATCATAGTAGGAATGACTTAGTTTCTTGCTAAATTAAATGAAGGAAGGAAAGAAGGAAGAGAAGGAGGGAGGGAGAACTAGAGGGGCACATTACCTTTTTTTTTTTTTAACAACGCACTTGTTATGTTAAACTGTCAGCATCTTCTGAGCCCTCACCCATTTATTCTACCAAAGAAGCAAACAGACAACAAGACAAAACAAATCCTCACACAACCAAAGCAAACAAACAGATGAACTAAGTCCTATTTATGCATAATTCATTTCTTGTAGGATATTGAACACAAGACATACTGAAGTTTAAAGTACTATTCATTCAGTCAACCACTAATGTAATAAATGTTTATTAAATACGTATTTAGCTACCCAAATCCCAGGGTTGGCGGGGGAAGAGCTTGCCCTGTTGTCTTTCTTTCTTCCTTCCTTCCTTCCAGAAAAAGTCATCTTCTAACATATATGATTTACTTGTTTAGTTATATTAATTGGTGTTTTTTAAAGTTTATTTACTTATTTATTTTTCCTTTGGAGAAAGAGAGAGAAAGCATGGGCCAGAGAGTGGCAGAGAGAGAGAGAGAGAGAGAGAGAGAGAGAGAGAGAGAGAGAGAAAGGGAGAGAAAGAGAGAGAAAGATTGAGAGAGAGAAAGAATACCAAGCCGGCTCCACACTGTCAGTATAGACCCCGAGACCCCGATGCAAAGCTCACACCTACAAACCATCAGATCATGACCTCAACCAAAACCAAGAGTCGGATGCTTAACTGACTAAGCCACTCAGGTGCCCCTAATCATACTAATTGTTTATTATTTGCCTTATCTTTCTGCAACGTAGTAATGTCCACTACTTTGCTTTATTCCCTGGTGTATCCTGGCCACATACAACCATGTCTGACACAGATAACACATTCAACGGATATTTATTAAATGAATGAATTGGTGTTGAAAAAAAGCATAGAAGAGCATGAAAAGAGTATGGTGCATTTAGTAAGGAAAAGGAATTGGCAGGACTGGGGTCAAACTGGGCACATATAGGAAAATGTATATTCAAGAGTCATTGAGAAATATGAATGATATTGCCATTAACCAAATATATAAGAAAAGTAACCTAAAGTTTGGAAGGAAAAATTGAGAGTTAAATTTTGATAAGGTTTTAGTTGAGTTGCATGTAGAACATCCATATGAATTTGAGTAGGCAACCAAAAATTCCTAGCTACCTAGGACAATATGCTATGGTAAATTAAAAAAAAAAAAATGATGCTTAGAGATTACAGAATTACTAGTATGCAAAGCCATAAGGATGAAATTATTCAATACCTAATTATGAAAGCCAGTATTTGTGATTTATTTCATAGTTGATTTCTTGCTTTTTAGCCTTCTGTTGCAAAAATATAAATAGGTTGGAATACAGGATTGAAACTAAAAATGAAATAAAATATATTTGTTAGAACTTAGTATGTGTATATGTATATGTGTCCATCTGGCTAACAGTAAGATATTTGGAGTATGATTTGAATGGTCTCTCATTTTGCTGATAGGAAGATTGAAAGGAGCCAACTAATAACTATTCTGTCCTATACATTAGGATTATGTTCATTAATGGAGAAATGGAAAGACTAGTATTGCAAGAGACAATAGATAGGTAGAACAGGTCCTGTAATGAAGAAAATTATGGAATCCAGGAGCACGAATGGAAATTTAAATTTTGGCAAGGAGGAGGGAAAATAAAGAGCAAATATATAGAGATCCTTTAAGGAACAGTAAAATATTGATGGAGTATAATTTTATGATTTTGATATTCCAGGGCAAATATAAGGCCAGTGTTTCAGTCAGGGTTCTCCAGAAAAACATTTCTATATTTCCACCATTTGTGTGTGTATGTACACATACACACACAATTATATTTCAAATAGATGAGACCCATCTCCATTATCAAGGATAATCTGCTTTGCTCAAAGTCAACTGATTATAGATATTAACCCCAATCTAGCAATACCTACATTTGGTTCTGATTAAATAACTGGGCACCATAGTCTCACCAAGTAGGCACATAAAATTAACCATCACAGAAAGATCCTATGCAAAATTCAGGTTGAATAGGAAAGCAAAGAATACAGCTGGTCCCAAGCAGCTCCCAGTACATATCTTACCATTTGTTGAGAAAGGTAGAGGAGGAAAGAATGGAAGAGTAGGAGACAGGACAAGACCCTAATTGAGAAGACAATGGCCTAGTTAGAGTATAAATCAGGACACAGGCATATTCTGGGAGGCTCACTGGACCAGGAAACAGAACACCTGGTTCCCAACTTTACATTTAGTCGTGGTTTAATTTGGTCATACACAACACCATTTCTCTAAGCCTAAATGGAACTGATTACACCTCCTTCTCCTGCATTAAAAGATCATTTTTCAAGTCAAATAAGATAATGCATATGAAAGACTTTAAAATATAAACATCTTTATATATACACATGTATTATTTCTATTATTGCCAATATAAAATGTTATGAGCTGAAGTCTGTCACTCAAATAGAGGTGGAGCTGAGTGAACATATGAACTCAAGAGATATAGCAAATTTAACATTGAAAGGAGATTGTCACCAATGCCACTGTCCACCTTATGTTGCCTATTTTGTTCCCTCAGTCTTATCTTTTGGAGCTGCTCACTTAGAGACCACTGTTGCTATAATAAAGCATCAATATCCAGTTTAAAGTCAAACTGTGATGTGAGTGAATATGTATTGCTTTTACTAGGTTATGGTGATCAATATGGAATTAAAATGTACAAGTTCAAAATGAGACTTAAGTCATTCTCTGAGTGAAGATTTAGCAACAAAGACTGCCAAGTATTTAATCAAAAGGTGATTCATAGTTTTAATCCTATGTTATTATTCCTTCTCCTAGCTTTAGGAATGTTTTAGTAATCAAAATGTCTACACAGAAGACAAATAATTTGAAAGTCTTGAGTTATTGGATGTTCACAAATTATATAAGCAAACTGCATTTAAGCATAATTAATAGCATATATTGTATTGTGATTAATGGGTGAGGGAACAGCAGAAGAAAAATACTTATTTTTTCCCAATAAAAAAGAAACTTCTATGTGTATATACTACTTACTTTAACAAATCTGTGGATCAGGGAAAAGCATTATCATTACTATGAAAATGGGAACACAATTTCTATGTTCAAGTGAAGGGCATTAACAACAAGGATTAAAATCTATATAAACCTGACATAACAAAATGATAATCCAAGATAAAATTTATGAAAATACACATGCTAGCAAGTAACTGTGCTGTGACTAGCAAAGAAATTCTTTCTTTCTTTTAAATGTTTATTTATTTTGAGAGAGAGAGCACTAGAGCATGAGCATGAGTGGGGAAGGGGCAGAGAGAGAGAGAGAGAGAGAGAGAATCTAAAGCAGGTTCCATGCTGTCAGAGCCCGATGCAGGGTTAGATATCACAAACCGTGGGATCATGAACTGTGCCGAAATCAAGAGTCAGATGCTCAAATGACTGAGCCCACCAGGTGCCCAGAAATTATTTCTTAAATAGTTCCTTTAAATAACTACATTGCTAATACATTTGAATACTTATTTACAGATGATTCTTTGGTATAAAAGCTGGAAGATATCCTAGGTAAAATGCTAAAAGAGTTAGAAGACTATGCCAATTAAAGTTTGACAACAAAATAATGAGAAACCATTTCTAAAACCGAAATGTCAATCAATGAGCAAAATACTGTTTAGAATGTTTTGATACCCATAAAATTTCAGAAATATCTTAATTGGGTAAAGTCAATTCTGTGAACCCATATCAACCCAAACAAAATTCTCCTTCACTTGGGTTCTTCCAAAAAGCAGCCTCCTGAAAAGGGTTTTAGGTCAGGTCCTTTATTTCGGGAAATTCCCCCCAAAGAACAATAGGGATGGGAAGTGGAGAAAGCAAAACAGACAAGGGGCAGGAAAAGTAACAGGGAACTGATTACCACTGTGGAGACCAGGGCTCAGTGTTGTGGGGGACGCTGAGGGAAATCATGTCGAAGTAGTTCACCATGGGATTGCTTACCGGAGGCCAGCGGAGAGGAGAGTATTCCTTTGTGGTTCCCACGCCCTAGTGGTCAAAGTACCCTTGAGGATGTGAATTGCCTACACTTCCAGATGTTCACAAGCTCAGCCTTTAACTTGAAGGCTGTAGAGAAACCCTAGGGTAGCAAACAAGAGAAACAGGATGCAGCTGAGGCCAGATATTACCAGGTGCACCTGAGCTAGCTGGCTACCACGGCAATGGCAGATAGGTATGCTGCCAGAGAATGTGAAATAGGGCACCGTGTTGTAAGATTCCCCTTCTTCAAATATTATTGACACAGTTTAAAATCAATGTCGATGGCAATAGGTTTTTCGAAAAGGCCATTTTTTTTTTCAGAGAAAAAAATCTGCTCCACTGTTTTGAGCAGAGTTAGCTGAAAAGAGTCACAGGACTTTAGATGAAAAGTTATCTTGGAAGTCTTCCTGTCAAGGCATAAGCCCTTCTATATTATGGAAAAGGAAGATCCTAGGGGTTTTAATACCACATGACCCCGAGCAGGACAAGACCTAAGTTGTTTTTTTTTTTCTAATTCAGAGCTTTCTGGTTTTTATTTCATACCTGAGATGCATCCATTTGTTCAGCAATAATATTGACTTCATTCCTCCACACACTACATACCTGATTCTGTTTATCTGTCTCAAGTTAAAATGGTATCATTAGACATTTTTTTAGAATCTACCACTACCACTAATGGAGCCAATAAAGAAATATGAATTCAGTTTTACCTCAGGATACATAGCAATTTATTAGTTGTATTTTCATTTTCCTCCATATTTTTAAATAAAGTATTTTATTTTATTTTATTTTATTTTATTTTATTTTATTTTATTTTATTATTTTAGAGAGTGAGAGAGCATGGGAGAGAGGGGCAGAGTGAAGGAGAGAGAATCTTCAACAGGCTTTGGGCTCAGCTCTGACCCATGACCCTGGGATCATGACCTGAGTGAAACCCAGAGTCAGATATTTATCCCGCTGAGCCCCCAGGTGCCCCTTTTTCCCTCCATCTTGAAACATTCTCCTACCTCCGTATGACAATAACATTATACTTTTTTTCTTTTCCTCCCACGTTCCTGACCACTTGGTTTGACTTTTTGGCCTTTACCTCTTTCTTATAATTTCAATATGTGCAGTGTCCTGGGCAGACTGTGTCCCCCTCCTCTTTACCCTCTATCCTCTCCTTAGGCAACCTTATCCACACCACCTGCACACAAAAGCTGTGCACGCGCTTATCTGTGGTCTAGCTCCCTCCTCTGAGCTCCAGGCCTCATTACCCACTGCTCTCTGGATATTTTCATTTGGATATTTCAAAGGCCATGGGCCATACCACACATATGGTTTTACTCCAATCCTGGCCCTCTTCCTCGGCTCCTGTCTCTTTCCTCATTGAAGAGCATCACAGAGTACCAATTGTACAATCAATGAATCCAGGGCATCTTGTTTTTTAAGATTATGCATTTATTTATTTATTTTGGGGGGAAGGGCAGAGAGGGGCGGGGGAGAGAATCCAAAGCAGGCTCTGCACTGTCAGTGCAGTGCGCAGCCAAATGCAGAGCTCGAACCTGCAAACCGTGAGATCATGACCTAAGCTCAAATCAAGAGTCAGACACTTAACCGACTGAGCCACCCAGGTGCCCCTCAGTGGCATCCCATAACATGTCCTCTCCCAAACTCCTAATCCAAATCAAACTCCCTGAATAGTATATATGAATATTTATATTAATAATAGAGATATTGCTTATATTTATAAATAATAAATCAACATTTGTTGTTTATAATACACTAATATTATTGGTTTATTATAATTTTATCATAAATAATTATGTATTGACTCCTTTCTTCTCTCTTTTTTTTCCACATCATCATCCCAATACAAACTCTTATTCCCCTCCTTCTTGGAGTACTGGAGCAAACTCCTGTTAAAAGTACTCGTTTACAGTCAGTGTGGTTTCCCATAGCACAATCAGAATGTTCTCTCCGAAATACAGCTGAGGAATGCCCTATTCTTTTCTTGTGTCCTTTCCCCTTTCTCCTGATTCAGATGTCAGTGGCTGCCCATTGCATTCAGCATGAAGGCTAAAACCCATAGCCTGCCCTCTGCCTGCTTCTCACGCCTCACATTTCCTCATCCCAGAGTTGGGTCATTGCTCCTTCCTCCTGTCCCTCAATCTCCTTCATGCCAGAACTCCTACTGTTCATTTAGATGTCAGTTCAGTCCTGACTTCCTCTGAGGAGTAATTCCTGACCTCCCTAATTAGGCAATACTCTCCTAACATTTTCTTCTTCTCCTTTAAAGCTCTTATGCCAACATAGATTGATACTTTCTTATAGATCTCTGTAATCCTTTGAAAAATGCTGTCTGCCTTCTAGAATGCAGGTTCTCACATCAGGGGGTCTTTTTCACTCACATTACATACATGCGTGTATGTGCACATGCATGCACACAAGACACACACGCGCACACACACACACACACACACACAGGCTCTATTCTGTCCTTCGGCCTTCTGATCCCACAGAAGTGTTAGGTACAGAATGGGCCATTAATACTTGGTTGAATTAACGAACAATATACAGACTGAATTCAAACATGAATTTGATATCAGCTTGTTCTCCTCAACATTAAATGAACCTAAGTGAATTAGATTTTGTTCACAGTATATGTAGATAGTGAGGATGAGTGGAAGGCAGTGGTATATGCATTCAATTCAGCCCAAAGTGTGACTGAATATTTCCTGACATAAATCAAACACAGATTTTTCTGATCCCAGTCCTAATCAAAATTTTTAAAGTTTAATTAAAATAATTCAATCATAAATGCTGGCATTTCTAACACCGTATATCAAGGCTAAGACTAGAGTCAACTTTGTTTAATGGGATTTGGTTATAATTCTAGCCAAAACAAATGTTCTTTACTTTCACCACATAGAAGACATAACGCATGGATCTTAGTGATCTTGTCATAATTATCAGTATGAATAACTGGATTTTATATCCTTGGGAAAAGGTCAAATGTATCTCGTAGCTTCTCGTTTCAATCTTTTCCCCATCTCTTAATAGCAAGAAAAGTAAGTGCCACATGTTCAGAAGGTTGAGTGGCATTATTTAAATTCCATTTAGATGTGCACTACGACAATCACAGATTCCTGGAGCCGTGAATATTAAAACTAAAGTTCTGCTGGTTGCCACTACTTCAGCTCTATAAGTGTGAGGGGAGAGAGGGGAAGGGGGCAGAAGAAGGGAAAATTTTGCAAAGAAAAAAAAAGGTAATGAACAAACTAGTAGAGATTTCAATACACTAGCAGCATATGATTTCCCTGATCTTGAAGATAACATTTGACAAGGCTCCCCTCCAAAGATGAAGGCCTATGATCCTTGGAAGGAAAAGCATATGAGCACACCCAATTCAAAGAGAATTTTTCATTATTTTTTTTACGTGGTCAGCCCACAAGGTGATACTTACTTTCAGCTGATGATAAGGGTTGCAAGTGTGCTCTGGAAATCGTAGTATTCTTATAGGCATGAAAATAAAAGAAAGCAATGCAGGAAGGAAGGGAACATGCCTTATTAAAAACCATCCACATACCTAAAATAGATGCTTCAAAAACCATGGCTTTCTTCTTGGCTTTTCTCTTTCAAAATTGGAAAGGCAGGACAAATGCCCATAACAATAGGGAATGGTGAGGAAACGATAATATAAATATGTATTTTGTGGTCTTTCCTAAAACCTGCATTTTGAGTTGTACTTCATGGTGACTGCTTTAGAAATGTCAATGCCACAACAGACTCAAACTTTTCAAATTTGATCTGTTGCTCAAGACTGACGTGGTGTTCATATAACTATTTTTATTTCTTTTAATAAACTATTACTGATTGCTTCTGCAATTTAAAGTATTCCAAATATGAATGAATAATTAGTATACTTTTCCCTTTAGAGGAACTAATGTGGGAAAGATATGCAGGAATTTAAAACAATGTGGCCTTTTCCCAACACTGAGAAGAAGCCTCTGGAATTATCCTAACACATAAACATCAATAGAAACATCCAGGGAAGTTTCTCCTCTGCATCTACTTAAGCTGTAGTAAAGGTACTAGGCAATTATTTTAGGAATACCAAATCATGTTGACTGACTTCCTCTGTAAATAAAATTTATTTGCTGAGTCCTCAATATCCCACCTGATTTTTTCTAGACATGAGCTTTCAACTATATCAAAGAACTATCAAAAAGAAACTATCAAAAAGGAAAGTGGAACTTTGACTTGGTATTTAATAAATGTTGACTAGCTACAGTTTTATCTAATGTGTGTTCAATAAGTGTTTAATGTTTTTTCAAAGTTGTATTTTATATTATTTGATCAAGTTATGCCTTGATGATGAAATTGACATTTACCTTGAGAGGAATATCCAAATTAGATCCACATTAAAGGAGCGTAAGCAGCCATCATTTATGCTGGGGGATCTATTAAAAATGCACCTATATTCTGTTGCTGCTAACTATATCACTTTGATGCTAGTTATATAGATTGCCCCCGTACACACACACACACACACACACACACACACACACACACACACATGCTTGCATACACACACGTACACACATACACAATCTGTATCAATCTACCAGTCTTATCTCTAGGGAATAACTGACTAGAATGGAAATATTTTTCTCTGTTAATCTATATGTTCTATACAGTTGGAAGAAGATATTAACTCTAGTTTTCAGTTTCCAGAACTGAATGGCTTTTTTTGCAGGGGTGATAATACGTGGTTTAATGACCTCTGTACACACACACACACACACACACTTGGGTGACACACGAGAGAAATCTCTACAGCCTCTATTTCTCCCTTCAGCAACACACCTTGAACCTCTGTTTAGGTCAGTGAGAACTCCAGACAGGAAGTAGGGCCTGAGGAGTAGGAATCTGTAGCAGGTAATTTTTATGGAAACAGACTTTAGAGAGCAACTCAGAAGAATCAAAGGTGAGTTCACCTTCAACCTCTGCTTTGATCAAAGAATAAAGTAAAAACCTTAAAACATTCTTTTTTTAAAAAAAAAACCTTACTTTATAACTAAAACTCAATACTAAGAGCAAAATAAACTTCCGTGAGTCCTCATCTCTTATTTCAACCTTGTGTATCTGGTGCAGTCAGACTCAAAACATTCGCAGGACTCTAGACCAATTTGCCAGAAATTCTTCATTAATTGAAATGACTAGTTTCTCTCAAGAGATATGTTCAAATCTCACTCAGATCAACAGTGGTTTAAAAAAAAAGCCTAACGGTCTAATTTTGTATTTGTAAATTTCACCTCATTTTGTATTAAGAATGTATTAAGTTTGCAAAACCAGGGAAGAAAGAAAAGGCTCAACAAAAATTGATTGCAACCAGTAGTTTTCAGAATTAGTAATGGGTAAAATAAATCACCTAAGTTTCTTCTTGAGGAAATGGCAGGGCATGTCACAGAATAGTAACAGCATTTTAGGTGTTTTTTATTTGTCGTTTTATTTCTTCATTTATTGAACAGCATGTACTGAGTAGTTGGTATGTTTCAGGCAATGTACAAGGAGCTAGAGACAGAGCAATAAGCAAAAAGATATCTGTGCTTTTGTCCAGCTTATATTTTATCAGGAGGGACAGCATTAAATGAAACTGCACAAATAGTTGTGGTGGGATATTTTGAAATGCTAACTCATATTTTGTATATATTTTCCTGGGGCCCTAGGGTTTTTCTGACTTAATCCATTAAGGTCATCTATGGTTTTACTTCTGGGAAGGTATGCCACCACAACGTAAAGAAAAAAATAATGAAACTAAACAAGTCTATTCTTACATTTTCCTCAGGATGAAGCAGCTCAATAGCCCCAGATAACAGCGGCTCCTGGGTGGCTCAGTTGGGTAAGTGGCCGACTTTGGCTCAGGTCATGATTTCAGAGTTCATGGGTTCAAGCCCTGCATCGGGCTCTGTGCTGACAGAGCCTGGAGCCTACTTCAGATTCTGTCTCCCTCTCTCTCTGCCACTCCCCCACTCATGCTCTGTCTCTCTGTCTCTCAAAAATAAATAAACATTAAAAATCAAAAAATAAACCCCAGATAATAGAAAATGTATTCACTCATGAGTTAGAACCAAGATATCATATTTGAAGTTGAAAGACAAAATTCCCTAGAGGATTATAGAGTATACTTTAAAAGCTAAGATATGAATGGGTGCCTAAGACAGATTTCCATTTCCCTTTCCTCCTCTACCCAGTCAGTTTCTAGTAAGAAAAGGACAGCCTACTCCTAGAGTAGGCTGGGAATTAAGTGTGGGGAGACCAGTGCCCTTTCCAGATGGAATCTGAGATGTCAGCAGACCACAGACTGAGAGGTGAGGCCAAGCAGGTGGACCCAGGTCAGCTCAGAAAGTTTTTTGCATCTGATGACAGTAGAATGATTCTCATGTGTGTGGCACCTGGGAGACTCAGTCATCTATAAGTGGTGGGATCGGAGCCCTGTGTTGGGCTCCACACTAAGCATGGAGCCTGCTTGGGATTTTCTTTCTCTCTTTACCTCTGCCCCTCCCTGACTCACACCTGTTCTCTCTCTCTCTCTCTCTCTCTCTCTCTCTCTCTCTCTCTCTCACACACACACACACACACACACAGACACACACACACACACACACACACAAACAACAACAACAAAATAATAATTCTCATGTGTTTAAGTATAACCAAAGCTATAGCAAAGGGCCTCTCAGAGATTCCCATGACCCCAGTGGACCATGGGACCAGCAGGACTGCGTTCAGTGATCTGAGTAAAGGCTAGAAAGAAGTTAGAAAGAGAAATTCGGAATTTCGGAATGGGCTTGGCAGGCAGGACTCAAGCAACTTGTGTGAACTTGGGGGACAAAGATTGAGACATGGGACATCTCAGAAGTTCTCTTCCTTGATGAGACCCTGGTCCTCGGGACCCTGGTCTGAAGCCTTGGATCTGTGCAAGCTTCTTGATACTTAGACTCCATCTTGCTTTGGGTTGTTGTCCTACATTCCCTTCCTCTTACACATCCTGCTTCCCACCTACCTACAGGCGGCCAAAGAGACTGGGACATGAGTCTTTTTCTTTCCCTGAGATCCTCCTATCCTAATCTCTTAATGTTTACTTTTCAACTTTCATTGTGCCTGAGCCTGAGACAGTTTTATCTAATGGCCAACAATGCAGCTTGGCTCTTTACTTATCAGGTAGTTTTTCAATTATTTTGCTCATGCCCTGAGTTCTCTCTGCCTCTCCCAAGGAGTAGGCTCTTGAAATTCAGAGGCTAATACTTTACTCATTTTTCCTTTGCATTTGATGTGTTATCTCTTCTCTGACTTTTCTGGAAAAGGCCAAGGTGTACAAGGAAAAGGGAAAGCATCAGTTAATATTTCAAAACTTCAGCCAACCACATTATTCTTTATACACAAAGTAATAAGCCATGAATATAATTATAGAGTTTACACAGGGTATAAACTTGTGTGAAACAGATTCAGTATTATGAAAGAACTATAAGGAAAGAAAGAAGGAACAACAAAAAAAATCAAGTAGAAATTGTGTATATGTGTTCAAATATGTGCATGGAAGAGATCTGTATTCTTTGGTGTGGCACTGAGCAAACACATTTGGTAGTATAGACCATAAAGTTATCTGAGATAGATCTCAGTGTTGGAAGAAATCATAGAGGTGCCCTATTGTGACCTAGGAATTATTTTGTTATGTTTAAGCACCAAAATTTATGATGCAGGACAGTTTTTCACATCACTATATAAATACAACGTTTTAACTGCAGTTAGAAAAAACATTGCTGAATGCAATTCTAAAATCTTCAAAAAACTTCCACGAAGAAGAATACCCTTCTGTCCCGGTTCTAATCTTCTTCAAGGGTTCTTTCTCCAAAGCTCACTTAGTGTGTTGGTCACATGGCATAGATGAAGAAGTAGTGTACCCAGAGTCACTAATGTTTCACGCATTTTCATTTTACCGAGTTCACCAGTTGTTAAGGTAGCAAGAGAAACACGAGTCCCAGTAAGAAAACACGAGAGTCCTGTTAACTGTCTCTTGATAAACATAAGTCATTGAAAACTTGTGTGAATAGATGACATTTTAAAAGGCAAAATCTTAAGTATTCTTAGCTGACAAATTCTTTGGAAGCTTCTTAAAGGAATAAACTGGCAATGCTCTCGCATTTCATCTTTAAAATGAAAGGCATCCCTGAACTTTCCTTCTTTAGCAACAGACTCCCTTAACCCCTTCCCTCCCTTCCATAGACAAAACAAACAAACCAAAACAAAACACAAAAACAAACAGTACAAGTTAAGATCTTCGGGGCGCGTGCGCGTGTGTGTGCACACATACACGTGCACATATCCACCTCTTTGCCTAGAGCAAGGTATAACCTGGAATATGGATTTACCCTTCATATCTCATTAGTGAAATTATTAATACTTTTATTTTCCTCCTTCGTTTAGATTGCATTTTCGCATGACAAAAATGGATGGTTGGAGCTTAGAAAATGAGAACCTGAATCAGCCATGAACTAGAGCAAAGTTGAAGACAATTAAATATCTCGGGAGTATTTTCGGTAACCCCATGAGCTTTCCTGACAGTTGGTCACTGTACCCTCACTGCATCCTGTGGTGTTATGTTACACACCCAAAGTCCGTGATGCAACACAGCACACCTCCAAGAGTAGTGGTAGCTTTCCTTTTTCTTCTTTCTTTCTTTCTTTCTTTCTTTCTTTCTTTCTTTCCCCCTAATTAAGTGGTTTCTCCAAGCAAGTCGAATGATTTAGTCGTGTGTTGTAGTTCTGGAGCTGTGAGTTCATTAAAGACATTTGGGGGTATTGTTTCTGTGAAGCTGAGCTGCATGTGGCCATTGGATCACATATCCACTTCTCTGCCATGTAAGAAGAAAACATCTTGGAATATAACTATTAGTTGGCTTTGTGGTGTTGGGTTAGTATGCCAGTCTGAGGTTAGAGCACAGATGAGATCCCAAGCCCTGGGCTTTGTATTATATAGTATTGTATTTTTGATGTTGTACTTAAGGGTCAATTACTGTTTCCATTATAAACCCTGTTTTTCAAAGGTTTATAACTCACCAATTTTCATTTTGGTATGCAAGCTGCATGAATATACAGGTTTTAAAAATAGTTTAAATTGAGCAGTGCCATTTTTAGATATAAAGAAGTAAAATGCACTTCTCATTGGTTTCAGTTTGTTTTGGAAGTTTCCAATCTAAAAGTTTATTCCATCTTAAAATGCAACAAGGCTTGTTTTTTTTTTTTCTCTCTCTCTCTCTGTGTGTGTGTGTGTGTGTGTGTGTGTGTGTGTGTGTGTTTTAATGTATTTTTGTAACAGCTATTCACAGGAAAGATGGTAAAAGGAGGTCAGGGGAGATATCAAATGAAACTTCAAGGAGGAAAACAAAATAGATTGTGCACATTTGTGGACAGATGTCATTTTAGTCAAAGTTCTCTAAAACCAAGAAACTAATCTATCAATGTTCCCTCAGCATGGACGCTATTTCATGCTACTATTCTGGCAGGTACCGTGAGGACTAAAAGAGCTCCCTGCCTCAATGTGCTCAAAATCCTAGTTAGAGAAAAATAGAAGGACAGCAATATTAAGGATAACATCAACCTACGTTGAAACATCGGAGTGATAATCATGTGGCTAAGATTTTAAGAGGCAAAGGCAAGGCCGCTTACAGAGTTGTGCAACCCACTGGCATCCTGCAAAAAGAACGAGAGATTCCAATGTGTGGGCAATTGCCCAGATGTGGAAATTTACCCATCTCGGGTCATGCAAGATTTAGAACTCTTTCCCTGGTCATCGGAATTAGAAAATCTCTGCTTAAGGGCAAAATTGTTTTCTCTGTCATTCTCAATGTTTCCAGATGATAAAAGCAAATTTCCCCTTGTATTAATCTAAGCTAAACTTCTTAAAATGGTTGTCTACACTAGCTTTTTTTCTTCTGTCACCCAGCTGTCACCCCTCCGTCAATTCCAGTCTGGTTTCCAGCACCACCACACTGTTCATATTACTCTTGCCAAAGTCACGGTGACCTCCTTGCTGTTGCTGCCAATGAAGAAGTCTTTGGGTTTTTTTCTCTTTATCCAAATTTATCTCAATTTATAAGATGACCGTAGTTTTCTAGCTTTTGTCTCATGATGATATTTGCCATTTTTTGTTCTACCCAGTACCCACTCCCCTCTCCTTACCAATGTTTCTATTTCCCTTTTTGGGAATGTTCCATTGGAATGGAGTTTGGGTGGCAGTTAATTGTCACTTCCCATTATGAAAGTTGAAGGGGTATAATGTTTTCTTTTCCCTAGCACAGGGAGTAGAGCTGTAAGCAGGGCTCAGCCAATCAGATCCTTTCTTCTGGGATTTCAAAGTTTGATCAAGTCAGGCTATAGGGATGATTAAAAGTCATATTCATGCACTGACAGTGACAGAAGACCCCCTCCAAACCACCACCAATTTATGCTTATTCTAGTTTATGCTATCCAGCTCTCCATAGCTTACATTGTTAATGTCCATTTTCCAAGCCTGGTTTTCCATGTTTTCTGCCTTTGTATTATCTCCAGATATTTTTTGATATGTTTAAATTTTGCTTAGGATAGATAGTCAGTCTCTGTTGCTTATAAAAAGAATATAGATTGCTGTAATTTCCAATTCTCTGGGTCCTCTTTTTTATAGCTTTTGGAGATTCATTTTCCTCTGCCTATTCCTTACATATAGTTGCAATGCTTTCAGGTACTTGTTAATTTCCCTCCTCATTCTTCCCTACACTAACTATCCACCCGGGTTATTTCAATTAATTCCTTGACTTCAACTGTCACCCACATGCTACTGACTTCTAAATCTATCCGGCCATTCCAAATCGCTCCTCTGATACTCATAGTTCTTTATTCATGCCACTTGCACTTTTGTTTATTCTATAAATGTTTAGTGAACTTCATAACTTTGGAGCAGATATGGTAGGCAATGGAGTAGCAATTAAGAAACAAAGTATGAGTTTTCCATTTCATAGTGGTCAGTCTAATAGAGTCCATAAGCCTGTGAACTCCATAATTCCATAAAACTCTACGTGTGATTTCATAGGTGACATCTAATATTCAATATCTCCACCCAGACATCTCAAAAAGAGTGAATTCGTTATGTTTCTCTGACATCTGCACTTGTATATTCCTCCTACTGGGCTCCCTGTTTCAATGAAAACATTCAATTGCTTACACCAGGAACCTGAGCTTCAAACTAACTTTCCCTCTTCACTCCATCCCCATCTCTGCACCAATCATTGAAGCATATTTGAGCAACTTTCTCAGTACCTCTAGAATTTGTCCACAGTTATCACTTCTGCTGCCATCCTATGTATTTAGCCCTCCATCCTCCTTCTCTAGGACCAACATGACACAAGTCTCGCCTTTGGTGTCCAAACTGCAGCCAGAATGATGTTGACAAAATCCAAGCCTCTTTGTGATCACATTTTGATCATAACCTTTCACAGACTCCATAAACAATCTCAAAGTTATTGATGTAAATGAGTCAGCAAATGAATTGTGGTCTCTCTCTATGCTCCTTCTACTTGGCAGATCCTTCCAGTTTCATGTGAATGCCAACCAGGCCAGCTCCACTCACTCTTCAGGAAACTTCATTTTCCCTAAGCAGCTTTACTCTTCCTGCAAAGACCAGGTTATGTCCCCTTTTATGGGTTCTTAAAGCATCTTGTTTCTCCACATCCTAACATGCATTACTCTGCATCATTAATTGCTATGTTTTCTGAGTAGATTTCATTAGACTGCAAGGCATTTGAAAGCTAACATCATGTGTCTTTCTACATTGCTTTATCTGTAGCACACAGCAGACCAGGAAACATGGGGTAAAACAAATGAATTTTAGCATTTACATGATCAAAAACTCAATGCCAAACTGTGAAAATATGCGTGTTGCTTTTTTTCTAGGCTTTAAATACTTTGGGTAGATTGGTTTGACTGTTGACAGATGTAATGATATACATCTGATAGTTATGGCATTTATGTTTATAAGCTGTGTTGTATGGCATCAAGTTCTCAGATGGTGAAACAGTAATAGGTTCTAGATTTATCCTTCAATCATACCTCAGACATACCACACGGCACCCTATGCACACCCTATTTGTTTTAAAATTAGTATGTTTGTGAAAATAGTTTAGAACCCATTAGGACTGGCTATTTAAGGCATGAAACATAGCAATCTGGAATCCCAGGTGTGTGATTTTGTTCCTCATAAGGATCCCAGAATGCTGTTTTTTCTCCCATTCCCATTTTCCTCTCCTTTTCTGCCCTAACCTTCTTCAAGGGCAAAGAGAAGTGACCTACAAGGAGACCCAGAGTGAGATAATATTCTTTCCTGCATGAAAAATCATCAGGATCTGCAGCTATCTGAGCCCTGAGACACAAATCTAAAAGATTTCCTTTGAGCTAGAAAAGAATAATTGGAAAAGAAATTATATTGAGTACCTAATATGTGTCAGGTGTTCCACTGAACTCATTGTTTGGCAGGGGGGAGGGAAATGGACCCATGAATTCAACACATTCTAGAGCAATATTGTGATACACGAGGCTTCTTGAGGCCTCCTGAGAACCTTTCAGGGGGTCTGCAGAATCAAAAATATTTGCCTAACAATATTAAGACACTTTTGCCTTTTTCACTTCCATTCTCTCTGGAGTCTACAAGGGGGTTTTCCAAAGGCTACATAATATTTGAAAAGACAACTAGCTTAGTGAAGAAGCAGATGGGAGAACCTAGATATTAAAGAGATTTGCTAAAATGTAAAACAGTGGCACTCTTCTCACTAAATGTTTTGTTTTGGAAAATGTAGCTATCTTTTATGAAAAGCCTATTTATGGCACAGTGATAGATTCATTATTTTTTTTAAATAAATTGATAAGTATTTTTTTAATCTCAGTTTTAATTTTTGGTAGGGTAAATATTGATAGATATGATACCCAACTGTTAAATGTCCTCAATAACTTTTGTGTGGATCAGAGTTCTGGGACCAAAAAATTTGAAAACTGCTGACATGGATAATGAAATAATCCAAAGAAGAGGCATCTATTCATCAATGATATTGCACTGAACATCCCTGGAGCTGAAATAAGTCCAGGTGCGGGCGATGACCAAGTGTGGGCCCCATTCTGCCATGTGTCAGTCAGTCTTCTAGGACTGTAAGTACTAAGATAAAGAGAGGCTCATAACCAGTACATCCATGTAAATATCAGGAGTAGGCTTTCTCTGAGTGGTTGAGGACACGCCTTGCAGGACATTCTGTTGCCTCTTTTTCAGATCATTGATTCAAAGAGCATCATCATTTAAAAAAATTTTTTTTAATGTTATTCATTTTTTTTTGAGAGAGAGAGAGAGAGCAAGTGGGGGAGGGGCAGAAAGAGAGAGAGATACAGAATCTGAAGCAGGCTCCAGTCTCCAAGGCGTCAGCATAGAGCCCAAGGCGGGGCTCGAATTCACAGACCACAAGATCATGACCTGAGCTGAAGTTGTTCTCCAATCTTTTTGCAGCTAAATCTCAGCAGTTGTTTGGGTATCATGCCAAGCAGGTATGTGATCAATGGTCATAAAGTTACCAACTGATTGATCAATGATCTTGCCTAAAGACTGGCAGAGAGCATGACTTCATTGTTGGTCGACTAGTCTATTATCCACGTAGCAAATTACTTCTATGAATAAAAGCATTCAGCTACTCTCTTACTCAATGTAACTGTCTCATATTCTGAAAGAATGAACACAAGGTCAGTGCAAGTGTCCTCAGTGCCTTGGGAGAGGATTTTAGGGTTTCTCTTTTTAATAGACTTTTGCTAAGAGTAGCAAAGGCACCATAAAAAGAACAGTTAACGAAACTTGTTTTCTTCATTACCAAACTTAATATAAATACTTCAACATGAATGTTCTTCTTTTTTTTCTTTTTTAAATTATTCATGAAGTCTTTGCTTGGGTTGGGGGGGGTTGGTGATATACAAGAGAAATCTCAGAAATGATTGCCATAGGAAAGCAGCAATACGATAGTTTTGAACCCCAACTAATATAAGGATGATGCATAATCCAAAAAAATATATATAAGAAAATAAAACTAAGAATGCAGGTTAGTCCTTAATTTGACCTACATTAAATAATTATCATGTAGAGGTAAAACCATAGCTAATTTCAAGGACTCCAGAAGGCTTCAGCTTAAGTAAATGAGATCTTAGATTTTACACTCTGACATCCCTTGCTTTTATTTTTCCCTCAGGTGCAAACTCACATCAGGACCTCTTTCTGTGCAATTAACAAGGTAACTGTCTACCTAGCTGGCATTGCCCCTTTTCATTTTGGGGTCTGCAAGCATTTGCCACTTACACTCAGATCATGTTTTTGTGAGAGGCCACAGAGTGACTTTCTTTAAAGCTATCAAAGCCTTCCTCATTATCCTTTATGGGCTGTGCAGAAAACATCTCAACTATTAGGCATTTCACCGAGTGCAGTAGAATGGGGTTTCTGGCCCCCTCCAGTTCCTTGGGTAAAAGCTCTGTTCATAATCAGTTTCTGGTTTTGTAAATGACCCTCAAGAGGTTCCTTCCGGTCCCACTTCAGTTCCCTTTTTAGTGTCCCATTGATTTTCCAGACTTTAGGAACGTGTCCTTAACTGCTGCTTTTCCACTGGCTCTCTCTACTGAATGCTAAAGGAACACTTTGTTACTTCATACACTGAGACTGGAATATCTTGAAAACTAACACACCATTTATAACAGTACAGTTTACAATAGCATTTCCTGCAGAAAGAAGGTGCCTTTCTCAGAAAGAGAAGGACAATTTCTGCACCCCATTTATTTTCAAAACTACAAGCAACACCCTTGTTTCTTGTCAATAAAAAGGAAGATAGACTAGAGCAGCAATCACAATACATAAATGATATTATTTGTCCCCAGAGTACATACCAAATAGTAATTCACTCAAAGAGCTTGCATGAATTATAAATGGCAGGAAAGCACAGAGAGGGAATCTTGGTCCAGACCCACTCCACACTGCTGTTACCCGAACATTTTAAAGTTAGACTAGCCACACCATATAATGAGCTTGCAAAGGTATACGATTTACTTTTGATTCCCTTCCTGTCCTAATCTCTTTTAAATAATACAGGGACACTATAGAAGCTGTGAATCCAAAGATACATTGATTAAATTTTAATATCGAATAAGCTAATCAATATAGAATCTGAAAAACCTCTTGAGAGTGGCGGGATTTTCAAAAAGATGTCCCATTGGTCTGACCCACTGCTAAAATAATAACAAAAACAAAATCATCAAGAGAACAACAAGAGAAAACCTTGGATCTTTAACTATATGCAGAAGTGGAAGACACAGAGATAAGCTTGCAGAAAACTTGGGCATTTATGTAGCATTTGGTAATGTAATGATGTGCACTGAAGGACTCTGCTTTGACCTGACACTCGGGGCAAAGCCATTATTGTTTCTGTTGCTGAGAAAAAAAAAGAGTATTCATGTTGTAATATAACATATTGTTATATTGTCCAGTTCTTTTCTAGCCTCTATAATAAAAAATCGTAGTCATTTTCCAAAGAAAAGTCGTAGAACGATCAGACCATAAGCTCTATAAATAAAAATATCCCAGAGAATTTCAGTCTTGTCTCAGAGTACAGTATTCATGTGTCCTATTTTCTTATTTTGTCCCTCAGCATTTTCCTTGAGGTTCCTTTGAACAAAATAATCAGGGGGAATTGGGAAGGTAAAAGGGAAGAAATCTTTTCCTCTTGCAGAAAAGAACAATTGTACAGGAGAATTTCTTACACACACGCACATGTGCACACACACACACACACACACACACTGAAAAGCAATAGTTCAGTTGAAACAGAATCATTATCAGAAAGCCTGTGTTAGGAGAAAGAAAAAAAGATATAAAGCCAAAGACTCATCTGAATGATCCTAGTTAAGGGTCTTACCAAAGAGACAGCTTAAGTTATCTTTGAAAACTGGTGAGTTGCCCTGCTTGGCTGAGTTTGAATTGAATGTTCCCAAAGTAACATTTCACAAACAGGGATACCCTTCCATTTCACACTGCTCTTTCTCGAAATAGCAACACCATTTAGCAATATTTCATATCAAGACAATTACATTGCAGAATTATTATAGTCTTAGTGCTTCATTAAAATTAAAAAAAAAGTTAAATCCCTGTTTTGTTGAACACAAGAAATGAATAGTAAATATTGATTTAGAATGAATGCAAACATTTCCCTAGGAGTGGATAATTACTGCCTTTCTATGCAAAACACTTATATTTGAAGAAGCACTTCACTTACTTTGCCATGCGGTATACATTCTTTAGTACATTGTAAATTATACGTTGTCCTGGACAGTGTCTGCTCTATAATTTCTTATGTCTCTACACCAGAGTCAGTATGTAATTTTAAACTACAAAGTTTCTGCCAACTAGGAGAATAGGCTTAACTCTTTCTCTTTGCTGGGTTCTCAAATCCTTACATGAGAAGATCTGGAAAGCCATAGAACAGATGATCTCAGATCTGGGGCAGTTTGGTCTCTGTTTTTAGACTAACAGAAATGCCACTAGTTAACTGGCCACAGACTTACAAAGTAGAGACTAAATGGAATATAGAATGTAGGTACCTAAGCCAGTTTACAGCCTATCTAGAAGACATTAATTAAATAATTAACATTAGAAATGTGGAATGAAGTGTTTCAAATACTTGTTGCAGAAAAGGTTTAATTAAATACGGGGCTGTCGTAGTTAAGAATGTCTTTTGTCAAAATCTTTGATCTTCATGGTTTTGTCCTGCTGCCAAGATATTTGCAACATAGCACTATTGAAATTATGTAAACGATTATATTTTAACCATTTCAATATCATCTAGATAGATGGCAATTTGGTTCAAAGGTTGATGTTAGAATACTTTTAAATGGATTTCTTAATGTAGAAATACTAAGTAGTAAAAAAATTACAAACGATCGTGCACATCATATCATTTTTACCTATAAAATTACCCTTCTCTAAAGTAATAAAATACTCACAAAATAACATATTAGAAAGATTAAAGTACTCACCATTCAATTCCCAGTTTTTATAAAATTGGTTTTTGTTTATTTGTTTGTTTGTTTCTTCCACATGTAAATGATACCATACAGTATTTGTCTTTCTCTGTCTTACTTATTTCACCTGCCATAATGCTCTCAGAATGATGGTTGCCAGGGGCTTGGTGAGGGGAAAATGGGAAGATGTAGGCCAAAGGTTACAAACTCTCATTTATAAGAAGAATAAGTTCTGAGGATCTAATGTACAGTATGGTGATCAGACTTAACAATATGATATTGTATACTTAAAAGTTGCTCAGAGTAGATCTTTAGTGTTCTCACTATACACATGCAAAGAGTTAACTGTGTGAGATGAAGATATGTTAATTATCTTGATCTTGGTAATCATTCCACTGTGTGTGTGTGTATATATACATTACATATAATATATATTTTACTCATATGTATACTCATGCTGTACATTTTATTTTTTTTTTAATTTTTTTTTCAACGTTTATTTTATTTTTGGGACAGAGAGAGACAGAGCATGAACGGGGGAGGGGCAGAGAGAGAGGGAGACACAGAATCGGAAACAGGCTCTAGGCTCCGAGCCATCAGCCCAGAGCCCGATGCGGGGCTCGAACTCACGGACCGCGACATCGTGACCTGGCTGAAGTCGGGCGCTTAACCGACTGCGCCACCCAGGCGCCCCTCATGCTGTACATTTTAAATACATACAGTTATGTTTGTCAATTATCCCTCAATAAAGTTAGAAAATATATAATTTTTTGAAAAAGAAACATTAAGATATATAAGGAAATAAAGTCAAAGAAATGCAAAATTTGGAGTAAAGTTACTCTTTAGGAGATAAATGAGATGAAACCAAGTACTTGTTTATGTGTGTGGGTACAAAAGTACATCTCACTTCTATAGAATCCTCACGTTCAAATCCTGTGGGATTTAGTTATTTATTCTCTCTGGTTTCAAACTTCATATAATTTTCTACGTCTTGGACATATTAAAGTTTACAATATAGGAAAGAGAAACTACGAGGGCAACAATAACATTTCAATAAGATTATACCATTCATAAATGTGTTTGGAAAAGGTCGATCAAATTTTTACCCGTTTCCATGTCATGCAGTATCTTGTGGCATCCATTGAGCTCCTATGTTTATACCCTCTTCCATTTTTGGCTTATTTTAGACCAACTTGCCTGGTCATAAGAACTGCCTGGGGAGTTCATTAAAGAACAATTCTCAAGACCTTATTTCAGAAAGTCTGACCCGATGAGTCTGGAACCGGGCCCAGGAAACTTTCTTTTTTTTTTTTTTTTTAATGCTCCAGATAATGTTTTATGATTAAGTTTACTAAGCATGATTCTAGGCCTTCAGCTAACTTATCCTCAATTTTATGTTTAATCAGTGTGAGCAGTATTTTCACTAGTTGTGCTTTAGGGGAGAAGGGGGAACGTCTTCTCTCCAGCATGCCTGTTGCAGCATTAAAGGAAAGCACAGCTAGGATACAAAAGTAAAACTAATTAACAACAGATCTGTTCTTCAAAGAAGGTATTGACAGAGGTGTATGTCCAGAAAGAGGAAGATGAGTTATTCAAGTGCAGATTGAAAAGGAAGTAGACACAATAAATGAACACAGAACTCAGGGGGCTGGATGGAGAGAAAACAGCTAAGTCAACCATGTCATAAGTGAGTCTGAGCTCTGCTCCTTGCAAATAAACTAATTCCTACAGTTCTCTGAGAATGAACTTAATCTGCATAAGATTAGGTGGATTTTGAGGATGTTAATTTTTTTAAAATGCAAATGACAATTTCATAATTCCATAGAGGGGTGCCTAGGTGGCTCAGTCGGTTAAGCGGTTAAGCGTCTGACTTCAGCTCAGGTCATGATCTCACAGCTTGTGGGTTCGAGCCCTGCATCAGGCTCTGTGCTGACAGCTCAGAGCCTGGAGCCTGCTTCAGATTCTGTGTCTCCCTCTCTCTCTGCTCTTCCCCTGCTCGTGTTCTGTCTGTCTCTTTCTCTCAAAAATAAATAAAAACATTAAAAAAGTAATAATAATAATTCCATAGAAATTATGAATAGAGACCGTATTGACGAATTTACTAGCACAGAAAAACTTTTAAATGCCAGATTTGATCAGAATCATGTAAATCAAGTCCAACCTTGACTGTGTCTCTGTAAGTGGTATCAAGAGGTATTTTGGAAGAGAGCGGGGTAGATGTCCTAGATGATGTCAATTCTAATGTAAGTGGCATTAGTGAACATCAAAGGTATTTTTAACAGTAAATAGTCAAATTTTACAAGTTGTAAAGGTAACAAACAGGTATGTTACTGTGTTTGATTTTGTCCATTTTGTCCCTCCACATTCCTAACCACTCTAATCAGTGAATATTGTAGAATTTTTTCCCTTCCTTAGGGTGCTTATTAATACATAGGCAGTAGAGGAGGTGTGGGCAACACATCAAGGTTCTTACTAAAGGGAAAAAGCAAAAAAACAAAAACCACCGAACAGGATCTGGAATCCAGCTCTTGACAGCCCTTGACTCCACGTGTTCACTGGCTTTAGGAACATTTCCAAAATGTGAAAAGGTAAAAAAGAATGTGCATCTTAGAATCAATAACATGTAGAGCACCTCAAGTAAAACAAACAGATCGGCAGCCCCCTGAGGTTTTAAAGATGTTTATCAAAGAAACTCAAAGACTGATAAATAAAGGTCTAGGAATGGCCAATCCCCAAGTCAATCGCCAGGACGCTGATACCATGTCCGGGTGACCTGAGTTGCTTGAAATCACTTTGCCATAACAGGAGAACCTTTGCCCTCTCAGATGAGGTCTTGAAAGACAATGGACAGGAAGCATATCTCAGAGTAGCCAGACTGGGGCCATGAAATGCTTTCTACCACCAGAACAAAGGGATCCTGCTCCTCCAGTCCAACGGAATACGGTATATGCCAAAAACTCTTGACCACTCCTTCTTGCCTTTACTGAATAGTAATCTTAGTGAATTTATCCACTCATTCCTTCTCCAATGTCCACGGAGTTGGTAATTGAAAATACCATTTAGCAATTGTCATTAGGTTATGAAATTGCCACATCTGTGTCAGATTCCAGGCAAATACACATCCCTCAAATATCCTGAACCTGCATTTTGGACGTACTAAAAAAGTAAGGTGTGGGTTTGTAACTCTTCTGAAAGGGGTGAATATGTTTATAGTATAGAGGAGGGTTGCATTATTTTAGGCAAGGACATTACAAAATTGTTCAGATATGAAAAAGAGCATATGTAGAGAAAAATGGCCCACAATTGGTAACTGGTAAGTGTATATCCACTAGACATATTTGGAGGAACAATCTAGCCTTCATTATGAGAAGGCCACATCATTTTGATATGGATCCTCTAGGAATTCTAGCTGTCAGATCACCTACACTGGAGAGCATATTTGCCAGCATGTGTAGACAGCCTCCTAAAATGAATCCATTGCAGAGGAAAGTAAATCCTGGAGAGGAAAGGGAGATAGTAAAAAGGAAGGGGAAAGAGGGCAGAGGGGAAGAGGAGATAACAGGAACCCATGGATCAGAATTCCTAGAAACATGAGAAAATGTAAGAAAAAGTGTGAGTTGGTTTCCTGTCATGGTCAATTGAAAGAGGCCTCATTAATACAGAATAAATTGGCTTTTGATTCAAGTTTTATAACAGCTTTGCAAAGGTGGGGTCAAATAAGAAAACTCTCATTGACTCCCTGTCGTTAAGTCAGTGAGAGTAGAAAGAGGAAGCAGATTTTGTATTTTCACTTCCACAGAGAAATGGATCTAAATTTACCAGGATGTACAACCAGGAACTATCCTGTTAATGAGGTCAATACCAAACAGCCATAATAACTAGCAATTATTGAATTCTTATTATGGTCCAATCATTACACAACATTAATGATATATCTGTATGAACCTTCCCATCCCCTCAACAACCAAATGAAACAGTTTTACTTGCTCCATTGTACAGACAAGAAAACAGACCTAGAGAAGAGAGACAATTTGCCCAAGGTCACACAGCTAGCTGGGACTGGAACCTGGGCTCCTTGCCCTTACCCATCTATTCCCTTAACCACCATGCCCAACTTGGGACAAGTATACCAAATGGAATACTTCCCAAATACCAATGAAAGTCTTGTATTTATCTTTATCTCCTGTCCAAGTCCAGAATGAGAGAAAAAAGTGTTTTCCCTCTGCCAACAATACCACTAACATTGCTACATTGACATTATTCAGCAAATAACTTTCACTCAGTAATCATGGTGAGAACTTTCTGCCTAAACATTACAGACTGTTTTCCAGTAAGCACAAATCCAACTAAAAATAGACCCCCCAAATTCAAAAGTAGTAAAAGAGGTGGCATTTAATTGCTATTAATTCTACTTCATGATTTACTTCAAGACCTGACTGACTGTTGGACACTAGAACAGAATGTAATTTGCTTGGCTATTACTCAGCATTGATGTTCAAACTTACCCTACTTCTGTCCTTGTGGCAGGACACCATTTCAGAAAGCTGAGTGTTCAAAGGAATGTTACTTCTGCAAACAGCGTTCTTAACGTCAGAGGATAAAGCATCACAGTTATGGGGAAAGTTGTGCATCTATCAGGAAAATATTCATCGGCCTACCCAGTTGGTCATTCCCTTTCCCTTTGGCTATCTGGATATATTTTAGTCTGTATTAAAACATCCGTGAGATCTCCAATCTTAATTATAAACCTTGAGGAAAAAAAGTCCAGTGCAAGTTACTTTCAGGTATAATATTAGAACCTCCTTCTAACTTCTTTGCCTCAAGATTTGCATAACTGTGAAGGCAAAGAAATCAAATCATAAAAATGCCAGATACTACAGATTCGAAATGAAAAGTAAACCAGCCCCATGCCAGTTTCTTCCTACAAGTTCCAGCGGAGACCAAAATCAACGTGACTGAGAGAAGATGTAGTGTAGAGAGAAAATCTCCCAGGATAATCAAGGGATAGATTTCCAAGTCTATTTCCCCCCACAGAACTGTTTTGTTTTCTCACATCAATGAGCTAGAATAAAATGTGGATCCCATGATCAAGCTGGCAGAAGCCATGCTCCCTACCTGGATGCTCGCAAATTGTAAATCACAACTTTACAAGGATTTAACTTTTCCCTTTCCAAAATAATCAAATGTTGTGGTGAGGGGGCCACTAATCATGACAAAAAATATACTGCAAATTCTTTCTTTTGGTGCCAAGTCCAATAAGTTCCCTGAGTGAAATTAAATGCACGATCTTATTCCAAACCACAGCTTCCCTTGGGGATGTTCAAATCTCAAGTGGGGGCTGAAAGGCCAGTTGTATCAAAGCCCAGGGTTACACCCATTTTTTTCAAGTTTTTTGTTTTTTTTTTTTCCTTTTTTAACTACTGCCTGTAGTGTAAATGGCTCAGGCCCCTGCGCTTTCCAGCCCTTACAGTCAGATCAGCGCTTCATACTTTCCATACTCTGCCACAAAAAAAGTGGGCCGGTCACTGACTTCTCTTAGTTTCTCACAGTTCTTGTTTATTTTAAGAGATTCTCTGTTGAACCCCAGGGACAGGGGGGAAAAAGAGGAGGGGGGGGCGAGGGGAGACAGAAATCTGTTATGTTGTAAACAATCACTGGCTACATCTCTTAGATCTGCAGTATCACAGGAATTAGAGATGGAAAAGACCCATTAGCTCATCCTGTACACCCTATGCCAACACAGCACTATTCCCTACTGCAGATTATCTCTTCTGAGAGCTTTTAATATGTTTAAAGGGCAGCCAATGATAACATAGTTCCATTTTATTTCTTTTACTGCTTTGTTCTGTCCAGTCTACAACATGCCATCTCTAAGAATGGCTCCAGGGTGACTTCTCAAAGGACGTTTGACTGCCCATGAAGAATTAAAACAATATTTGTGCTATCCAACAACTATGTTCCATAAGTTCAGCATGGAAGCATCCATAAAAACAAATTTAAAAGAGCCAACATTTAGTCCCAGGGATGGAAATGTTACATGAAAAGCAATTTTGCCATAGACATAGTCTATATAGCTAGTACATTATACCCCAAATACACTGTGTGCATTTGCATATATGTTCACATAAAGTGCACACAAATACTCCTCAGTACCCTGGAGTGTTTCTGTTTCCGAAAGTTTGTGCCAAATGCTGCATAATCCACGAAAATGTGATCCAAAATATTTAAGGTTATGTTTCTCACAATTTTCTTCTTATCTCTCTTAAGTCACACATTTTAAATGTCAACTTGTATGGAGAAATATTTAATTTCAAGGATACTCCTCCATCAGGAAAGTCTTTAACTCTTTCCTAAGGAGTTTTGTTTTTTCTTCTTTGTTCTTACCTTAAGATAATACAGAGTTGCGGCTTCCTTTTTACATGTCAAGCCCTGGTATCCTTACATATTAGACTACCAGTCCTATACATCAGGGAAAGAAACATGAAGTGAAGGAAACCTAGAATGATGAGCGAATGGCTACCATCCCAATCTATTGTCTTTGAAGGCTAATTGGAGATAAATCAATGTTAGTGTTTGTAAGCATACCATCTTATGCTAGTGATGAGAATCCATCCTAATAGAATATGTATTTTTATTATGTTACATTCTAAGGTATATAGTTTTTTTGGTATAATGCAGAATACATTTTAATTTTTAATACATTCAGTAAGTTTTACCATCTTTGATACATAGAGTAGGAAAATATAATTTCTTGGTAGTCTACTAAAAGTCAGGATAGTTTAGTAATCAGGAGTCTGGAGCATGAATTCTTTACAAGTTTTGTGATTGTGGGCACTACCAGTGACTTTCCTATGTGAATTTGGCCAAGCTATTCATTATATTTAATCAGTTCTGAGATGTCATGGACTCTAACACTGAGGATTATTTTATGTACTATCAAGAAATTAAAAGTGATGCTAATTAAATGATGACAGTATGCATAGAATTTTTTAATGCAGTAGCATTATATATGTCAGAGGAATACTGATGCCATTTTGTTTCTTTAAGAGGGTTATACCATCGCCTCTTTTTCCCAAACCACTTGAAATCAGTCTGTAAGTTTTGATTTTATGATTTTTGATCTGAACACAAGGCATAAAACAGCAAGTTTTGAGACTATAAGCAGGAAAACACTTTATAAAGCAATTACAGGAAGGTGGGTAAAATCAGTAAAAGGGTTTAAGAGGCATAAATATCCAGTTATAAAATAAATAAGTCATGGGTATATAATGTACAGCATAGGGAACACAATCAACAATATTGTAATAATTTTGTGTGGTGACAGATGGTAATTGGACTTATTGTGGTGATCATTTTGTAATGTATAAAAATATCAAATCACTATAATATACACCTGAAACTAATATGCTGTTATATATCAATCATACTTCAATAAAAAATAAAAATAAGAAGCAATTAAACTAAACATATGTAGTTGCAACAATCCACATATAACTCAAATGAAGTAAAACAATATAATTATCTATGACCAAGCACATTCATAAACAAACAATAAAAACTATGCCATGACAACAAGCAAACCAATTTTTTTAAACATCAGAACATTCAGCAAATTAACAGGGGGAGTTATGGGAAGAAAATAACTGAGCAATTTTTGAAATCATGCAAACCAATTTTTTTTTAAATTCAGGGGTTGCTACTAACCAGTTGAGTGGTCTCAGGAAATTTAATCTCCCTGGTCTCAATGTGTTAAATTATTTAATTATACAACCTATTGAAGTGTGAGACTTAAATGAAATAAAATATATAAGGGTCTTCCCCTGAAGCTTGATACATAGCAAACACTAGTAAATACTAAATACATTTTAGTTTAGTTTTTTTTTTTCCATTAAAGTGCCAAGGATCAGTGGTGGTCATTTATAGCAAACATGATTATTATGAAGGTGGGAGCAGCAAGTGTGGTGATAGAAACAATAAAATAAAAGGAGCAGAGATTAAGGACAAACCTAATAATTTCTACAAAGGCCTTTATTAAAAGGCAAAGGTCTGTTTATAAAATCAGTGATTGATGGTTTATACAGTACTCCAAGAAAAAGAGCCTCACTTATTCCCAAACAAATGTATATGATAGAGAAATTCAATGTACTTTTTGTAGTTTCAAGAACAGAATTAAATTGGAGAACTTTGGAAGAAGAAAGTTTAGGCTCCATAAGATCTTCTCCATTCTTATTTTGGAGGGCTTTGAGGTTGTTCTTCCCTTGACAAAAGCTCTTCTGATGGCTGGTTCCTAGGAATACTCCCACCCTTCAGAGTCCTCCCTGACCCCCTGGCTAATGGGGCTCATTAAGCCTTTTGCAGAACCCTGCTCATTTTCTTCATAGCTCTAATAAGAATCAGTTGTTGTGTTGTTCACTTATTTGTTTAGCTGGTGACTTAAAGAGTGTCATGGTGGTAGGGTGAAGAGCATGGGCTCTAAAACCATCACACCTGGCTTAAATCCTTGCTCTGCCACTTATTAGCTGCTTCTCTTTGGCAAGTTACTCACACTCTCTTCCTTACCTATCTATGAATGGGGAAAATAACACTTCCTACTTCACAGACTTGTTATGAGGAATAAATGAGTTTATACGTATAAGGTACATGGTAACAAACCTGTAGTATGGTCCCAATAAATAGTAGGTGCTGTTGTTTTGTATTATCTTCCTTTGTGTTCCAAAGCAAATCTTAATGCCTGGCACATAATTGGCACTCAATAAATGTGTATTAAAGAAATGAAAGAATGAATATTCTGAAGAATGTTCCTTATGAGGAGATTTCCAACAATGGAAATCATTGCTCTTTGACAATCTAAGTCTGTCAGCCGACAGAATTGCTGAAATAATTCTTAGAAAGGTTTTAGACGTCATTCTACAATTATGTTGGAGATGTAACTAATTAATTACTAAGGTCTCTTCCAACTGGAAGATTCTGATATTGATCTAAGATAGTGCTCTTATCCCTTCCTCTGTTTGGGTGCTAGTTTTCTTAAAGGTAAAGTTTTTTGACTAGATACTCTCTAGTGTCCATCCTATTCGAACATTCTATGTAAGCGAGTTGAATCTGTTATTACATTTTTCCTTCAAAAATTCCCATAGGAGAGGAGTTTTTCATTTGGCAACTCAAATAACTTGGTTCAATTAGCACCTGGGACAATTTTTCTACCCCAGGAGCAGAGAGCCCTGGCAACTTGTGACTGTGCTGTAGTCACTGCCATTTGGTGACAGAAACATGAACAATCCATTCTCCATGCCTCCTCTTTCCATTACTGGATTCTCCTTTACTTCCCACCTACCGAAGCAATATAGCCTCGTCTTATACGAGCAGCTCGAAAGCAGAGGAATTTCACCCACACAGCTCTGCAGAAATCAGAGCCAGAAAACTCCAATTAGGTCCCTCAAGCCACATCCCTTCCAGAACAAGAACATCCTCTTCAACTGACATTTCAGATCTTCTTCTGGCTCCAAAATAGGGCTGTGCTTCAGTGGTTCCTGTATGTGGTTTGAATAATAGTTTATAAGCATTCTGGGATCCTTCAAAAATAAAGGTTCCATATAAAGTGATATCGCTGTTTTGTTTGTTTTAAAGGTTTGTGAGTGTGTGTGTGTGTGTGTGTGTGTGTGTGTGTATGCACGCATAGGTGTGTTTGCTTTATCTTCCTAGGAATAGTCACAAGCTTTCTCAAAGAAGAGAGTGTACCAGCAAGTCTTTGACCTGCTTTTTTGTCAAACTTCTGATGGTCAGCCATTCAGAACCTGGCTGATTAATGCCCCAATTGCCTTGCTGTCAATGTACAACAGAAAAGTTAGTTTTGTAAGTAGTTCAAATATTATTTAAAGTATTACATGATAATTATTGCTAATATATTTGCTCACATTTTTCTCATCTTAAAGTGTGTATTTATTTATTGTCAATGTGAACTCTGCTTAATTTTAATTACATAACAATACTTTATTGCCTTTGGATATGAAGGCTTGTAACTGTTAATTTGCTGAACATTCAACATTTAAAAACTCTGCTTGTTTCACTGTGCTGAACATACAAATTCAACTTAACATTACTCCAGGTGACAAGAAAGTCAACTGATTCACACAAATGTCAACTACCATTGGGGATGCCGCCCAAATTCTTGGCTGCCATCCAGCTTCTCTTCTCTCTCAGGGATAATTTCATTACTTTTTTGTTAGGAAAGAAACATGAGGATGGGAAACGAAGTCCAAGATGACATGGTAAGTGCTACCTTGCATGCTCCTTAGGGCTTTTTTCTCTTGAAGAACTTAAGGCAAATAGCCTAGAAAAAATATTTCTTTCTACCACACGCACAAACAAAATAAGCAACATTGCACCCACTTTACAGAGATGAAAGCCTGATTGTGGAGACATAGGGTCACTGGTCATTGTAACTTAAATCATAGTCACAGAGACGGGAAAGGGCCAAAATCTGTCTCCTAAGTCCCAACCCATAATCATAGCCAAAAGACCACATTTTCTTGAAAATCACCAGAAATAGAAACTACAAAGCACTCTCCAAAATGTAAAGTGCTACTAAAAGGTATGATAGTGATAAAGTTCTGAACTGGGAGAGTTTAGGCCCTCCGTCTGAAACTATATTAAAAAGAAGAATTATTGCAAGGAGTAATGCGATATATTCTTAAGAAATCGCTATTATTTTGGATGATACAATAAGTTACATATTTATCAGGGACGTTTCATAAACTAAAGATAATTTCCTGATTTTAAAAAGCTGCTATTCACATCACAAGGCTCTGGATAACAGCCGTCTACTCTGACATGTAACTAATAATGCAGAGAAACCCAATTGTGACCCATAGTTGGGAATGAACCTCAACTTCTAAAACATTCCAATTAAACAAGAGTTCAGAGAAAGAAACAGACAGATACAGACTACTTGGAAATTGCTAATTTCAAGCTCTGAACAAAGTAGAACAAGTCTTCAAAAGAACAAACAGAAAAAAGGGGAGCTCAGGGATAAATAGCTATTGAAGAGAACATTGGGAACACAATTTTTGGATCAGTTTAGAAGAACAGACACTGGGTGTAAACTAGCAGAAAGGTTATGTTGAATAAGGGGCCAAGTGAACAACTAAAGGAAAATAATAGGTTCAGCAGTTTTAAAACTATAACAGTAAATAAATAAACTAGTGTGAAAGGATATCAAGATTTCCCTAAAAGGAAGGATTCCTCATAGGAATACAGTCATCGAAAGTAACATTAAGACACAAGCATTGATACTATCTTCACCAAAATATGAATTATTTTTATCTGTCTCTCCGTTTAACACATCTTCCCATTTAAACTCAGACAATGCCTCAAGGTGGGAAAGTATTAATCCAGAATTTTTGCAATTTAGGGACCATCGAGGTGCTAATAGAGTCAGTGAGTCTCATTTCAAGTTCACTTTGAGTAAGGAGGACCACAGAAAGGCTGCTCAGCTCACGGCATTGAGAATTCAAAAGCCTCATATTGGCTTAGCAGGAAGTCTGTAATCAATTATTGCTGCCTACCATGGCCACGGGAGTGGGGGGAATCCAAACCCACCTGCCATTTGTTTGATTTTCTGATAGTCCAACCCTCTGAACTTACCGTTGAGGAATCTGAGACATAGGGAACTTGCATTTAAGAAAAAAGAGCTGAAGTAATTGGCCTAAGGGTATATAGATATTGGGTTTGTTATTCTTTACTGAATGCAGGTACACTGATGTCTAGTTCCTTATCCCTCCTTTCTTCCACTGCATTACAAATGCTGATTATTTGGCATTCTACAGGAGATATAAATCATGCATAGTTATACTTCTGTAATAATATAGTCTTAGTTTATGCTACTATAAAAATCTTAATGCTTAAATACATTCTTAAATTTTTTCAAGCTACTAATATCTATCTTTCTGAAAAAAAATTCTTACTAAAACTTAATTTCTCTCTCTAGGACATTTAATCCAATAAGTGTACTGATTTTCCTAGGTCTTGTTCCTTATTTTTTTTTCTCTTTCCTTCTCTCTGTATAGGGAGTTTATAAATCTAACTGACTTAATCCCATTCAGTGTGATACTAAAACTAGTAATGAAGTGTAGAGGAACCATTAATATACCAACTTCCTCTAAAATGCACAGCAAGGTGCCCTTGAGTAATCTCAAATTACTAGCCATATTCCCTTGAAGCTTACAGCAAGAAGTATGGAATATCCATTGGCCCAGCACTTACCTTCTATAACCATACCCAATATAGAATTACTTTTCAGAAATCCAAATGAAATGTTATGGGTAACCAAATCGTTATTATAATTATAATAATTGGATATCTCATATCCATACCAACATAAAATAATCCAGTACTAACCCAGTTGTTCATCACTTAAATTTCCCCACATCATTTGGGTTTTTTTTTTCACTTTGTGTATAGGTTATATTTATTACAAAACTTACTTGAGTGCACTTGCAAAGACAAGAAAAGCAAATTTCTCTACAAAAGGCTCCCGGTGAGAAAACACACAGACACTGTGAAGATGGGTTGTAACCGAAGTGCCTTATGTGCACTTAGATTTTTTTCAGCATATTTTTCTGTCTATCTTTAGTTGAGTGGTCACTGGGAAGTTAATGGTACGTCTCTGGTATGTGAGCCTTTCTCTGAAAAATCCTTTAACCCAGGCTACCCTTTATAAACTATAGCAGGGGATAGGAAAGTTATAGAGCGTATTTTATGACTGTTATTGCTTTGTCTTTCAGCTGCCCATTGAAGAGATATTTTGGCATGAGTTTACCTATCATGGCAGCGTGGGCCCATTGGGAGGTTGTGATGAGGGGCTCCATTAACCAGTTTCATTATCTCAGGAGACCCAAAGGAATGACACACTCACCAACAGTAAGGCTGGTAAAGCTAGAATGTCAAATTACTTTGCTTTGGGGTCAAATCTTATCAATTTCATATGAAAACCCTTTCTACCTCATGCTGATCAGGGTCTCTGATTTGCAACTGTGTATGTGTTTGATTAATAAAATGTGAAATAAAAATGAATGGATTATTCTGTTTGAACATTAAAATAGTTCAAAACACAGAAAAGACTAATTTATATTAAGGGCTTAAGAATCAACCTAATGTTTTTCATAATGATGATGACGACAACGCACTAGCTAAAACTTTTATAGCATTTACTAAGGCATTATTCTAATGTCTAATGTCTAATGTCTAATGTCTCAGGCATTGTTCTAAGCATTATACATACACTTATTCATTCAATCATCACGACAACCATTACAGGAAAGAACAAGTATTAGCCCACAGTGGAGCTATAAAGTAAGAAGTGAGAAAACAGGGACCATCAAATGACATTCCTGCGGTCATGTGGACGGTAAGTGCTGAAGTAAGCATTTGAACCCAGGCAGTGTGGCCTTAGAAACCATGCTCTCAACTTCTACAGGGAAGTGCTCTGCTTGGAGCCTTACTGGTTTGCTTGTTTGTTTGTTTGTTTGTTTGTTTGTTTGTTTGTTTGTTGTGAGAGAGAGAAAGAGTGAGTGAGAGAGAGAGCACACCTATGGGGAGGGACAGAGAGAGAGGGGGAGAGAGAACCCCAAGCGGGCTCTGCACTGACGCCCAACACAGGGCTTGAACTCATGAAGTGTGAGATCATCACCTGAGAAGACATCAAGAGTTCTATGCTCACCTGCTCAACTGACTGAGCCACTCAGGCATGGGGTCTGATTATTAATTACACCAAAGATAACACAGCATGGTGACTTCCTTACATGTAAAATTAGGGATATTGACAATAGTTTTCTCAAGAGTTATTGATAAGATTTAATAAGTTTTTATTTGTAAGATTATACACCAATACTTGGCACAAGGTGAGTTCTGTGAGGTGTTTGCCAATATTAATAGTAATACTCTTTTAAACTACAAAGCTTTTTTTCTTCACTTGAGTGCAAATCAACCTTCTTACTGGTGTTCAGTATGGGTAACAAATTAACTTTTAAATGACTTTGCTTTTCTCTAGCTACCGATATGCAAGGAAATTCAATTGACTGCCTAAAAACAAACCGTTAACTCACTGTATTGATAAAAGTTCAGGTGAAACACTCCCTTTGCAAGCAGGGAGGGGGAGGGGAAGGGGAGAGGAGGCTATACATTGAGCAGAGGTGCCTGTCACCAGGGGCCTCGATGCTGCTAGGGACTCTTGTTGAGTATTTTTTTCCCCTACCTCATCACAATCACTCCTGTGAGACTGGTAAGTTACCACTAAATCTGTGTGCATAGAAACAAATTCTTAAACTATAACATCCACCACATGATCTATACATTCTTTGGGCTAGCCTATCATTGCATAATATTATGCGGTTTTAATAAAACTCCACCCTTTGAAGCTTTGCTGCGGAGGAGAATAATTCCACAGCAGCTTTGAAGTATGCTCCCTCAAATAAAGGAAGAGAAAAAGCCATTGTTTATTTCACTACTATTTAAGAGTTAATGAGAGATTTGCACCTGTACAGCTGTTGTGGACTGAAACTAGCTCACAGAGTGAATGTGTTTTCTGCTTGAGACAGTTGTAAATGCCTTGAGTAAAAACACTGAGGACTGCTAATGGATAGGTTTATTTTAAAGCATGCCATCTGCTATCAATCATAGAGAAGTATAGGAAGCAAGTTTGGCTGGGCTCCCTCCTTGCGAGCCTGATAAAGACAGGGCTCCAGGACTCAGGAACATTGAGTCCTCAAGAGAATAAAACATCAAACCTACTCAGCAGCTCCACTAACAATAATAAAAATGCCTCTGCCTAAAGGTGACATTCTGAATTTACGATTATTTGTGTCTATAAAGTGTATTCTTTGGCTCCTGACTCATTCTGACTGTCTCACTCTGAGAACAATACATTAAGCCTGCCTGGAGTAAATGGAAATCCTATCCTTTTATTAAACCAGCAGCCAGTACCTGAGACGATCTAATGCCCTGTACGATCGCAGAAGATTTTCAGCTCTGTTCTGTTGCTTTTTTTCAAAATTTTCAGTAAGAAAATTACAAGTGAAATCTATGTCAATGTACAGAAATACATAAATAATGTAGGCAATTTGTGTTTCCTAAAAGACAAATAAAATGAGATAAAATAAAAGAGTGAATTGGAAATCATTGTACTATTCTTATATCATGTGCCTATGACAATGCCATTGGCAAATTACATATTAGAGATATGTGTTAGTAACATTTAGAACCGGTTGCTTAGAGTTATTATGTTTTGTATGCCGTATGGACCAAGTATGTTTTCCAGAGGACAAAACATTATTTTCTCGGAAATTTTCCAGCTGTGGAATCGTAACCAATATTGCTTTCAAAAATGGATCCCAAAGTATTCCTTGAAAAATGTCGAGCCTGGCTTATTAAAAGTGCTGCCTGCTGAAATCCTCAGTGGATAAAATGAGTTGTAGTGGCATTGGAACCTTCCATAGCTTATAATGTTAGATTCTGCCTCAGATCTGTAGCTTAACTTAATTCTACTGTTAGCCTGGAAAACAGAGTTGTGGGTATTTAGGGAAAACCCACCTGGCCAGCAAACTCATGAGCCTAATTAAAGTTAATAGAGAAATTAAAAGAGGAAAACATTGGCTCAGCAGTGGTAAGAAGAAATGTATAAGGCAACAGAAATTCAGGGCAGCGACTTACATTTTTGTATTCTGCATTTGGTAGAGGCATTTCTTCCTAAAGACATGAAAGAGGAAGTGATATTATTTGACTTAGTATGTTTTATGCGCGATCTCTTACAGTTCAATAAATAATTTTCATGCTGAAGGAAATTAATGTTTTAGGTTAAATAGTAAAAAAGTGGAAATACTGATTCAATCAATGAGTACACTTGCAGATCCGCTGTGTGCCCAGCGTTCTACTAGGTTCAGTAATATGAGGAATTTTAGTAAATTAACACTAGTTTATTAGCAGTAATATTAGTAAAAATATTCTCATTATATGTGATATTAGTAAAATGCTTTATCCTCACCCTTTGTGGAGAAAAATGTCTAGCTTTGGACTGGATTGAATTCCAGAGCAATACTATAGTGCCAATCTTAACTAAATTCTTAGACACAAAGCATACTATAAGAGTTCAGAAAAGGGAGAAAAGCAAAGTTTGCAGTAGCCCGAACAAATGGGTTAGGAAGCCTTGTATCATTTCCTTAAAAATAGAAAGAAGACATAACGTGAATAAAAAAGAGCCTATAATTTATACTTACAAGGACATAAAAGATAATTACCTACTGAAATTTCAGCATACTTTCTGATGCAATAAGGGGTTCGATGTTGAGTCGAGTAACAACATACACCTAGGGCAGAAGGAAGCACCGACAATGCTTTAGTCCTTTAATAGCAGTAGAAAAAAAAAATTCAAATATCCATACTGATGAAGCTGGAAATGTCTGCGTAAAGCAGGTGAGGTCAGAGTCAGCACAGCCAGTAAAGGGCACCTGCCTCATCTACACAGACAGGTGCCTCTACCCAGCACACACCAATCCTAGGGTTACCAGATCCTGCAATGTAGCAAAGGAAGCTAGATACCTGGCTTTTAAGTAATACTTCCCTCGCGGCCAAACTAAACACCTTACCACTGGGAGACAGTTCCAGGAGTCCTGCTCGGGGCCCTTCAACAGGCCATGACATAGAGACTCCTGAATGGTTAATTCCAAGAATCCTGAACTTGAGTCTAACTGCTACTAAAAGCTCCTGTATTACATTTGATGTCCTTCTACCCGGTGGACTCACCTAACTTTTCATGAGGCCGGCCCTCATGAATTATTATAGAGGAGCCAGTCTGTTTCTGAATGTGCTGAAGGTTAGTGGGTTTCTTACACCGAATTTCGAATCCCTGACAAATAATAGAGGGGAACACCAATGAAACCAGCACTGTGGTCGAGCCTGTGCTACCACACTTAGACTTTAGTGGCCATATCAGGAAGAGAAATACCTGAAGATCAGTGCACCAATTTGTTTCTTTAAACCCAAATCATTTAATCTCTTTTCTTGCTAAAGCAGTGGTCAATGAATACGGTAAAAGAATTAAAACGACATTCATCAAGTGATTTCTAAAAGATTTTAATGTTTCAATAAAAAGAATGGAGGAAGAACTCATTAACTTAAATATCCCTACTAAGAAATTATAAATACTCACTGAATTATAAGAAAGTTAGGGGCGACTGGGTGGCTCAGTCAGTTGAGCATCTGACTTCAGCTCAGGTCATGATCTCGCAGTCCGTGAGTTCGAGCCCCGTGCCGGGCTCTGTGCTGACAACTCAGAGCCTGGAGCCTGCTTTGGATTCTGTGTCTCCCTCTCTCTCTGCCCCTCCCCTGCTCATGCTCTGTCTGTCTCTCTCTGTCAAAAATAAATAAACATTAAAAAAATTTTTAAAAAGAAAGTTATAATACCAGGTAGGTATTATGTGATGTTTTCACAGTTAATATTTGCAACATAATATTTGCAACATACACGGTGATAAAGGGAAGAGTTTAAACCAAAAAAGAAAAGCCACTCTTGAGTGTCTGGAAATCTTATTTTACTATACTATTTAAAGAAAGACCTATGTGAATTATTTAAACGGTAATGCCAGTTCTAACTACATATAATTCTATGGTATCAGGAAAATGTTTCCAAAAACATTGTGCATTTATTAATTTGGTCAACAGCTAGTTAGTGACGCTTACAAGGTTTTGTATTTGGTGCAGGAAAAAAAATACCTAACTAAAGGATCTTTGTGTTACTGGATTGGAAATCATTTCTTTTAGTTTATTTCCCTTGCATTTAGTCTCAAGTTCAAAGTCATCTATGTTAAAAGTGAGATGCATAAATAGCAACAGATTCAAAGACAGAAGCTCTTGCTGCACACCAACACTTATCAGACATTGTCTACACAGCATGCTAGGCTACTATTAATATTGTGACAACCTTTTCCAATTTAGAATGTCAAACCACCCACAATATGGAGAAACAGGTGACCATTTGGGAGGTAAATATGCCAACCAAATAATCCAACCACAAGCAAAATCAATGACCTACATGTAAACAAAGAAAGAACATTAACAATAAAATGCCATCCGTTGCCTATTGGAACAAGCTACGGGCTAAGGCTTGTTCTAGCTCTATCATAAAGTTACTATAACCTTGATAAAAGAGATATCACCTCTCTGTGTTTCTTGTTTCTCCCCTAGGAAAACAGAGAGAGAAACTAGGTGATCTCTTACCCGTCTGCCCTATCTAAAATCTCTCATTTGTTTCAAGCTATTTCTATGTCTGAGATGGTTACACTAATGAAAAACTTTTTTAAACTTTGATACGGATGTTTTCATAAATTATATTACTTACAGATTAGGTAAGCATTTTTGCATCTAACAAAGAGCATTTTCCTCCTCACAAAAACAGTTTTACCTATATCTACCTAATTATCTACCTATCCATCCATGTGTCCATCCACCCTATCTGGAATGCCAAGCTACAGAGAAAATCACTGCTACAATTTTGGTGTGTTCCCTATGGATCATTTACTTGTGCAGTTACGCATGTATGTATTTATACAAAGCTGTCATTAAACAGTGTCAGTTTCTTATTTTTCTTTTTCCTCCCATCTACATTATGCCAAAAACCCTACCCCCTATCTTCGCAGACTTTTTAAAAACACGACTGCAAAATCTTCCATTAGATGGACATATCACAGCTGATGAACCACTTCCCAAATGTTGGACATTTGTTTTCACTTTTTATTTTGCAGTGAAAAAGCCTTGCTAATAAATCTTAGTGTACGCTCATGAACACTTCCTTAAGATCAATTCCTAAGTACAGACAGACGATTTTTAAAGCTTTTAACTTGTAATGCTACACTGCTACTCAGAAAGTTTGTGTCAATTCACTCTGCCACCAGTGCAGAAGTTTGTCTACTTTTGATTAACACAGTGGTGCATATTGCATCAATATGATAGGTGGCCCATGACAAGAGACTTTACGCTGCTTCCTGGGGAGCAACAGGGGAAGGAGTGCCATCTTCATCTCTAATTTTTTCAATCACCATCTTTGAGTATTCTTGAAAGCTTAAAACTGGGCTCTGTGCCCACCCTTTACACACACACACACACACACACACACACACACACACGCATGAACACACAGCTCCCGTGGTCATACATGTAAGATGAACCTTCTGATGACAGCAAACAGACGCCCGCTGACATACACAATCAGGGGAAGGGAGGACTTTTCTGAGACCCCTTGGTTATAAGCCAGCTGTCAAGGGGCCATGGAGAGGCAGAGCAAGTCTTTGGGGGGATCCTGCCTAGTTGAGAAAACACTTTTTAAGATGATAGGAGTGTTATATGGTGTAGATGGAAAAGATCTTCCCCTTTATCTACTAGAGAAAGAAAATTGTTGCCAGGAAATGAAGTATTTTCAAAACCAACAGCAACAACCAAAAAGAAAAATTTGTGAGTTTTGCCAGCTTACACAAGGAACTCGGCCACCAGTCAAAAGGCTCCGTATCCAACTCAGAACTGGATTCACTTTAACAAAAATTTCCCTCTTCAGCCACCTAAGTGTCTGTTGAATTAGGCAAGAAGCCAAGCTGGGGTAGAAATAGTCACTCACATGAAATGTCCGTTTCCATTTGGATCTCTGTGGCCCTTTCCCATGTCATGGTGAAAAAATGCTTCCTCTGCTTGGATGCTTTCAGGATGCCTTGGTTTGAGGAGGAAGTCAGATCTGCTGTTCAGAAGGCATCCACAGAAGTGGAAGCCACAGCTCTGCATGCTCAGACCAGGCTGTCCACGTTTAAAAGAGAAAGAGGGAAGGGAACGGAAAGGAAAGGAAAGGAAAGGAAAGGAAAGGAAAGGAAAGGAAAGGAAGAAAGAAGAAGGAAGAAAAAAGAAAAGAAAAAAAAGAAAGAAAGAAAATTTTTCCTCGCCCACTCCTACCCATGGTTTTGATGTTGAAAGAAACCTGTTGTGGTTTAAATGACTCGGTCAGTTCTTTTGGGATTTTCCAAAGTTTCCTATAAAAAGAAATCTGTGGGAAATGAATGATTGCATAATCACTAACATATGCCAATTTCTCAAAACCTGTTATCTTTTTGGTGTTTTGAATTGTATTGTCCCAGCTAGTGAATTACTGTCTTCTAATAGTTTTAAGCAGTGATGCAGACTGGATAGTCCTCTCTCTCTTTCTCTCTCTCTCTCTCTCTCTCTTTCTCTTTTTAACCTCTGAAGGGTACCCAGTTAAAGAAAAAATAGATACCACAAAAGGTAAGACCAGGTTGTTTATGCAGCAAAACAAGTGGACAGGGTGATGAAGGGTGGAGAAATGAGGCAATTATCGAGATATATAGTGGGTGGAGGGAAAACTTGATTTCTTCAGTTGCCTGTGTACCTTAAAGAATATTATTTTGAGCCTGACTTAAGAGAATAAATATTTTCTTCTTTGGTAAGTCTAGACTTGGATAAATAGTAAAATTATTTTTTTTATCCATAGTAGACATGAAATTTGTTCACTTTTGCTTAAAGAATATTAAAGTGTCTGGGCCCAGAAAACAATCTTTAAAATTAAAGAAAAGTTGAGGATAAAGCATAAAGGCCAAGGTGTCACACAGAAAGGAGCTGGTGAAGGAACGAAATGGGTACTATTTACTTTCTATGAGGATGAAGATCACTGATGTCTGATATTCAATTGATTAAACGAGTTATAGGTAAAGAATTCCAGAGGCTGCTGTTCTGTTCCTGTGGCTGTACCACAGAGAATCTAACTCACTGCTGGGACCACAGAAATGAATGCTAAAAGTAGACCCATTCTTTATTCTTTATTACTGTTCCTTGTGAAAAGTTGAAGACTCAATGAGATACTGACATTTAGCCAGAGGGACATGTGTCAATACCCTGTAAACTAAGGCTCCCCAGCAGGCATTCAGTTAAATTGGGGACCAGTGGCTCTCAACCCTGGGTGTATATTGGAATTACCCGCGGAACTTTGAAAGTACTAATGCCTCAGGTCTATTCTACGCCAGGTAAATCGGAGTGGGGGGCATGAGATCAAGGCATAGGTTTTGTTATTTGCTTGTTTGTTTGTTTGTTTGTTTTAAATCCTTGAGTGATCAAGGCATAGGTTTTGGTATTGTTTATTTGTTTGTTTGTTTTAAATCCTTGGGTGATCAATGCATAGGTTTTGTTATTGTTTGTTTTAAATCCTTGGGTGATTCTAACATGAAGCTAGGGAAGGGAGCCATTCAAATGCAGTTAAGGCATCTATGACTTCTCTCTCTTAAACCACACCCTATTTGATTGTGGATACATTTTGAAATGTACTATCTGTACAACTAGGTTGGGCTATAAGAGAGTTCATTTGCTACTTCTATGCTCATAATACTTAAAATGATACCTGATTTATAATTAAATAAATTAAATAAATAAACAAATAAATAAAATAAATTAATTAAATAAATTAAATTGAATAAATGTTTATTTAATTAAACATTAAATAAATGTTTAATGCATATTTACAAATACTAGTGATGAGTGATTACAAGACAACATTTTTAAACAGTGAATGATTATTTTAGAAGTGATGAATACATTATAAGAGGAGAGTTTTGGCATAGGACATAATCACAAAGAAAACTTTGTGAAAATGCTGAATCTTTGAAGGCAGTGTGAAATGTGACATGAAAAACTGCATGAGCAGAGATTGAAAAGCCAGTGTTAAGCATTTTGCAGGATGAGGAAACTAAATTCCCGCTGATATCTAGTATTGCCCTCTGCATTCATACCAGAATATTTGAATATGTGTGAATCTACTCAATTTTTTAAAAAGTCTAGAAAATATCAAAAGCTAAATGTGTTAGAAAACATAACGAGCAGTCGCATTAAAGAAGGAAAGGACAGCTAGAAGTTAGCAAATATCCACAGGTAATAAATAACATTTCAGTAGCCTAACTTCATTTTATGGAAATGTTTCCAGTTTAGGGAAAAGCAAAAGAATAATTTATCTTTGTTCCCATCAGAAATTATACATCATTTCTTCACTGATGAGATGGAGATTTGGGTTAAGTCATGGTACAGTTAAGGGAAGTTGTATCTTATTGAAGGTTTCACATTTCATTTGTAGCATAATAATACTGTGTGGCCAAAATTGCCTTTGAGATTGTTTTCAATATGTCTGTCTGTCTCAGTAAGAACAACACGGCTGGTTTTTCCCACAGCTATGTAGCTAATCATTTTTTCTATGAGCATTATATGAAGTGGTTGGCTCATATTTACAAACCATATTGTATATCCCCCCAAATTTTTAAAAACTAGAACCTCACTCAATCTGACAAAACGATCAAACTCAATGAACATTAGGAATCCTATAAGAACTGCAACCACAAGGCACACATCACTTAAGCAGAATGAAGGGGAAGAGCCTCTACTATGTACAGTGTTTTCTTTTTCTCTCTACCTCTCCCAATTCTCTAAAATTGTCCTTATTGTTTTCATGGGGACAATATAATGCAATTAAGTTAAATTTGTCTCTGATGAAATATGAATACAGGCTTTTGATCATTATCATGCTAAGAAGTAGATTTGATGTGGTATACCTGGGCTTCTGTTCTTTTACGTCTGCTCAAACAAAGGTTTTGTGAATGGCTTAGATTAAGAGATGCAGAAGGAAGTATATATTCCTTTTTTTACAATAACATAAAGCTTGGAAGAGAGCGAATATTTTGGAATATAGGGTCAATATACAAACAGATCTCTATAATCTAGAATTGCCAAGGAAGATAAAATTTGACAGCATACTATAAACCTGTGGATTTAAGTTCCAAATATTAGTTAGGCTCCGTATAACAAATACCTAAATTTATATGAAAAAGACCACCTGTTGAATATGAGCCCCAAATCAAAAACTAGAGTGGTAAGAACTCTATTAGAATAATAATAATGCCTAAGCTAATTAAAAACAACCACACAGTAGAAAAGCAGTTTTAGATTTTATGTTTAATTATACACGTAGAAAAGTAGTGATAAGTTGTAATAAAAAATAAATCTGGGGCACCTGGATGGCTCAGTCGGTTTAGCGTCTGACTTCAACTGAGGTCACGATCTCACGGTCCGTGAGTTTGAGCCCCGCGTCGGACTCTGGGCTGATGGCTGGGAGCCTGGAGCCTGCTTCCGATTCTGTGTCCCCCTCTCTCTCTGACCCTCCCCCGTTCATGCTCTGTCTCTCTCTGTCTCAAAAATAAACGTTAAAAAAATTAAAAATAAAATAAATCTGAATCCCCCTGTTCATATCTCCAAGTCTCCAACTATTTTTAACAAAATAAACTTTTAACAAAACACATTTTACCAGTGATTGCCCAATGGCATTTATCAAGGTAAATGAATGAGTCTCACGGCAACTTGGAACTCCTTAAAAGGAGTTTAAGAGCTAGTATCCTTCGTAGCTCTTTCACATGATTCAGACAAAACACAACAAGGAACACTTTGTTGTGGAGCAATGATCATGCATTCACCTTCCAGTGATGGAATTTTAGATTTGGAAAGGACTATAAGCAACCATCCTGTCTAAATTCCCTCTCAGTGAAATACTTCTTTGATAGTGTATAGAATCCCAAACAGGAAGAAATCTTACAAGTTCATTAATACAATTATCAGTAAAGTATTTGAATCTCTTTTAAAACATGCCCTCTTGGTACTCAAGTAGCCGACCAGCTAAGTCACTATTTAAACATGAGTTTGAAAGATAGACCCTTAACTGTTAAAAATTCTAGTGATTCAAATTGACATTTTCAGCCCTGGTCTTTTAAACTCCAAACTGCAATAATCATGTGTCAACTAACCATCTCTACTTACCATATGGAAAACTGAATCCCAATTTTCACTCTTTCCTATCTATTCCTATTGCAGAGTTTTCTTTTCAATTTATATTGTTAACCATTCTGTCATCTTACTTTTCAATGGACGATGTTTTTTAAGTGTATTTATTTATTTTTTGAGAGAGAGAGCACAAACAGAGGGGTAGGGAGAGGTAGAGAGAATCCCAAGCAGGCTCTTCATTGCCCACACAGAGCCCGATGCAGGGCTTGATCTCATGAACCATGAGATCATGACCTGAGCTGAAATCAAGAGTCAGACAGTCAACCAACTGCGCCACCCAAGCGCCCCTAAATGGACTATATAAAGTAATTACTGATATTTGGATTTATGTCTGCCATCACATTATTTGTTTTCTATTTGATCCACTGGTTTTATACTTTTTTCTTGATTTTTCTTTTTAATAAATCACATATTTTTAATCATTTTATTTTAGCCTCTGTTAGCTTGTTAGCTATACATTTTCTAGCTTTCTCTTTAGTGTATTCCATGTAGATTACAACATACAATTTTGGCTTATTACTATCTATTACAAATTTCCTTGTCTTCATAAATGGTGATTCGATTTTTATAGCTACATAAGCCCAACCCTTGGAGTTATCCTTGACTCTTTACTTTCTTTCTCCCACAAATACAACTCATCAGGAAACCCCTTTGGTTCAGTTTCCAAATATATTTAAAATATAGCCATTCCTAACCACATCACTTTTAGCCCTGTAGTATAAGCTATTACCAGCTTAAACTTAGCCTTTTGAACAGCTTCCTCACCAGTCTTTCTGCCTCATTTCCCCACTAGAATCTGTGTTCTAGTTACTGTTAGAGGGATCCTTTAAAATATAAACCAGATGGCATCAGTACTATTCTCCAAACTCTACATGGCTGGCCATCTCACTTAGAATAAACTCTTGAATCCTTACTTTATCCTCCATAGTCCAGCACAATCTGACCCCAACCCCCTCTGTAACCTCATCTCCTACAGTTTTCCCTGTTCCTCACTCCTCTCTAGCCTCACTGGGCCCCTTGTTACTCCTCAAATGCATACCACACAGCCCCTGCCTCAGACATCTGTATATCCACTACCATGGCTTGGAAAAGTCTTCCCACGGTTACTACTTAATCTTCTCTCTAATTTCAGCCATGTCTCTGCTCAATCATCACCTCCTCAAAAAGGGATTTCGTAAACACCTTTTTTAAATCAACATCCCCTCCCTCCTTATCCCCTTCCTCTATTTTATCTTTCCTCTTAGAAAATCTTGATGCCCTAACCATTTGGCTACATGTTTATTATCTTTCTATTTCCCTTTAAATACAAACATCATAGAAACATAGATTTGGCTTCTTTGGTTCCCTCTTTACTGTCTAGAAAAAGGCTTCAATAGGCCCCAATAGAGGCTCACTGGATATTTATAGAATTAAAGAATGAACTAATAAATGATTTCCAGTTGTTGGAGAGTTACATCCTTCCCACGTATTCTTATTTCTCCATTCACATTCTCTCTCACAGTTTTTCCAAAGAACTCTGTATGCTGCATTATACACATCTAGGTTGTACCTGGAATTTGCACTCCTGGAGAATGTGGTCTACACTATCCACAGCTCACTGTCCCTTAGGCACAGTCCTCAGGCCAGGCAAAGGCATCCTCTCCCATGTAACCCAGCTGAAATGCCATCTTTCCCTTTGTAATTATTGGTCTAGCCACCCAAGAGATGCTTGTTCTGGGATCATGCCTTATTACTTATCATCTCAGAATTGGTAGCTGCCTATCCTGGTTTTAAATGAAATTTGCACATGGTCAAAACTGTGCTGCTAAGGCAGAGTACAGCTGAAAGCAACAAGATGTGATATATTATTTTCTCTAAGTAGTCACATGTTTCTCTCGCTCTTTCTCCCCACTTCCTTTCTCTCTCTTTTACTCTCTCTCTCTCTCTTTTCTTTACCAGATGGGACAGAGCTGTCCAATGGGCATAAAACGTAAGCCACAAATGCAAGCCATTTAAGTTATTTTAAATTTTCTAGTTAACCACATTCAAAACCTAAAAAGAAAAAGGAAAATTATGATAATATATTTTATTCAATAAAATATATATCTGGGCATTATGAATCTAATTTGTAATCAATATGATGATATAAGTTCTTGTATTAGCTATGCAGGGATTGTAACCGCCTGGCTACGTCATGAATCTTTTTAGGGTGTTAAAGAACAGGTTATTCCCACGCAAAGTGTTCAAAACTGTGATTCTCAAGGTGGTGGGGGCCATGTGAGGGAATGAAAGGTGTGAGTTGGGATAATCTTAAAGATTTTTAGAAATGTTCATGTAGAGAGAAAAAAGCATGCATGATTTGAAAAAATGCCCCAAACAGTTTAGAAGTCGCCCCATTTCTTCTCCCAAGCTGAGAACTAAAGTGGAAAAGAGAATCCTTCCAGTAGGAATAGATAATTAATAAGGACTCTTTAACTTCCAAAATCCAAAGATCATGTGACATGGAAGTTTGGCACCCTCCCAGCCCTCTCCTAAATCATCACACATCATGTGACACTCATTTTTCCCAAATAGAAGTGTACGATGACATCCTTAATGTCCATTTTAGCTAAATACATCCCTTTTGGCCTAATGTGTGAAACATATCTAGATTAATGATCAAAGGCTATGAAAAAAATGACAGCCACCTTCCCTTTATTGCCCTCTCTCTCTGCTGGCTGTTCTCTAGCACAAGATTTTCCACTGGATAACACCTGGTGTCTGTGTCCTTTTAACTCAGGTTTTTAACCTCTTTAGGTTGAAGTGGAAGGGGTGGCATATTAGAAAAAAAGTTACAGGGAAAGCCAAAATCAAATCTCAAAGAGTAGTCATGCCATTGTGGGACAATTCTGATTTGTATTTGTTTTCCCACATTTGATATCCCATGGTAGAGCTGTCATGGGTAGGGAATGGTCCAATAAGTTGACCAATGGTCTGTGAATTCATGTATTGGCGTCACCTTAATTCTGCTCTGTGACTTGATCCCTCCCTCTAAGATTTACATTGTAACAGTAGTCTTGACATTTCTAAGTTGTTCTGTAAAGATACAATAACCTTATGCAAATAAATATTTTCAAAATGCTTTGGGAAAATAATTTAAATATCATCAAAAGGATTTGTTTTTTATCATCAGATGCTTTCTCATTTTCAGATGATGAGCAAAATGACAGAGACGGAATGTTCCTGAATTTTTTTTTCATATGCAAACTGCTCGATTTGAGATTAAGAGTTTAGTGGCACACAACAGCCTATGTAACTTTAAATGTCTTCATTACTTCAAATCCAAATTTAAAATTCAGACACCTAGTGTTACTTAAATGTACCCAGGTTTTTGTGGTTTAATAATAACATCTGTTTTGGTTTTTCAACCACAAAAGTGCGTTTAATCTGTTCTTCCTTTAGTTGAACTTTTCACATCTGCTTCGGCTTGATTCCCATAAGCTAAAGACCAGATCTTTTCCAAAAGTAGGAAGTCTACCTGTACCACTGTTGTTCCAGCTCAAAAGATCTGTTTTTAATACCAGCTGAATATTTCAAAAGAATAACAAAAATAAACTGCTTACCCACAATGCACTTCTTATGCTTTTTGGCTTACAAATCAACGTGTGGTCACTTTATGAATGCAATGTTGGGCAGAAATTTTAAATTAAAACAGTGAATTGTCGGATCACACATACCCAGGTAGTCCCCCCCCCCGCCGTCCCCCCAACTTTTTTAATCATGGAAAAAGAGTGTATTTTATTCAGTTGATGATTTGTGAGAAAGTTACACCAAGGATGGACAGTGGCTTAAAAACCCCAGTGGTTTATTTTGGACACATACCTAATGCTTATCTAAAGCCCATGGGTCTTGAAAAGTAGGCCGGAAAATGTTGCAAGGACAACATTACTTCACAGATTTTCCACAATTGTTGCTGCTGCCGGACTTCAACTCTCCTTCTGTCCTGTTTATAACCACTCCTGAGTCACATACCTAAAATCAGACTCTAAAACAAAATCTTTGGAAGACCCTTTGAAAAACAACCATGGAAGGCACTGAGAAGAAAAATTTGTCTTCACTGATGAATTTGGTTGAGAAAGTTCTTGAATAAATGAGTGCCTGGGTTAGATATGTGTTAATTGTTTTTCTCAAGTGGAAGGATTAACTCTCTTTTATCAGCATTTACATGAGATTGAACAAAGCTGAATGTTCCGTCTTTATTTGGACAAGATTTAATTGATATCAAGTTAGTCTAATTATTTTATTTTAGAAATTTATTTTTGAATATGTGAGATGCACGTAATTATATATTTTTTCTGACACTTGATTATGTAATTATATTTGGTCCTGTTTCCAGGACAGAGTAACACAGCACACTGCAATTAGTAGGTGTTCAACCCGTGTTTGGTGAATGAGGCCTAATGAGGCAATATAATGGGGAGAGCCTGGTACAGTACCTTTGTCTATGCAAACAAGACGGTTTCGTGATGTGAATAATTTCCCAATGTCTAACATAAGTAGAGGCTGTCAGTGGAGATGATTCGACTTCATTCAAAAAATATTTCTTGGTTGTACAATATGCACAAGTCACTCCGAGAGCCACTATAAGAAAGACAAGGGTGAGTAGGAGCTTTACAAGGTTAAAGGATAAGCTGAGCATGCAAATTATTAAAAATGCTTTAAGAAAAATAACCAAGCAGTGCTACGGTACAGCTAGCATTTGACACAGGCCTTGAAAGAAAAGTCATCAAAACTTTCAGAGTTTTGAATAGGACACGGGCAGGAAATGAAAAGCAAGAAGGGAAGTGATCTGGTAAGAAAGCAAAAGATTTCAGGTCTAGAGAACAGTATTAGGGAAAGTGGGGAATGACAAGCAGTCTAGTTTGTCTGGAGCACAGGCTTAGAGAGAAAGGATTAGGGGAGGATAAAGATAGAAAAGTGGCTCAGTGGCGTGCCGTGGAAAGCTTTAAACACTATGCCAAAGAACTTGTCCATAATTCAGTAGGAAATGAGAACCTAGATCTTCAAATCAGGTTTTCTTAATGTGATATTCAAATAATTACCGCAAAATTTCAACCATTTTGCCAGCATAGACAGGACCAAAGAATTAACATTCTTTTCCAAACTCGGTCAGATACATTTGGTATAGTTCCTCATTCATTTTTTGTTTAAAAGAGAATTCATGAGCATGTGTGTGTGTGTGTGTGTGTGTGTGTGTGTGTGTGTGTGTATGGGGGGTGCCTCCCCTATTTCCTGATCGTAGGTTAGTTACTGGGCTTGGAGATAAAACAGAGAAGGCTCTTCTAAAGTTCATGAAGCAAAAACACACATTCCCTGACAGAGACAAGGACATCCTAAAAAAGTATGAGTAGAAAAACCATACTTGGAGCTTCTTGTGCCCACGCAAAATTACGTGCCTGTCATGATCTATTAGATTATTGGCAGCTGTAAGAAGCTCCATATATAGACCATTAGTCAAAAGACAGTAAACACAATATTATTAAAAAGAGAAGAAACAAAGATCATTTAAATTCCTTTTACTTTGTTGAGAGAGTCATAAAAGCAACTATATAAATCATAATTGAGAAAAGATCCATGATATAAAAAATAGGAGTGATGGCATGCTGAGAAAAGTAAAATTTTGTTTTTTCTAATCATTATGCCATATACTATGAATGTAGATCATACCTTTACTAATTAAATGATTTACCTTTTACTGAGCCATAACTGTGAGTTGAGTCTAGACTATAAAGATGAAAATTCTTTGATATGTCTCAAATGTCTCAAGCCAGTTTACTATTTTTAACCCCATTTTCTCCACCCCCAAGCTGGCCCACTTCCAATGTTCTCTCCCAGCTAAGTAATACAAAGCACCACTCTTGATCCCAACCTCACTTCCTCTCCCATATCCACCTCATCATAATGTCTTACAACTTTACTCATGAGGTATTTTTCAACCCCATCCTATCATCAGTTCTACCGTCCTAATCCAAACCACCATCATACCATATGTAGACAATTGCAATAGAAAACTATCTCATATACTTGCCCTTCTCCAATTCATTCTCCACACAGCAGGCAAATTGATATGAACTTGTCACCACATTCTCCCCTCGTCTCTATCCTCTCCCCTTTCTCTCAGGATTTTACTCACTGTTGTACCTCTAACATTTAGCTATCAGTAAAATTATTTCATTATTTAATTTAATTTAATTTGATTTAGAGGTACCTGGAGGGCTCAGTCTGTTAAGCGTCCAACTCTTGATTTCAGCTCAGGTCACGATCTCACAGTCTGTGAGATCAAGTCCCACGCAGGACTCTGTGCTTACAGCGTGGATCCTGCTTGGGATTTTCTGTCTCCTCTCTCTCTGTCCCTCCCCCAACTCACATGTTTGCACATGCTCTCTCTCTCTCTCTCAAGATAAATAAACATTTGAAAAATTGTTTAATTTAACCAAAAGATGTGCTCACTCTCCTCAAATGGGAAGAAAGACTGATAAGCAAATCATGGGATAAAGGGGGTAACTAGAAATGGGGAAAGGTTGGTAATTTTGCTCTTACTCCCAGAGGTAACTAAATTTCACAGGGAAAATAAAGCATTCTCTTCCACAAGGCAACATTATCTTTGCTTCTTCTCAGGGTTCCCATGATTGCTCATCGGTTTGGTATTCTGGAGCGGACTTGATTCAGAACATGAGAAACCAAATTCTTTAGAAGTCAAAAGTAAGTTTTTAAACCTTCATTCATAAAAAATTCCCAAATATTTTATAGCTTTCCTTAAAAATCTCCCACAGTTCATTGAGTACAGTACTTCCAGAACTGTCACGACCTCAAACCTGGGGGAAGGCTGCTAGTGAGGAGGCTACCCACACTCAATTCTTAACTTCTATTTCAGAATTCCACAATGCATTTTCACTTCTCATGAAGGATTAAAACCGCATCATGATAGAACAATCTGTAAGAGTCATAATGCTTTTAACAAGTAAGAAATGGATTAAAAAGCACTTTATGTCTTGTTAAAGAAATCCCCCGTTCCTCAGAAGCACTTTTTAGCATCTTATTAGTGGCATTTGATCTGACTGACATATTGACCGGCAATTTGAACAGAAGACGGATCATTTCCATTTATATCACAAAGGGAATATAAATTTGTGACTGTAAATTCAAGAGGGACAACTTCCAAAGAATTTCTTTAGAATAACACATCTTACTTTAAAGCAGCTTTTAAAGTTGTTTTGGATTCTGCCTCAGATTCTTTAATAAATCAGTGTCTACAACTATACTTAGTACTAACCTATTGTTTTTATTTGGCTTTGCAAATAGACCAAAGTAGAATTGGTCTTAAAGTGAAAGTAACTTAAAATACCTGCCCTCTCCTGGTATCAACAGGAATACTATGTTAGTAGTTACAACATTACGGGGTAGTGTTGTTGTTCTTTATCTTGTGTTTTTGTGTTTCCATTTTTGCTATTTTGTACCCCTCGCACATCAACACTCATTGGGTTTTGGTACCATAATCTCACTGGCTAATGACTCCTCAGGTTGAAGATGACACAGTTATCACATCTCTTCCTAAAACTCCTGTGAGAAATGGCCAAATAAGTGTGACTGTAACACAATAGGAAACGTGTCACCATTTCACTGTTAACGTGAAACAATGAGCTACCAGTCAGCCCAACAGCTGTAGGACATACTCAAGTATTTCCTTTCTACCATACTATTAAAGCTCTCAGTGTCTAGATTACTACCAATATTAATTACTCACATACTATTTGGTTTTATTTTCATTGTTTACAGAACAAGGAAGGAATTGATTGCAGGTCTGTAAAGGAAAATATGTATGTGTGTGTGCATTTTTTTGAGTTCCAATTCTATCCAAGAAAAATCGCATTTCAGATCACGGATGTTGTGTGAATAGTTTAAAGGATCCAACTTGTTTTTCTGGAACTGTAACCACACAAGAGGTAACTTCTTTGTGGCACTTAGGGATTTATCACCTAAACCTATAGGTTCATGCATTTCCAGTGTATTGATCTTTATTTTGCAAATGTTTCAGCAGCATTTACTATCATTGAAGTAGTGGCAACATGTTCTACTTAAGATCAAACAATCTCCCGAAATCTGGCAAGATTTAACAGAAATTTAAAACAATACTTTCCAGGGAAAACGCTAACCATCTGCAACTGTTATTGTTAACACTATTCTTTTCTCTTTTTTCTTCCTATATTATTTATACTTCCTGTTGCTCTCAAAGCTTTCTATCTATCATTAGCAATTAATTGTAAACAAATGGTTGGAGAGGATGTTTACGCTTACAATTTTTTTTTTTCCTAAGTCAAACAAATGCTGTATCCTGTTTCAGTCACATGAATTTCCCGTCCCCAGACAGGTCTACCTGAGCTCGGCTGAGAAAAATCCATGGCAGAACACAGAAATGATTGCTCTCAGAAAGGAGGGGTCTTTTCTACAATAACATTCTTGGTGGACTTTCAGTAGTTGGATGGATTTTTTAAAGGAAAAAGAGCTAAACAGGCTAATAAGGACTTCTTTAAATTAATAGTTTAAGTTAGTGCTATTTAGAGTAGAAAACACAGGCTCAGATACATTTGCACGTAAAAAGAAATTGAAAACATCAGAAAGTACCCGGTTGCTTCCTGTTACTTTGTCCTAAGCACATAAGCCCAGCTACACTGGAGGAAGTGGTCTTACACCAAATTATGTCCCCATTTCTTAGTTTTTGTCATAACCATTGGGATCCATCATCCAATGCCACCCACTTGTATCTCTGCCAGAGTGAGTGCACAGTTACTTGTTCAATGCTGCAGTAGAGTTGCCTCTTTGATGTTGTTCAGCCACCATTTCCTTTCCATTCACTTTTATCTCCGTCCTGGCTCTCATTCCTGCAGTATCCTCCTTTCCAGATGGTCTCCATCTCCCCTTCAGAAGTGCCCAAAATACTCCAGCTTCCTCCTCTTGATCTTTCTCCACCGACAGCCATGTTATCCTTCAGGATTTTAATACCAACCTACCCCCTGCTTTAATTATTTTTATTCACCGATTATTTTTATGGGGAGAAGAAGGAACACAAGAGAAGATCGCAAAATCCTTAGGAAAATTGTTGCATTATTAGTCATACTTCTCAACTATTTTCTGGGATGTCTGGTACCTTTTTTACCCAACATGTTTTCAGTAACTATTATTTATTGGGAGCAGTAAATGGGGATTCAGGTATAAATAAAACATGATTAATGAGAGAAGGTAAATGAGATCTGGACATTACATGCGGGACGGGCACTGAACACTCAAGGGGAGAACAGTCAACTGTGCTTAGAGGAATATCATAAAAAATTCATGTAGTTGGGTCTTGTAGGCTGACTAGGAGTCCAGCAGGCTGATCATGGGTAAAGGCTACTCCAGGTAAGGAAACAGTGTGGAGATAAAGATATAAAGCAGTATGCCATGTGTAGAGAATTGTTAGTAGTGTGTATGACTATAGTGAATCTCCTAAAAGAAGGCGGGGGAAATCCAACAGATGAATTTTGAAAAATAGATACCCAAAAAAGGGTCTCTCATGCCATGATATTCCAACTTTTCTGAGAGGCAACGGCAAACATGAAAATGTTTTAAACAGGCAAAATATGTGACAATATCTGCACTTTTAATTAATTTTTACGACTGCAGTGTGGTGAATGAATAGAAGAGAAAACAAATGGACGAAGAAACCTCATAAAACACCAATATAATAGCTCCAGTGTGAAGGGCTAGAAGTCTAAACTAAAGTAGTATCGTTGGATTAGGAGAAGAGAGAAGATACAGTCTAGCATTTAGGCTAGAAGAGAGCCTAAGGCCATGTTGGGAGAATAACACAGAAAAAAGAATCTGAAAGTTTGCAAATCTTTGATTTGGGAAGTAGGGATGAGACGGTGTCGGTTCTGATTTGAAGACATTGAACCTGAAGTGCCAGTAGGCGTCTGAGTAAATCTGACCAGGATACAAATAGAATTTAGGAGCAATGACTCGACCGCAGGCAATAATTTGGGAATATAAGTTATCTGATGACTATGGACCTCAAATGTATAAATTAGGAGCCTGGGAAAAAGTGTGAAGAGAAGAGGCCAAGCCTCAGTTCCCTAAAAATACCAAAGTCTTCTGTCCACTGCAAGCTGGGGGGTCTACAGTGAATGTTAAGAATGACTGAGCACAATTTCCACAAGGTAGGGTGGAATTGACAAGGTCAAGTGCCTTTGAAAAGTATTTTGAAAAAATGAATAGAGAATGTTGATTGGTAATTAGAAAAATAAGGAAGGTAAATAATGAAACAGTATGATATATTACTCTTGAGTTTGAAGGGAACAAAGTGATAAAAGATGATGATTCTCATGGGTCAGTTATTTTTTAAGATGAGAGAAACTGTAACATCAGGAATGGGAAAAACCAGCAGAATTTAATGGAGGACGAGGACATACGAAACGATTACCAAACAGCATAAGTGCTACGATAGAAAATAGAACTGCGGGAGCCCCGTGGGAACTATAATCATCTCCCCCCTTCCATGAAAGTGGAGGCCAGTAATACTTAACTCTAAATTTACGAATAATAACTTCCAGGGGGTAGTGTTGGCATGTGCACACATGCACACCAACACGAAGCACAAAATTCTATTGATGTCTTATTAAAAGCCACCACAGGGCTCCTGGGTGGCTCAGTCAGTTAAACGTCTGACACTGGATTTCAGCTTAGGTCATGATCTCACTGTTCAGCAACTGAGCCCCGCAATAGGGCTCTGCACTGTCAGCTTCAGATTCTCTCTCTCCCTCTCTGTCGGCCCCTCCCCTGCTTGTGCTCGCTCTCTCTCTCTCCCTCAAAATAAATAAATAAACTTCAAAAAATAAAAAAAAGAAATTAAGTGATCCACCACAGTGTTTCAATTACCTATTTTCCGAAACAAAGTGATTCATAGAGAGAACACAAAGGCGTGTTAGGAGTAGTGCAGTGAAGTGCTCTCCTTCAATCAGATGCAGAACATAAAGCCTTGCCGAGGTTCCCTGGGGCGCCGAAGTCAATCCAAACACGGGGGACAGAGTGGCACAACAGTACAGTCATTTGAACTACAGCAGGTTTATCCTCATGACTTGTCACCTTACCTGGTCAAAGTCTAAGTTTCAAGTGTATAACTCAGCTGTAAGGAAGAAATGTGCTGTGATTTGGATTTATCCCAGGAACCCTGACTGCAGACACTGTTCTTTGCCGTCAGTATCGCTTTATCTTACTTGAACAGACACTTTTCAGAATGTTGACTTGTAACCAGTTTCAGCTCTGTTACATATTGAGTATTAAATACGCCATGCCCATCATAAGTTTTGACAGAAGTTGCGACGATTTTCTTATTGCCCGAGAAATATAAAAATATATTTGGAATTTTATTCTCTCCCTGAAAATAGTGTAAGAAGACACAAGTTTGGTTTTCCTGTTGCTGTTCTCTTACTGTTTGGGTTGTTTGTGTTTTTCCAGGGGTTGGAGCAGGGGGGGGGGGGGTGGGGAATCTTAAATTTAACTTTCCTTCCTAACTAAGCAAAAACAAAGCTTGAGTTTTCAGCCTCAATTCACTTCAAATCTTTCACCCTAGTCCCACTGACACTGTCACTTCAAAATCACAGCATAATGCGGCACACTGTTTTCCAGTGTCAGTAAAACAAAAGCTTTATTGAATAAGTATGTGTGAAAATGGCTGCAAACAAAAACATCTCCACAGGCAGCACCTGATTGGCTCACAGCAATGCTCTCCATTGTCATATCAGAGCTCAGCAAGTAACTTCCTAGCATATCGGACTAACGTTTCTTTCAAAGTGGTTGTCTTTTTCAAAAGAAGAGAGCAAACAAAGAAAATTAGGATACATATTTTCCTAGCCAAACCTGGGAATAAACGGTCTTCTCAACGATAAGAAGATAGACTGCGAAGATACATACTGGCCTGATACCTCTCCTCCCTCTCTACATACTTTTTAATACATTTTTTGAAAGTGACTTCTTCCCTTTGTAAAATCTTCAGGGGCCCGGGCTAAAGTTTTGCTTTTAACCCAGGGATAAACACGGGTGCATCTGTTCAACTACATATTTTATGAACATTCTGTCTCCACCTACCTAACAGAGAATTACAGACTTCTCTCTTTTGCTCCTCACCCTTGTCACCCAGCGCACTTTGCCGTATCCCATGGCTAAAACAAAAATGACTGCAGTAATACAAAACTCAGCACTACTGGGGTAGCCAAGTCAGAGAGGACACAACTGTGCTAAGGTCTCTATCATTTCCTATGTTCTCTCATTTTCCCTCTGCTTCCAGGGCAGCTACTCTCCTAAGTGGTTAGGGCACTAAAATCTGGAATCTCACGAATCACAATTAGTTTTCCTTCCCCCCGCCCCCCCCCCCCCCCACCCCGACCTTAGCAGCCGGGCCGGCAGCGGCAGCAGCCAAGCCGAGGTCCCTACCTAGTCGGAGTTGCCTCTAACTGCTCACGTGGTCATGCTGTCAGGAAGACTGTCCACTGAGTTTTGCCTGAGCCGAGTTTGAATTTCTGTGTTTCAGGGATCTGTGTCTTGTCACCCTGCTATAACCTCATATTTTAAATTACTTAAAAAGTAGCTTCAAAAATCATCTGTGATAGAAACAATCTGATACAAACGAATATATTTTTTTTCCAGTGAGTTATCTAACAAGACTTCTAGATGCAAAAGCTGACTTTATAAAGACTACACTAAAAGTGCTCCATGCATGGTTATTTCCACTCATTACACATCTTTAGAAAAATATACAAATGTCTTCAAAGCAATGGCTTAAAAGGAATCCATTCAGGCTTGTGAGGCAAAAGCAAAAGAGTGGGATATTACAAATAGTGGGAGAAGCTAAGTGCTATTAACTATGATCAGGTGCTTAATCTACAACAAGAGATAATACTTCCAAAAATACAGACTTGGATACAGATCTTCCATAGAGTTCATGGAATGTACACTTAATGTTTATTCATTCATCCAGCCATTCATTCATTCAACAATTATTTATTGAGCATCTACAATGTGCCAGACACTGAACATAGATCTGGAAAAATAACAGACAAAGCTCCTGCCCTTCTGAAGTTTACATTCTAGTGGGGAATAAAAATAATTAAAATTGCAGATATAAAACAGAGAGAAGTCACATTAAGTACTAAAAGCAAAAATAAGTGGGGTCATGGGACTAGAGATATAGGAAATACTATTTTAGATAGATGATCAGGGAAGGCCCCTTGGAAGAGGTGACCTGTGAGTAGAAAACTGAATAAAGAGAAAATATGAGTCCTGCAACTGACAGGATTGAGAAAGAGGAATTGAAATACACAACCCGTAAGCAGGAAATGGGCTTGGAATGTTTGTGTAACAGTAAAGATGTAGGAATAGAGAGGAATGAAGAGGAGATAAATTTGAGGTAAGAGAAAGGGGCTTGAAGGCCATAGGAAGGATGCTGGATTTTAAGTTAAGTGAGTTGGAAAGCCCCTGGAGAATTGTGACGCTCAGGGGAGACATGACCTAATAATAGACACACACACACACACACACACACACACAAGTTCTCTAAGTTCTCCAAACATTCCTGTTTCCAACACACAGGGATTTGTTGGCAATTTATGCTCTCCATCGGCTACTAGCTTGAGCATTCAGTGATGCCAATTTCTGCCCTTCAATTTATTGAATGTCTGTTTCCTTCAACAGAGAAAACAGAACAAACAAAAGGGTCAAGGGAAAGATCATTACACTCATTCATTTTATGTCATCTTCTTACACATGCTCTCACGTGGACCCCCTAAAAACTCTGTTAGGAATACAGAGGAGTTCCTCCGTGAGGAAACTGTGGTTGTCCTTATTTTATACATAAAAAAAACAACAACGAAGAGTTAAATTTCCTTGAACAATGACACATCAGTGGAGAGTGGAAGAACTAAGGCTACAACTTAGATATTCTGCTGCTGAGTCCAAGACTCATTCCTATACACAAGACAGTCTCTCAAAAGAAAATTAAATCAGGTCACTCTTCCACCTCCTTCCATATCTCACTCAACAAAAGCTCAAATTGGACATAAGTAGAAGAATTCTCATTTAGGAAAATATAAACTCATTGTGAAATGAGATGAGAGCAGGTATATTGTATTGTTCTCCTAGGACCGTAACTATGATATTTGTAATATGCCCGACAGCACCTTGCAAAATCCTGAGCAAACACATCCACAGTACAGCTCACTGACTAACTGAAAGGGGGGGGGGGGGGAGACAGAGAGACAGAGAGAGAGAGAGATTGAGAGAGAGAGAGAGAGAAATAGAAGATGTAAAAACTTTCATGTCAAGGAAAGAATAATATTCATCATCTTCATAATCTCCTTCATACTTCACAGAGATAAAAGTAACATACATTTACAAATATTTTTCACATACACTTCATCTTTAGGTAATAATCATACACTTTATGGACAGGATCATGTAACACTATTTAGGAATAAATAACTTCCTTGTGGGAAAGCTATATATTAAAGGTCTGCGTTAAGAACCACTTTTATGATTAGATCATTGTCATTTCTGTTCAACATATATTGAACACCAGTTAAGTGCTTAGTATACTTTGTTAGATACTGAAACTACAAAGATGAATCAGATTGTCATACAGTATTTTTGGTAGACCATGTTATTTTGTAATATTAAGAACATGAGGGGTGAATAGAGGAAATAACATTACCTTGGGCACGACTGAATAATTTTGCTCACCATTCCCCTTTTCCTGTCCTTCCCAAACCTCCATCCCTGAAATCTTCACTTAAAGCCCATTAGGGCCTTTTCCTATTTTGCTGTTTCAATTCCACCACCCAACCCATCCAAACTCCACTTTACCTCTTCTCTATCTTAAAAAAGAAAAAATTAGGGGAAGAATACTGTGAAGTAGGTTGTTATCTCTACCTAAATAGATCCTTAATTCTCCATGTGGTAGAAAGATAAACACAAATTTCTCAAAATAGCCTCTGGCCAAAGAACAGGAGATGCCCAGAGTCAGTAGTTCTGAAACTTTCTCATAGAGTAGCCAGAAGATATTGGCAAGAAGATATTAAAGCCTCACTAGACTAGCTATATCATGAGCCATAGAGAAAAGGTCAGCCATGGAGGAAGAAACTCCAGCCCAAAGAAGCAACTACACTACTAGAGGCCAGAAAAACCAGACCAGGGGTTTGGTCTTTATTGTGGTATTTTTAAAATTCTAAAAACACTAAAGCAAAACCTTTGAAACCGACAAAAATAACTTTATAGACACTCTGGAATTCAATCAGAGATCTACAGACACCAGGCAAACACCCAACCAAGAAAATCCACACACAAAATAGTGGAGAATTTCATGATGCCTTTACTCATGCTTGTCCCTCCCTCCCAGTCTGGGGGTAGAAGCAGTCCAATCGGTCTCCAGTTCCTTTCGGTGACCTGGAGAGAACCAAGTGGGAACAATTTGAAACTTTCTGACCTGACTCTAAGCTGCCTGAGGCACTGTTCCATGTGTCACCCAACTTAAAGCACAGATGGACAAAACTCAGATCTCAGACTAGCAGCAACTGCAGAAAGCAACAGTCATGACTTGTAAAAATTGCAAGAATTCTACAGGCCCACAGACCCTTGAGGCAAGAGATTAAGGGTGGAGGAAACAAAAACTCTGGATCTGAAAAATATAACTGAATGAAAAGATATACAAGAGGGGTTCCACAGTAACCTAAACAAACAGAAAAAAATGATGCAGTGAACTTGAAGACAGGTCACTTGAAATTATAGAATCTGAAGAGTATAAAGAAAAAAATGAATTAAGTAAAGTGTACAGATTCTAAAGGACTTATGGGAAACCAGTATACACATTATGGGCATCTTAAAAGGAGAAGAGAAAGAAAAAGTTGTAGACAGCTTATTTAAAGCAATGATTGCTCAAAACTTTCCAAATTTGACAAAAGACATTGATATACAAATACAAGAAACTCAATGTCCTCCAAGTAGAATAAATTCAAAGAAATGACATCAAGACACATTCTAATCAAGTTTGAAAAAAAAAAAAGACAAACACAGAATCTTGAAACTAGCAAGAGGAAAGTGACTTGGAATATACAAGAAATTTTCAATAAGCTTGTCAGCAGGTTTCTCAGCATAAACCTGGCAGGCAGGAAGGCAGTGGGATGATCTATTTAAATTAATGACAGGGGCACCTGGGTGGCTCAGTCAGTTGGGTGTCCAACTTCGGCTCAGGTCATGGTCTCACAATTCGTGGGTTTGAGCCCCTCATTGGGCTCTGTGCTGACAGCTCAGAGCCTGGAGTTTGCTTCAGATTCTGTCTGTCTCTGTCTCTCTCTCTGCCCCTCCCCCCTCACACTCTGTCTCTCAAAAATGAATAAACATCAAAAAAAGTTTAAAGTAACGACAGAAAAAAAAAATCAAGCAAGAATTCTGTCTCTACCAAAACAGTCCTTCAAAAATTAGAGAGAAAATAAGACATGCCAGATAAACAAAAGCTGAGTAAGTTTATTACTACTAGACCTGCCACTAGAAATGCTAAAGACAATCCTTCAAGTTGAAATGAAAGGCTGCTCGACAGTAACTCAAAACCGTATGAAAATATCAAGTTTTTGGTAAAGGTAACTATACAGACAAATATACAAACCTCCTGAAATCAACATTAACTGAAAAGTTACCAATTTGTAGTGAAATCACTTGTCAAATGAACATCATCTCCACTCACTCAAAGAGTTATAAATAGTGTTAAGACCACAAATGATATAAAGTTGTTCTCACTTAAAATTAGTCTTCTAAAATTTCATAATACCCTGGAAGAGTTAGAAAATGGGAGTAAAGAAAGCAAAATTTATACTGCACAGATAATTACTGAACAAATGTGATGCCAACAGACCAGTGTTGGTATTGATAAAGTAACCCTGCATTGAATTTTCCATCTATATGCAATAAAAACAAAGAAAATGAAGATGAACTCTAAATGCTTTCTTTGAAACAAAATTATACATGGCTATTAATTAAAGGATTGGATGAAATTCCAGGGAGAAAGCTTATAATGCTTTCCTAAAGTTATCAAAAAAAAAATGATCTTAAACGATGTTGATGTAATTACTGTAATATATTTGGTTATAGGCCTATCTCCTTGATTTGTCTCCTAGTAGTAAAGATTCAAAAATAATTAAGTCAGCCACTGAAGAAAATTTCAAAAAAAATAAAAATAAAACATACATAATGGGCACCTAGGTGGCACAGTCGGTCAAACATCTGACTCTTGATTTTGGCTCAGGTCATGATCTCAGGGTTGTGAGATCCAGCCCTATCGGGTTCCATGCTGGGCATAGAGCTTGCTAGGATTTCTCTCTCTCTCTCTCTCTCTCTGCCCATCCCCTGCTTACACTCTTTAAAAAAAAACCCTTAAAATCCAAAAGATGAAACATATCCTATAAGATTATTTTTAAAAGATCAACTAATTTTTGGTAATTTTATGTAATTGTCTTCATTTATATATATTTTTTATTTTTAAATATTGCTTTATGTATCACTTTAATTTTCTGTGTTAGAGTATATACATAATATTGATAGTTTTATAAATTTAAATTTTATTTATGCTTTATAATATTTAGAAATGTTTATATTTGAGATGTATTAAATATTTAGTTTTATTAATCTTTTTTATTTAAATATTGATTGATGGACATTTTGTTTTTATAAAATACAGTGAGAAAAATAAATCCTGGTATATGATCGTTATACTCTAAATTGATGATTGCTATATCCTAGAAAAAGTGGAAGAGACAGACATATGAGATGATTTTAATACAAAGTCTGAGTGATCTGAGGACGTCAGAACCATATGGTGACACGAAAAAGTCAGGAACATCTATGATATTAGTAGGTCCAATGCACTACCAGTTTTTGAGGTCCTCGTTCATATTATAGCAAATATGTTGATATGCTACCACACATCACAAATGAATGTAATTTTTATATAACTCAAATATGTAATATTGGAGTTGAGTTGCAATAGCAGTTGATTGGTTGATATAATGACATGTCATGTTCTTAAGTAATTAAACATTTATTCATTTTAAGTTTGCAGTTTTTATTTTCCCTCCTTTTGGTTGTTAACTTTTATAGTAGGTCTTTATTGATCCCATAGGTCTTTTCCCTATGCCAATATATCTAGAGGTTAAAATCACCCTGGGAATAATTCTTAGAAAAAGAGGTAAGATGCTTGAGATGACTTCTGAAGAATAAGTCTTGGAATAGTGATTCAAGATTAGGAGAGTTATTCCAGGCAAAAGGAACAGAATGAGCAAAAGCACTGAGTCATATAAAAGTGAGACGTGCACATGGGCGCCTAAGTGTTTCAGTCAGTTGAGCCTCGAACTTCCACTCAGGTCATGATCTCATGGTTGGCGAGTTCGAGTCCTGTGTCAGGCTCTGTGCTGACAGCTCAGAGCCTGGAGCCTGCTGTGCATTTTATGTCTCCCTCTGTCTCTGCCCCTCCCCCACTGATGCTCTGTCTCTCTCTGTGTGTCAAAAATAAACAAACATTAAGGGTGCCTGGGTGGTGCCCAGGTCATGATCTCGCAGTCCATGAGTTGGAGCCCCACATCAGGCTCTGTGCCTACAGCTCAGAGACTGGAACCTGCTTCAGATTCTGTGTTTCCATCTCTCTCTGTCCTTCCCCTGCTCTCTCTCTCTCAAAATATATAAATGTTAAAAAAAAATTAAATAAGCATTTAAAAAACATCTTAAAAAAAAGTGAGATGTGCCCAGGCAAACTACAAACTTTTTCATGTTACTAAAATGGGAAGTCACACAAAGGGGGCTGGAGGGAAGGGTGTGAAAAGCTTCAGATGAGAGGTCTGAGATTAGTCTGGCAGAGGCTACCCCTGAATTCAGTGGAATGACAAGGCCAAGTATTCACATGGCTCACCTTGGCAGCTAAATAAAGATGAATTCAAACGAATAAGTTAAAACGCAAGAACATGGATTAAAATATTTCTGCCATATCTCAGGACAATAGTCTTGAAAGATGGGTGCATGGGATGTACTTCTCTCAAGGAGAGTACCAGACAATTCATTTAGAGAGAAAAGGAATTGAGATTCTATTTCTAATTGTTTTTATATTTTCCTTCAAAAACTCTCACCTTTTGGCATTCATCTTGTAACGTATAAAATTATACATTTTATGATGTATATAATAAATTAATATACCAGTTCATTTATAAGCTATATAAACTGGAAACCAAGGCTCAAAAAGGTTTAGCAGTGGGGGAACTGAAAAACAAAAGCTCAGAGACACCATTGTTCTGGGTAAGAGTGACTAAAGTGTGTTCTAAGCCATGGAGAAATACAGATAAAATTGTGAAATGTTTAGGCGCTAACAGCATCAGCGTGTGCTGCTTGTTTGGATGCAATGGTTACGACTGTCACGCATACACATATGAACATTCCTACATGTTAGTAGGAAAGCAAGGCTAGAAGTGAATCTAGGGTTACGAGGTGAGGCAGAGTAAAGCAGCTCTATAAAATAAGAATTAGATCAGTGGAAGGCAGAGGTATTCTAGTAGCAAATTAAAAGCAGATGGGGAAATACTATGTGAAAATTCTTTCTGCTATGAATCAAAAAATACTTTTTGATGGGAATTTGAAAACAAGAAAAATGTTCTTGCACTGCAGCATCAAATATTTAGGTTAGCTAACAGAAAGAACCTTGTCAGTGGTCATGGTCAAAAACTAGGTGTTAACACAGAAGTAATCATTTCTACTCACTCTGGTGTAAAGGTTCATTCTGGGTCTTTGTGGAGAACACATTGAAATATCTTCTCTTAGTTTAGTGTTCTTCTCAGCTGTCAAAGAGTTTACATGGTGCGTTTAATACCTCTAAATCAGAATCTTCCTTTCTCTAGCTTATCATGCATGAACATCTTAATTAATTATTTGACAATTCAGGCTTATATGCCATACGAAGTAAAAAATTATAGATACTTAGGAAGGACATGTGTTAACTATTGCAGAATAGAGGACTAGACATTTTGCAGAAATCATACATATGTTTTGATCCAGCTATCAAAAACGCTAGTTTCTGTAGGAATTAGGGTATGTTTCCAAGCAATATTAAATGCTCTGATATCATCAGGGTGAAAACTACAGGCTCATTCTGAAGTGATTGGTAGATGTGGCTGCCTCTGCTATGATACGATTCAGGACTAACAAAAGTAGTCGCACGCCCAAAACACATTCCCCAGTGATTTGCTCCCACACAGTCTGATATTCTCGCAACCAGGGATATTTTATTTAGAAAACGAAAACAATGTCCTCGTCTTCTGAAGGTCACTGTTAAACTGTACATTACCCTGAAAAAGAAGAAAGGCCTTGGGGACTGTCTTCTGTCTTATCCCTTAACATATCAACATGGGTAACTCATTTCCATCAGCCAGTTGTAAACTTGGGAGGCATGGAAGCCCAGCCTTGAGAAGATAAGATAATGGGGGATAGGTAAGCTAAGGGAAACCTTTGCCTCCTTTTTCACAACAGCCAACAGAACAGGCCTGCGAGCTCTTCACTCAGGAGATTCTACGTTTATAAAGACTATAAGTAAACCTATAAAAGATGAATGTATATACAGCAGAAACTCAACTAGGAACACAGCTTTCTTATATATTGTTTGTATTTGGGTTTTTTTGTTTCTTGGTTGGTTTTGTTCATGTTTTTTAAGAGAAAGAGAGAGAATGCAGGTAGGGGAGGTTACGAGGGAGGCAGAGGGAGAGAATCTTAAGCAGGTTCCACACTAAGTGTGAAGTCTGATGCGGGCTGGATCTCACAACTGACCATGAGATCATGACCTGAACCAAAATCAAGAGTCAGATGCTTAACTGACTAAGCCACCCAGACACTCCGATTGTTTGTATTTTGAAATAATCCAAGAATAATCTAGTTTTTACATTAATAATTAATGTTATTAGTATTCAGTATTAATATTATGAATGGCATTAATGATAATATACTATAAAATAATCATATAATTTTAATTATAACATAATTATGTTATATTATGGTATGCTATAGTTATGTTATATGCATATTATAATATTATTTTAGCAGGATAACAAACATTGAGTGTCTATAGCGAGTATCTAGAGAGCAGAGTCCAGTATAAAGTTTAATTTAATTTTCTTTAAATTTGTTATCCTAAAAAGTTAGGCAAGCTTATTTGTATTTTGTAAAGTATATGTTGATATTGAATATGCTTATGGGGAACTTACAATGCACGGCACTAGTTAACAATGCTTTTCTATGAAATTTATTAACACTTGGTACCATATATAGATGGCTAACTGCACCAGGGACTGTGTGTTCACTCCACTTTCTCATTTCATCCTCACAAAATTTGCTTTACAGAGGAGAAAACTGAGGCTCAAAGAGGAAAAAGTCACATGGTCCAGGTTGCAGAAACAGGAAGCAGCACCACTGGAATTTGAACCTAGATCTGAATGCTCTGAACCAGAGCTCCTTCTTAGACTCATTATGGAATTTTTAATTTTGGACATATCACTTGTCATGTCTCAAAAGTGTAATGTCAGAGGGAAAAGCACAAAGTGATATAAATTGGATACAGCTATTGCCCTCAAGGAGATTATAGGCTAATTGGAGGATTAATATATATAAACATGTAGACATATTAGATAAATATGCATATACGAAGATACAAATTGTAAGTCTGAGTTGAGGGGCCCATGATTGTGCTAATGAATTTGAGACATTATCTTCCATCCTGTATAAATTTACAGGTTCTCTCATGGCAGAGACTACAGGCATATTCTGTTCACTGCAAGAGCACAGATTCCTGGATTCAAGGGTATGAGGTTGAATACCTCCAGTATAACATCCTTATGAATGGAGTTGTATTTCAAGTATGGTAACATATTATCAACTGTGACAGTGTGGAACTTTTGAGAAGTCAAGGCAGAATGTGACATGCAAGATTTGGGGGAGGTTAAACTTCTCTCCTGGGGAAAGGGGACAGGAACTGTAATAAGCAGGACAAGATCTCTGATCACATGTCTGGTCTGATACCTGTGAACAGACCGAGGAAAGGGAAGTTGGGTAAGAAGGCTCCCGGCTTGCAGGGCAGTTCTGAGAAATTATCAGGTCAGAGGAAGAAGCTCTGAGTCTCAGGGAGAGGGTCCGCACTAATGTCCTCACCATACTCAGCCGCTGGTGGTAGCAGCCAGGGAATGCATGGTCTTGGAGTTCACAGTGGGAGCAGCTAGGGAAGCCTGTCAACTCTGCTCCAAGCAGTAGGCTCTTCTCTTGAAGGAGACCTGAGCTGCACGTATCCATGGTTGCCACATCTTAGAATCCAGCATGCAACAAGGACCTATAAAATGATGCTTTTAGTGCCCCAGCATACTTGACAGTTCTTCTGATGGCAGGTGAGTAGGCCTGAAGCATGACCCTGCTATCTATTTGAGGCTAGACCACTCAACCTGCTATAATACATGGTGTGTGTGTGTGTGTGTGTGTGTGTGTGTTTTATTTTGAGAGAAGAGTGGGGGAGGGTCAGAGAGAGAGGGCAAGCAGGCTCTGCACTGTCAGCACAGAGCCGGACATGAGGTTCAAACTCATGAGCCGTGAGATCATGAGCTGAGCTGAAATCAAGAGTTGGGCACTTAACCAACCTAGCCACCCAGGGGCACCTATATAGTGTGTGTTTTAATCATGAGAAGAATCCTGTGTTTGTCCTTTGGGAAATACTCAAACTCTTTTCTGAGAATCAAAAGGTATTTGGTGGCAAAACAGGATGTTATTGGCAGAAGAGAGGCGTGAAGGAAGAAACGAAGGGAAGTAAAGGCTGTGGGGTGCTAGTGCTCACTGGCCAAGAGGGTGATTGAGCACTTTACTGGCTGACCTCTACCTTAAGGAACCGGCTCGTTCAGACCTAGATGGAGCCCGCCTGGTGTCTTCTCTACACATTGTCATATGCAAACGTTTACCTTTATTGATGACCTATGGATAACACATCTTTTTTTCTAGATCCATGAATCCGGTGAGATATTAGAAGCCATCCCCATCCTAGATGCCATTATAAATGACCACCCACACTTGTAAAGAGTCTTCAGTTTGCAGACACATTGACATTATTTTGAATAAGATCAAACAGCTAGCAAGAGAAAGAATAGGCTAGTATTATTCAGCTACCATTTACTTAATAATTTCTAACTGCTACACACTAGTAAGCTCTTTGGATGGATGGATGGATGGATGGATGGATGGATGGATGGATGGAGATAGTCTGTATATATAATATGTAGTCTCTCTCTCTCTCTCCTTATCTCTTTGCTAGCTGTTTGATCTTAGGCGATTCCCTTAATCGGATTATTAGTTTCCTGAACTGTAAAATGGGAGGAATAATGGCACTGCAAAGTGCTGCTGAATTGATTAAATATGATATTCACTGTGACACCCTGGGATCACTGTCCAGCATTAACTGTTGAACAAAATTTAGCCGTCACATACATATGATGTGCATACATCTTGTCTCACAAGTCCCACCTGTTCAAAATAATGTATCAATTATTCCTCAAAACCGATGGCTTGGGGTCTAGTGTGCCATCACACTCAGAGAGACTAAGTAACTTGCCAAAGGTCAAACAGCAAATAAATTGTTAGCAAAAATCCAAACCAGAACTCTTTTCACTCCAGAGCTAACATTCATGGGGCGCCTGGGTAGTTCACCTGGTTAAGCGTCTGACTTTAACTCAGGTCATGATCGCATGGCTCAAGAGTTCAAGCCCTGCTTGGGCTCTATGCTAACAGCTCAGAGCCTGGAGCCTGTTTTGGATTCTGTGTCTCTCTCCTTCTCTGCCCCTCCCCCAGTCATACTTTGTGTCTCTCTCTCTCACACACACACACACAAATAAACATTAAAAAAATTTTAATAAAAAAATTTTTTAAAATCAACATTTATTCTACCGCATGGCGGTACCAAATTTCATAAGTAATTTGTGAGTTCTCAGCCACTACACAGGGTAGTGAATCAATGTCTACACAGATATTTAGCAAAGAAAATGGAGCTTCTAAAGAGAAATTGATGCTGTGAAGTTATCCAGGTGGCTATCATTTTTAAGTCTAAAACATCCTCACATCTGGCACCTGAGTGGCTCGGTGGGTTAAGCATCTGACTCCTGATTTCCACTCGGGCCATGATCTCGCAGTTTCCTGAGTTCGAGTCCCACATCGAGCTCGGCGTTAACTCTGAAGGGCCTGCTGGGGATTCCTTCTCTCCCTCTCCCTTTCTCTCTCTCTGCCCCTCCCCAGCTCGCACTCTCTTGTCTCTCTCAAAACAAATAAATAAATAAATAAAAATGATTTAAAACATCCTCACAATCCTGGTAGTTCAGTAGATGCTGTCATATAACAAAATCTGAGTCTTCGTAATTTAGCCTGGGAAAAGTTTAAATCTACAGAAAGTTTATCAAAATCATGTTTTCTTGTAATTCAATTCCCTAAAAACTAAGAAATAATGTTCAGTATCATGAAATTTGGGGGAAGATGTCCCTGAATAAACTACGAAATTATTGACAAAACCCAAAATCATTAGACATGAACTGGTCAATTGTTCTTATTTATGAACTTTGGTTCACTGAGATATGATTGAATACATTCACTGAATTCAATTCAACAAATATTTATTGAGCACTTCCTACATAAAATCTGTGGCCAAAACCTGGGAGAAAGAAGTTCCCCTGACCTCAAGGAACTCTGCCGTTTTATACAGGAGAAAAGCTATGCACAAATGGAAACAAAAGAAGGCAGAATTTGAAAGGTGCCAAAATACCAGTCACCCACAATGTATTCTAGGAACACAGAAGACAGACATGAGTTCTTACTAGAGGAATCATAGGTTGCAAGGATTTAAGCCTGACTCCTGGTACCAAAATCTGTATTAATTATCAATTACTATATAACACATAGCCCCCCAAACGTCATGGCTTAAGCAACATTTATCATCTCAACAGTTTCTGTCACACTTCCTGGTGGAGCTTGGCTGGATGCCCCTACCTCAAGATTTCTCACAAGGTTGCCATCAAAGGGTCATCTGGGGTGCAGTGTCTTCTGAAGGCTCGTCTGGGAGACAGTCTGCTGACATTCATGCCAGGATTCAGTTCCTCTCAATCTACTGGACTGCGAGCCTCTGATCCTTCCTGGCCATCAACTGAAGGCCTTCCTCAGATCCTTGCTATCAGAGCCTTGCCATAGAATAGCTCCCAGGATGGCAGCTGGCTTCCCTCAGAGTAAAAGAAGAGAGCAAGAATGAACAAGATCTAAATCACAGTCTTCCCACAGTTTAATCTCACAAGTGACATCTCAGCCTTTCTGCTATACTATGTTCATTAGAAATGAGTCACTCGGTCCAGCCCACACTCAGTGGGAGCCATGAATGCCAAGAGCCAAGATCACGGGGGCCATCTCCAAGGCCGCATGCCAGAGTATACCTTTAAAGGATAGATAGAATTTCAAGTGGTAGAAATGCAAAGAGTTGAGGAGCACAGGTTTCAGGAAGAGAATGCACGCATACCTGGAAGGGAGTACATATAGAGCTTTGCTTCAGAAAAGCAGGTAGCCACTCCAGTGTAGTGAAAACATGAATGCATGATGCGTATGAGAAAAGAAGTCTTTATAAAGTGGGTCAGAGTTAAAGATTGTCATGCTAACAAGTTAGAGCTTTCTTTTTTTAAGTTTGGGAAATTTTTTATTCTTTTTCAACTTCACGGTAACAGAATCAGGTATGCCTCCAGAAACATAGTCCGGAGGTCCCGTGGAAGACAGACTCGAAGTACAAGATGTGGTGTGGACTCAAAGGATACTTTAAGGAAGCTACCCTGAAAGACAAAGAGCGACTCTTAAGCCTCAGACTTGAACAGGGGCAGTAGGAGGGGGAGAGAAAGGCTCTACTGTGACAGCATAGCTATGCTTTACTGTGCATTTCCTAGAAAGAACATTTTTTCAACTTCTGATTCTCAAAATACCTAATATTATATGGATTTTCAAAGGTTTTTCAGTTTCTATTATTCTTTCCCCTAACTCTTTCATGCCCTGCTGCAGGGCAACTGTTACCTATTGAATGTCATGCTAGCAAAAACATTTGATCTGAACCTTGCCCATTTGGCCCCTGCTGCCTCAAAGAAGGAAACATATGACCTGTCTTTGATCACACTTTTTTCCTAAAATGAAAACATCCTCCAATATGTGATTCTTATAAAAGGTGAGTGTTAAAATTCTGGGATAAACCACATTTAAGCCCAGGGACTCAGTTAAAGTTAATGAAAACATACTGGGATGAGAGAAGCTGTTGCAAGCCTTCATGGATATTTAATTCTTTTGCAAACATCAGAAAACCTGTCCAGCCTCAACATAGACAAAAGCTGGAATGAGTGCTCAATTAGTAGCAGTTTCTCAGCATTTTGTCCAATTATCTAATAAAGAAAACGAGAACCTCGGTACATAAATTTGTTCCATTATGGAAGTAACCTTCAGTGAGTAAGCCAGTCAGCTTTATTATTCAAATCATCAGTGTGATGCTTGTAAAATGAAACAAAGGCAGCTCTTTAATGATAAATATTACAATACAGCTACTTTTCACATGTCCCCCCCACACACATTGTGAACCATTCGCTGAAGTATAAATAAGAGACAACCAACTGACAATTCAGATACAGGAAAAATAGACAAAACCCAAAACAAAATGGATTATCCAGTTACCACTCTGACATTATTGCCGCTTTTAGGGAACAGCTGACTTTAGTCATCTGTTTCCATCATCTGCTCTATTTTCTTTTACAGACTTTTGCGGAACTTTCCACAAGAGCTGCTGGGTAAAAATCAGAGATAGATAAAAGTGTAGAAGCAATCCTTCAAGTTAGTCCCCCTTCTCTCTTTAATTTCAAGGAGGGATGCAGTTCTTAGGAGGGTCCATTCTTTGACAGATCATTCTGAGGCAGAGACATGAGACTCTAGGGCATCAACAAGGTCATTGCCACGTTCACCCCCGTGCTGCAGGCTGAGAGCAAACGGATGAAGGCCCAGAAACAGTTTAAGAGATAAGCTGGGAGGACTTAAGCCAGAGTCAGGGCTTCTGGAAATTTAAAAGCAGACACATATCACCAGAAGAATTACCATTAGCACTACTCACATACATTCTTGTATTGGCTCCTTACCTTTGGACACATTTTTTTTCCCTCTTGAACACAAAGAACAAGCTGTACACATGCCAGCAGCTTCCCAGAGACAGATTTGCCTGATTTGGACAGATACCTTTCACAGAATCCCTATCACCTTTGCAAACTCCTGGCTTCCAGCTCCCACACCTCTCACTGATTCTCCCTGACTCACACCCAAAAAACCCCTCATATTCCAGACATCATAATAAAAATCACGCACATCCATTTTCAGCAGCACCTGGTAGAAGAACTTCTTCTTTTTTAAATAGTTTTTTAAAGTTTATTTATTTTTGAGAGACAGAGACAGAGCACAAGTAGGGGAGAGGCAGAGAGGAAGACACAGAATCTGAAACAGGCTCCAGGCTCTGAGCTGTCAGCACAGAGCCCGACACAGGGCTCGAACCCACGGACCGCGAGACCATGACCTGAGCCAAAGTCAGAGGCTTAACTGACTGAGCCACCCAGGTGCCCCGAAGACCTCCTTCTCAATTGCAAAGAGCATTTGACTTTCCCCAAGATCCTCAAGATCTTCCGTATACCTGGCCTCAGCTTTCCTTATACCAACATTTTTAAATCTCCCTCCTCTTTTATTTATAAATACCTCCCTGAGCATGTTCTAAGTAACATTACCCTAAGAGACTCAGCAAATGCCACAAAAATGGCATGGTCCCTGAAACTGCAATATCTATTCGGAATCTCACAACACAAGTTGCCTTCCAGTGACAGTGAAACAGTCATCCTGCTTAAAAAATGCTATGCTATTAACTGCCAAATAACATTATTTTCAGCAATGCACCCACAAATTTTCTGACAAGCTAGTATCTCACATTCACTCACACTAGCCTAACGGATGCTGCAACGACTGGGAAGGATTTTTAAGATGTGGCATAATTTCCCTAGATTTTGGAGTAAATCCACACCCTGGCATCACAGATGTCTATGACCCCCAGCTTTGAGAAAGACACAGGTGATTTAGTTTCGGCTATTTTCAGGTGAAGGACGGCACTCCGTGGACTCCCCACTCTCCATCATATGAAAAGGATGCTAACTATATTTGTTTTTATCTAGTCTATGAATCTGGTCACCTTAAGAGATAAAATACAGAACCAAGAATCAGAGTCATGTGCAATGGCTCCCTTACTGAATTCTCTAACTCACCATCATGCAGACTTTTCCAGAAAGCATATGCCACCTTGTTTGTAAGCCACACTTCAGTTAACATATGATCCTCCTTCAAAATGTTGTCAGGTAATTCTATTCTCTAGCAAAGTAGTTGAAATAATAAAGATAGTTACTCACACTTGAAGGATTTTCCTCAAGGGCAATCATCTTAACAAGGATTTTTTTTCAAAATTAGCGAATCTGCAGTTCTATTAAAACATTGTGACTCTAGCCCTGCTCTCCTCACCCCAGAAAAAGAAGAGTAAAGACAGGTTCCCATTAGAGAAAAAGCTTAAAAGGCTAAAAAAATCCCAACAAATTCTCAAATATTCCAAAATGACATAAAGGTACAAATACACATTTGGTCCTCACTACATATCAACCTAAGATTGTGATTTAACTAATTATCCCGACATTTCTAATACAGACAATTATTTCAAAAAGTTTTGTACAGAGTGGGCATGTAATAAAGCTTCCTTGAAAAGTCCCCCGGTTAGAAATATACCTGCTCAAGATGGATTATTTTTAATCAGATGACGATTGGTAGTTGGGAGCTGAATATACAGTTGGCACTGGTCACAGGTAGGTGTTCTCTTTTCACAAGAAATATTCTTTAGGCATTAATGAATTTCAATTGGGTTTTTTTGTTGCAATTTAACATTTTAGGTTAGTTTTTGCATGGAATAACGTCTCAATTGGTGTTCCGATACATGCTGTGATCATTCATGAAGACCAGGATAGAGGGCCACTCATATTGTTCCATGTAACTGAGAGTGTTTTCAACTTTTTTTCTCTTCTACTGAAATAGCATGTATCTTATTTTTCATGGCATTGGCTAATATAAACTGGGGCCTGTCGTGTGCCAAGATCGTTGGATTTATTCTCTTTAATCTTCACAAGGTGGTATTATTGTCCTTAATTTTACAGATGAGAAAGCTGAGGCTCAGGCAACGAGTAGGGAGCTGTGCTGGGATTCGGTCCCATCTGGTCACACAGCTCACGCTCCCTCTTCTATTCCACTCTGCCTACATGAAGAACACTTTAAAACTCAATCAGGCCTTTAAAGAAAGGGAAGTAGAATAGTGCCAAAGATTACATTTCCCTATACTTATCTGCAAAGAACCTCAGAGTTAGCCAAAGTTTTTTCATCCCTTTTGCTGAGTTAAGTCCAAATGAATTCTGTACAGCAAGCAGGTGACGACGCAAACATATACATAAATATACACTGACACACATATCCATAGAAGTAAATTTTCAGAAGGAATAAATAGATGTGTTATAGCACCAGCAAGTGATTTTCAAGTACATACAGAGTACTCAGTACTGTGCTAGGTACATGGCAATTAAAACCAGATGTAGACATCCCAACGTGAAGCTGATAACATTGACAGGGACACGAAAAAATCAAAGGACATGCAGGCACATATGCAACTTTATCTTGAGCAAATAGTAATCTTGAGGAAAGGGCAAAATCATAGGACACGGGAATTTCGTGGCTTTAGTAACGGATACAGTATAAATCGCAGATTGTGCATCTTTGAACTTTGTTGAGCAATTTAAAAAAATCACATTATTTCCAGGTATGTGGGAAAGATTTGGAGCGAGGGGTGCAATTTTCAAGCGTTCTTTAAATGAGAGGAGTGAGGCACTCTAAGCTCTTGAGGGAGACAGGTAGAAAGTACATTCTGAATGAAGACACTGAAGTTAGTGGGTTGAAAAGACAAAGTGGGTGGTGAGGAAGTCTGCCTGTGAAGAAGTGGAGGAGGCATTTATTATAAGCAAAGGATATGTCAAAATTACCCTTTTTAAATAGATGAATTAATGTCTAAACCCATAAAGGATCCAATTTACTGAAGATTATTGAGTCCCTTATGGAAATCCAATAGTGATTACAACCGAGAGAGCTGTCGTTCTATAGCCTGGTACGTATGTGCCATATGTGTTTATCTTTTTCACTAGCCTACTTACATGCGATAAGACTACAGCAGCTTTCAAGATGAACATTTGACAAGCCAGCTCACCGCCGACTGACACCTCCATTTCAGCTGGCCTGACATATATAAAAAGAAATTGAATGTTTATCCGTGTGCTTTCCGGATTTGACATATGTGCCATATAAGAGTCACAGAAGGAAACTTCAGAAAAGAAATCAGGGAATGAACTTGTCAGTTTATTAATCAAAGTTTACCTGCTTCACATTACACAGAGACAAATTAAGCTGGCTACTACGGTACTTCGAAAACATCTGCTAACAAAGTCAGAAGTAATGATAAACAAACGAGTTCCCTTTGTGGTTGATTTTCATCCAGCTGCATTTAATTATAATAACGCTATCAAAGAGAGCTTCCCATTAGCTGCTAATTCAGAATGACTTCAGAAGAAACTCCCAGAGCCCCCAGTGATATCCTTCCAACTCTGGCAACTTCCTCATCTCTGCCAGTGTTTGTGAAGAGACATATTAAAGAAGTTTGGTTATCAGTCCCGGCTGTTATTGACAGCCAAGATGGTATGCAGCAGTTTTTTGGGTTTTTTTCTTCCCCTAAGACTACCTTTGCAATAACGTGACCAATTAAACTTTAAAAATGACAACATTTATGACATCCGTAGTGTGGTCTGACTTTAGCATAAGATAATGAACTACCTCTTATTGAGGAAGGGAAAATCTTATTTTAATGCATATTTCAAGTAAAATGCAACCTCGGTCCTGTTATTTATTGATCTATAAACACCACAGCTAAAAATGAAAGTGACACTGGTTTTTCAAATTCAATTAGATTGGTTTTTAAATAAAGAAATATCCGAAGCCTCTCACAAGAACACTATTTCTATCCAACCTGGTGAGGAATCCCCATCAAACCTTACTTATTGATCAGCATTGGTTCTTACACATTCCCGAGTATATATTCTTCCTTTGAAAGTTCCCAGCTTGAGGCAGGAGGGTTGGAAATACCAAGGTAGCGCCTCTCTTTCTCAGGCTTTTCGAGTATAAGCATGAGCGATTCCTCGCCCAAATCTGGCGTCTGGCCGGCCAGGAAGCAAACACAGAGTGAAGAGCTTGCATGTGCCAACAAGGCTCAGCTGTCTACGTGCCTTTGCCTCCCCAGCCTGAGAGTGTACTGCATCTCATTTATTTGTCTTGGGGTGACCTGGTGAGGTACAGTTAAAAGTGGACACGTACAATTTGGAAAATGGTCCACATTGATTCGGTACTAACCTGTTTGACAAAGCACCAAGCCACAAGTAGAGACGTTTCATGAAGAAAATCATAAATGTGAAGTAACCCAGATTGGGAATGGTAGGCATTTGCCAGCATTGGATCTGGCCAAGCTCCAAGGACCCATGTCATAATATATTTTCCTAACACCTGCAAGAACTTATTCAATTATGAAGAGTACACGAGATTAGGAGAGAATGGAAGAAATTTCTGTTCATCGAAAATGTTGGTACCTTTGGAGGGTTTTGTTTGCGTGGTTGTTTGTCTCTTTCTTTTCCAAGGAAGAACACAAAATATCTCTAAGTTAGACGAATTTGTAAACTTCTGGGCCTCCTTTGCTATGTCAAACCCTCAAGAAGCCAGTATTGCTTATGAGAGTTTCTTGACTTATCAGAAGGAAAAATGGAAGTGAGAGAGGACACCATCGCTTTTAAGTGTGCTTCGTGGAAACTTACTTCCAGTCACCCGTCGGAGTAAGCATATGACATTAATTTCATCCTTGGCACAAAGATCAAATGATGTTGCCAATGTCATTGTTCTGTTTATAACAATATTTGTGATGAACACTGCCCTCCTCCAATTGGCTTGAGAACAAGCATTATTCTTCTGTGTTGGTTTCACAAAGCTGGGGTATGTCCTATTTCAAAAAGAATGTGCAGGCAGGAGCATGGCTTTTGGTGGTAGTCGATCAAACTAAGGATTTTCCAAATGTTGTTTTGCCGGAAGTGCATCGATGCCTACAGCCATTCTTCTACTCTAAAATTCTCCAGGCTGAGAGCCTGAGCAAATGTAGGCACGGGACAATCTTTTCAAATAAGACTTCTTCTCATATCTCTTTCCCTTTCTCTCAACTAACCAGACTAATTTTGCAGTGGGATAAACATTTGGGGGCATGGAAGCCTCTCTGGTATAAATCTGGTATAAATCTTAATACCAGAGGGTCTTAATAGGAAGGGTCTTCTAAGTAAACTGGCACGTCAGTTCAATCTCTCTAATTATCAAATTCATTGCCTTAATTTTAAAGAGTATTTAGGGGGCATCTGGGTGGTTTAGTCTGGTAAGCGTCCGACTTTGGCTCAGGTCATGATCTCACGGTTTGTGGGTTCGAGCGTGCGTCGGGCTCTGTGCTGACAGCCTGGAGCCTGCTTCACATATTGCCCCTTATCTCTGCCCCTCCCCTGCTCATGCTCTCTCTCTCTCTCTCTCAAAAATAAATAAACATTTTAAAATGTTTTTTTTTAAATAAAAATAAATAAAGAGTATTTGGTACTGGACCTCATATTCTCCTCGATAGTATATATCTATCTCTATAGGCTATTCTTACAGCTCATATAAATCCCTGAGTATGCAAATATACTCATAAGTTCCATTTTAGAACATTAATAAAACCCTTAGGATTGTACCATTATATAAATACATAACTGAAAAAAAAAAAGCTCACACAATTTTCAGAAAGCTCCAGCAGGCAAAAAGCAAATAAACAAACAAAAAAGAAAACAAAACAAAACAAAAAAAACCCTTCAGTACATTTGCAGATCCAGGATGGTGAGTGGGTCAACTTGTGACCCTGACCTTTCCATGCCTCAGGTTCTATATCTTTAGCTCAGGAATTACACTTGCTTTAATCTCATTCTTGCTTTTTTTTAATATTAACCGAGAAAATTGACTGAAAAGTACATCTTACTCTTGGCAGGTAAGGAAATGGCCATTATAAAACGTAGACTGTGAATACAGAAACAAATGGGATAGGTGGTCCACACCGGAAGTCTTGTACTTCTATTACGCGAATCTGTAAATGTCTAGAGTCAGTTACAGGTGCTGCCGGGGAAGCAGAAATTGCAGCCACTATCCCTTAGGCTCAACACCTCATTCAGCCACATGGCTCCAGTTTTTTCTCCTTTTTATATTGCAACTCTGAACATGAATCTATTTGGGAAAAATGTTTACTGCTTAAAAAAAAATAAAGTCTATTCATGGAGTTATACTCATTTTACAGGGAAAATAAAAGGAAACTCAGGCATAAGTGCCTTGCCTGTATTCGGTATTTATCAGAAAGAAGAAAATAAGAAAGTTAAAAAGATTACTATGTCTTCTGTCTCCAAGTTCAATGTCACCTGTTTTGTGGTAGTTATCAAGAAAAAAATGATGATTTCTTATTATGTTTGACACCACAACTACATTTTATTACTACCTATCATCTTATCTTTCTCTAATTGTTGGCCATTGCCAACCATTCTGCAACTGTTGTAAATTGTTTTCTTGACTTCACAGCATTCCAATGTATTTCTAATCAATCTGTTTCTGGACATCACAAAATGGTAAGGTTGCAAGTTGCTCTGAGAGAATTGAGAACAATTTATTTAACTTATTTGGCATGTTGATTAAACGTCAATATGTAAATGTGATTGCTTAATAAATACCACTTATTGATGTTGACTTCATCTGCCATGTCTTTTGCAGCTTAAAAATCAGGCTCAAAATTATTCTAAATTGTGAACTTACTTTCAAAGTAATATTCAGCCAACAAATACTTTCTAAATACTTCCTCTATATGTATAAGTAACCACTAACCATCTTGATTTTCACATGGCAATATGGGAAACGTAGGTGCACAATTATATGTAGGTGTGAATATCGACATGTTATTATAGTTCAAAGGAAAAGAGATATCTTTCCAACCAGTCAGGTAAGTACATTTTGTAGAAGTAGTGGCTTTATAGCTGTCCCAGAAAAATGGATGGGAATTTTCTAGTATCCAAAACATCTCAAGTCTCCATCTCCCATTTTTTCTTTAAAACTCCTGCAAGATCTGGTGTTCCCATTTCTTATCATTTTGGCCTCTGCTTGCCATCTGTCTCTCTCCCTTTTAGACTAATGCCTCGTCTAGACTCACTCATGGACATGGTCTGCCAGATCACCATGAATTTGGGTTCCTCTGCCTATAGGCCAGTACACTCCCTATTCATGCCAAGCCCAGGTCCTTCAGCCCACCTGCCTAGTGCCTTGTTCTTCAAATATTTGAGAGAAAGAATGATATAAGAAATAGGCAAATATATTCAGAATGATTTCAATGAGAAATTCTTTATTTTTTCCATTAATCACTCCATCTAACAATACTCTGTAATCTTTCCTTCTCTGTCCTTTGAAGAAAACTCCCAAGACTTTGGATTCCCTTCAGTATTTAAAATATAGTCTAGATCAGGGTTCCTGGATGGCTCAGTCAGTTAAGCCTCTGAGTCTTGATTTTGGCTCAGGTCATGATCTCACAGTTCATGGGATCAAGCCCAACATCAGGCTCTGCACGGAGCCTGCTTGGGATTCTCTCTCCCTCTCTCTCTCTCTCTCTTCCCCTCCCCCCACTCTCAAAATAAATAAATAAACTTTAAAAATATCTATATCTATATAGATATATAGATATGGATAGATATATAGATATAGATATTCTAGAACGTCTGTGATGACGTTCCTGCAATAGAGAAGGATAGCATAGTTTGTTGTTTTATTACCCACCCCCTCCTTTTTTTTCATTTTCACTGCTCCTTTTCCTTTCTGCGGTTTCCAGGTTTCCCTTGCATCACAACATTGTTGGGCTGTCAAAGGGGATACATGTGAGGTGAAAGCATGAGGGGTAGTCATCCAAATGCCGATCTTTGAATTTGTTGTGGGTTCTTCAGGGCTGCCATCTCCCAGAAGTTTCCTAAGATGGATGATACATTCTACAGCTGACTTCTTCTCTCTCTCATCTCCTGCTCCTGGGTCTGCATGGCAGTTTCTTACTGGCGCAGTTCCCATGGCACAGGAAATCTCTGAAGCTTCCACTTGATCCATGGGATACTCACACACCCTTGTCATGGAAAACACTGATGGTGCAGACTTCCCTGATGGCTCTGTCTCTTCTTCCTCTGTGTTACAGATGCTCTATTTCTCTCTCAGAATTCTGTTTGAATAATTTTAAGCAAACTCTATGAGTTATACATGTGTAACTCCCTTTCAAAACTTTTACTTTTCTCCACTCTGATGTCTGTGCCAGCAGTGGCCTCATGAACTTCTAGGGCTCAGCAAGCTTTCATCAGGAATGGAAGATGTCAGTCTTTCTTTTTGGTACATACATTAATGTTTATGAGAAATTTCTCCATGGTCCTCAGTAGGTTTGGAAGGACAGGGAGAAGAGAAATCAAAATGTTCTCCCTCGATGCCTATACCTTATAACTCATTGAATGCATTCCAATATCTACTCATCTGCATACATCAGCAGGATGATGAGGGGAGCTGCCCTTTTTGGGAATATAGGGCCACTTGTTGCCTATTTTTCTCAGCTTTTTCTCCTCATAAAAAAATTCTGAAGCAACAGAAGAAATGCCATTCAATGTTGTTTACAATAATATTTGTGTAGGAGGGTACGGACAAAAAGGCTGAAGGGAGATGCCAGTCTATGGAAATAGAATTTTATTCAAGAAGCTATGAAATAGAAACAAAGTTTTCTGAGCAAGACACTGCTAACATTGCACTACAAAACTGAATCTTTTTTGCTTAACTCTGTTGGTTCTTAAAGTTGAAAATTCATTATTTTAATAATTTTTTCAAATATTTTGCTTTCTTATAAATGTAGTAGCCATTTTCCCAAATATTCCCAGTCTCTTTCTCAACAGAAGTTAGAATTGGATTTCTCTGCCACCTTGGAAATAATATAGCCACACAACATACTTTAAACTACAATATGTTAATGGCAGCTAAATCATACTTAATGGTGAGAAACATCAAGATTTTCCACTAAGATTAGGGACACAGAAAGGACTTCTCTCCCATCACTCTTTTTCAACATTATACTAGGGGTTCTAGCTAATGTAATAGGACAAGAAAATGAAATAAAAGTTATTCAGACTGAGAAGTAAGAAACAAAACTGTCTTTGTTCACAGATGATGTACTTATCTGTGTAAAAATCCGGAAAAATTTTTAAAAAATTGAAAAATTCTGGAACTATTGAAGGATTATAGCAAAGTTGTAGATGTAAAAGTCAATCACTTTCCTATGTATCAGCAATGAATAAGTGAAATTTGAAATTAAAACACAATTCCATTTACATTAGCACTCAAAAGAAATTGAAATACAGTAAAACCTTGGTATGCAAGTGTAATTCATTCTGGAAACATGTTTATAATCCAAAGCATTTGCATAGCAAAGCAAATTTGCCCACAAGAAAAAAATGGAAACTTAGATGATTTGTCCCACAACCCAAAAATATTCACATAAAAGTGATTACAATACTGTAATATAATATAAAGTAATAAAGAAAATATAAAGAAAATAAACAAATTAACCTGCACTTACCTTTGAAAACCTTCTTGGCTGGTTTGAGGGAGACAAGAGAGAGAAGGGCTATTATATAGGATGACTTTCACTGTCACTAAGAGATGTTGACTATAGTACAGTATTGATAAACTCTTGTCATATACTGTATGTAATGTAACTGGCAATAAGGCAGCAGAGTAAAGGGGTCTATATCTGCAGACAACCTGACCTAGAGTGAAGCAAAGCATTCCTAAGCTTACTCTTGTTTGGAAAAGCAAAGTACTTTCCATAGGTGCTTTGAAATGACAAAAAATACACTAGTGCCAGTTGTGGGTATCTTCCAGTGTTCTGAAAAATCACTGATTTCTACCAAACACCACAGCCTGAGACCAAGCATCCAGGCATGGGAGACAGTCGCCCACAATCCCGCAGCAAAAGAGAGAGAAGAACCATTGCTCCATTGTGATCATGTGGCATTTGGAATCACGTACTACCCACATAACAAGACATTGCTTGTTTGTCAAGTTGAAATTTATTAGAAATATTTGCTCATCTTACGGAGCACTAACAGAACAAGTTACTTGCAATCCAGGGTTTTACTGTATTTAGATATAACAAAATATGTACAAAATATATGTGAGGAAAACTACAGAAGTCTGTTGAAAAAAATCAAAGAACTAAATAAATTGGAGAAATACTCCACATTCATGGTTAGTAATATTCAGTATTGTTAAGATGTCAGTTCTCCTCAACTTAATCTATAGACTCAAGTAATCCAAACCAAAATCTCAGTGATTTTTTTATGGATATCAATAAATTCATTTTAAAGTTTATTTGGAGAGGCAAAAGACCCATAATAGCCAACACAATATTGAAGGTGAACAAAGTTGGAGGTCTCACACTACCTGCATTGAAGGCTTACTATACAGCTATAGTAATCAAGACAATGTGGTATTGTGAAAGAATAGATAAATAGATTAATTAAACAGAATAGAGAGGCCAGAAATAGACCCACATAAATATAGTCAAATGATCTTTGACCAAGGAATAAAGGCAATACAATGGAGCAAAGATAGTTTTTTCAAGAAATGGTGTTGAAACCACTAAACTTAGGCATGCAAAATGAACCTAGACACAGAGTTTACCTTCTTTGCAAAAATTAACTCAAAATGAGTCACACCTAAACATAAAGTGCAAAGCTATAAAACTCCCAGAATATAACAAAGGAGAAAACCAAGATGACCTTGGATATGGTGATGACTTTTAAGATATAATATCAAAAGCACTTTTTTTTTAATTTTTGAGAGAGAGAGAGAGAGAGAGCACACAAGTAGAGGATAGGAGCAGAGGGAGAGAGAGAGAGAATCTTAAGCAGTTTCCATACTCAGCATGGAGCCCAACCTGGGGCTCTATCCCATGATCCTGGAATCATGATCTAAGCCGATACCAAGAGTTGGATGTTGAGCCACCCAGGTGTGCCCCAAAGGCACAATGTATGAAAGAAATAATTGATGGGGCACCTGACTAGATCAGTTGGCAGAGCATCTGACTCTTGATCTCAGGATCATGAGTTGGAGCCCTACATTGGGTATAGAGATTACAAAAGAGAGAAAGAAAGAAAGAAAGAAAGAAAGAAAGAAAGAAAGAAAGAAAGAAAGAAAGAAAGAAAGGAAGGAAGGAAGGAAGGAAGGAAGGAAGGAAGGAAGGAAGGAAGGAAGGAAGGAAGGAAGAAAAAATCAGAATTGGTAAGAAGGAAACTGGACTTCATTGAAATTTAAAACTTTTTTTTTTAAGTTTATTTATTTTGAGAAAGTGAGATGGAGTGCAAGCAGGGGAGGGACAGAGAGAAAGATAGAATCCTCTGTGCTAACCCCATGGAGCTGGATGCAATGTTCAGTCTCATGAACCATGAGATCATGACCTGAACCATCATGACGTCAAGAGTCAGGAACTTAACCAACTGAGCCACTCAGGTGTCCCCAAATTTAAAATTTAAAACTTTTGCTCTGTGAAAAACAATGTCAAGAGGATGAGAAGAGAAACCATAGACTCGGAGAAAACATTTACAAAGGACATGTCTGATAGAGGACTGTTATCCAAAATATACAAAGCATTCTTAAAACTCAACAATAACAAAACAACACCCTAATTATAAAATTATTTAAATATCATAACAGACACCTCACCACAGATGGAAAGGAAGTATATGAAAAGCATATGTGACAAAGAAGAGATACTACACAATATGTCATTAAGGAAAGGAAAATTAAGACAATAATGAGATACCACTGCAAACCTATTAAGGAAAATGGTACAGCCAGTTTGGAAGAGTGGCAGTTTCATATGAAAATAAAAATATTCATACCATACTATCCAGCAATAGTGCTCTTGGCATTTACCAATATGAGTTCAAAACTTATGTCTCCAAAAAAGCTTGCACACAGATATTAATAGAAGCTTTATGCATAATTGCCAAAGACTGGAAGCAAACCAAGATGTCCTTCAGTAGATGAATGGATAAGCAAACTGTAGTCTATCCTTTTACTTAATGCTAAAAAGAAATGAGTTATCAAGCCATGAAAAAACATGGAAGAAACTTAGATACATATTACTGAGTAAAAGAAGCCAATCTGGAAAGGGTATACACTGTATATTTCCAACTATGAGACATTTTGGAAAAAGAAAACTATGAAGACAGTAAAAGAATCAGTCACTCAGTGTTTAAAGGAAGAGGCATAAATAGGTGGAGCACAGAAGATTTTTAGGACAGTGAAAATCCTCTACCCTATGGATGGATGATGGATATGTCATCAAATGATGACTGTTCATCATTATACATTTGTCCAAACTAAGAATGTAAAACACCAAGAGTGAACTGTAATGTGAACTACAGACTTTGGATGATTATGATGTGTCAACGTAGGTTGAACAATTGTAACAAATATACAACTCTGGTGGAGGGTGTTGATAATGGGAAAGGTTATTCAGGTTGGGGCAGTGACCATATGGTAAATCTCTAACTTCCCCTTAATTCTGCTGTGTACCTAAAACTGCTCTAAAAGAAATATGTCTTCAAAAAAATGTGTTCTTTATGTACTTTGGATATCAACACCCTATTGGATATATCACTTACAACAATCTTCTCCCTTTGTTGCCTTTTCAGTAGGTTGCCTGCCTTTTCATTCTGTTGATGGTTTCCTTTGATGTGCAAAAGCTGTTTAGTATGGTGTAGTCCCAGAGTATAGTTTTGCTTGTTTCCCTAGCCTGAGGAGACATATACAGAAAAATGTTACTAAGGCTGATATCCAAGAGTTTACTGCCTATGTTTCCTTTTGGGAGTTTTATGGCTTACATTTAAGTCTTACATTTAGATCTTCAATCCAACACCAAAATAATCACCACCACTATCATCATCATCACCATCATCATCACCATCATCACCATTGTCTGATTAAAAAATGGGCAGAGGACCTAAAGAGACATTTTTCCAAAGAAGACACAGAGATAACCAACAGACACAAAAAAATATATGTTCAATATCACTAATCATCAGGGAAACCCAAATCTAAACCACAATGATATATCATCTCACATCAGTCAGAATGGCTAGTATCAAAAAAGACAAGAAATAACAAGTGGTGGGGCACCTGGGTGGCTCAGTTGGTTGAGCGCCTGACTTCAGCTCAGGTCATGATCTCACTGCTCGTGAGTTCTAGCCCCCAGTCGGGCTCTGTGCTGACAGCTGGGAGCCTGGAGCCTATTTTGGATTCTGTGTCTCCCTCTCTCTCTGCCCCTAAGCCACTCACATTCTATCTCTGTCTCTCTTAAAAGTAAACAAACATTTAAAAAAAAAAGAAAGAAGTGTTAGCAAACATGTGGAGACAAGTGAAGTTTTATGCACTGTTGGTAGAAATGTAAATTGGTGCAACCACTATGGAAAACAGTATGGAGTTTCGTCAAAAAATTAAATAAGGAAATACCATATAATCCAGTAAATCCACTACTAACTATTTACTCAGAGAACACAAAAACACCAATTCAAAAAGATATATGCACCCCTATGTTTACTGCAGCATTATTTATAATATCTAATATGGAAGCAGTGTAAGTGTCCATCAATAGATGAATGGATAAAGATGTGATATATATAGATATAGATATATCTATATCTATATCTATATATATATATATATAATGGAATATTGCTCTGCTGCAAAAAGAATAAAATTTTGACATTTGTGACAACATGGACTGACCTAGAGGTTATTATGCTAAGTAAAAAAAAGACAGAGAAAGGCAAACATGATATCATATCACTTACATGTAGAATCTAAAAAAACAAAACAAATGAACAAACAAAAAAAACCAGAAACGGACTCATATATCCAGAGAACAAACTGGTGGCTGCCAGAGGGAAGGTGGGTGGGGGATGGGTGAAATAGGTGACGGAGATTAAGAAGTACAAACTTCCAGTCATATAGTTAATAATATTGTACTAACACTGCAGGGTGACGTATGATAACTACACTGATCGTGGTGAGCATTGTATAATGTATAGAATTATTGAATCTCTATGTTGTATACCTGAATCTAATATAACCTTGTATGTCAACTATACTTCAAATAATTTTAAACAGGACAAATAAATAAAATACAAAAAAAATGCGAATGGAAGTGACATATGTATGCTTTAAGAGCCAGAGTATGATGTGTAGTGAGCTCTCTGTGTTTATGCCACAATAACCAGAGTGTTCCAGAAAAATGGCTATCTTATCCTGGTGCTATAGACTGAATGTTTGTGTCCCTCCAAAATTCATATGCTGAAACCTAATGCCTAATGTGACAGTGTTTGGCAGTGAGGCCTTAGGGTGGTGATTGATTAGGTCAGGACAGTGGAATCCTGGTGAATGAGATTAATGCTCTTGTAAAGGTGACCCCACAGAGCTCCCTTACCATGTTAGGACATGGTAAGAAGACACCATCTATAAACTAAGAGGCAGGTTTTCACCAGACACTGAGTCTGTCAGTTTCACCAGACACTGGGTCTTGATCATGAACCTCCCAGATTCCAGAACTGTGTGAGATAAAGTTTTGTTTAAGCCACCCAGTCCATGGTATTTTTGTTACAGCAGCCAGACTAGGACCAAAGTGAGGACCGCATAAAGCAGAATCTCTACCCACCCTATAATTCATATTCAGCAGGAATGAAAAAGAAACCTTGCTGTTTCAAGCCACTAAAACTTGGGGACTGTTCGTTTCTGTAGTAGCACTCACCTCTTCTTACTGATGTAATGAGTATATAAATATTAGTGCACTCTGGCTAAATTCTCCAAATTCCTTAAACTTCTCTACAGTATTTCCAGCCCTGTACTACTCAGATAAAACAGATTTCCCTTTGTATATCCTATCAACTGTTTAAAATCATGGCATAAATTAGTTTCAATTTTCAGTTATATGCCTTATACAACTAATGTCTTAATTGTATTTATCACTATGTCTTAATGTCAATTAATGTCATATACAAATGTCTGGTTTTTCCTCAAGAGTAGTAGGCTTTTTTTTTTAATATTTTTAAATGTTTATTTACTTTTTGGGAGAGAGAGAGAGAGACAGAGCATGAGTCGGGGAGGGGCAGAGAGAGAGGGAGACAGAATCTGAAACAGGCTCCAGGCTCTGAGCTGTCAGCACAGAGCCCGACGCAGGGCTTGAATTCAACAGACAGTGAGACCATGACCTGAGCCGAAGTCAGACACTCGATTGAGTCATCCAGGCACCCCAAGAGTAGTATTCTTTAAGAGACTAGTCATGGTAGAAAGGTAGAACAGACATTGGACTTTAAATTCATAGATCTGACACAATATGAACAAGGAACAAGCCTAATAGAGAAATTGACATTGGAAGGGATAATGTTCACCTACTTTTTTTGAGAAAGGATAGAAAGAGAACAAACAAAAGGGGTCTGAAAAAAAATATGTACAGGATAGGACAGTGAATATTTAGGTAATAACCTCAGTTAAATTAGAAGCAACTTCATCTCTTGTAAGTCCTAGATGGGGGCAAAGTATGACAAGAGGTATCCTTAATTACACCTGTATTTACTGAGAAATATTATTCCTTTAAGCCTATGAAGAATTAAATTATGTCTAAGTAAGTCCCTCTCTAATTGGAGGGAACATCTTCCAGAATGAAATATAGTAAATAGAATAACCATATGGTAAGTACTTCAAGAAAAGTACACTTGTCTCCTAGAATTCAGTTTAACTGCAAGAGATAGGTAACTTTTAAAAAACAAAGGCAGGTTCCTATGATTAAAAGGAAACATTTTATCACAAGAATAATATGAAGGCCATGATGTATTAGTATTCCAATCAGGGGTATCTCTTTTTAAGCCCAGTGAATTTCAAAGCAACACACATTCCTGGAAAAGCTCCTATGTGTAACTTGCTTATTTCACAATGCTGGTCATCATCTCAAATACCATTTATCCCCCTAATTTATTCACAAATTTAGAAGAACGTCTTGCTGCTTAAAAAATCTTAAACCTAGCCTGCAATACTGTGAAGCAGATGAATCCTTCATGCCTCTCCCTATTCAACTATTATTTCACAATGTTTTCTATACATTAATGTAAGCAAATGCAGCCGACCCACATAAGTTATCTGATGGACTCCACTTTTATGTTTCCACTGCTGCTGGCCTCTACTTAGCTTCACCTGGGAGAACCTCTTATTATTTTCTTTTCCCTCCACTAATCTTGTTCCCTAATATACTTCAAAACCATGTTCCAAACATGTGTCTACTGGGATGTCTTGCTTAATTAATCCAAGCCAATTCTGGTCATTGTTTCATTCTGCATTGCATCAGCACTTATAGAATTATGCAATTTCATTGTTACAAGAAGACATTTTGTAGGTGAAGAGACTGAAGCCTAGAAAGATCAAAGCTATTTAAGGAAAAGTCAGGGTTCAAATATAGGCCTCATGTTTCCATGTTACCTATGGCATATTTTGTACTCTTGATTGACTATAGGTTTGATATTTTTCATAAGTTGATTTAGAGAGTATTTTTTTCACACAGTGTACAGAGTAATTTTAATTTTTGTTTATTCTAGAGGGTGAGAGCATGAGTTGGAGGAGAGGGACAGAGAGAGAGAGAGAGAGAGAGAGAGAGAGAGAGAGAGAATCTCAAGCAGGCTCCACGCTCAGCACAGAGCCTGACACAGGGCTCAGTCACACGATCCTGGGATCATGACCTCAGCTACCAGGTGCCCCAGAATATAGTAATTTTAGATATATTTTTAAAATAATAGTAATAAGATCTATCATTTATTAGGAAATGTATATTAACACATTTGGTCCTGAAACAATCCAGTGAAATATGTATAATTATTATTTTACAAATTGAAATTTTGTACTAGGAGGGGCTTAAGTAACTTTTCTAAGACCACAGGAGGCTCACCTGACATTCAAGCACAGGTGGTCAAGCTTCAAAGCCTATGCTCATAGCCACATTACTATAGAGACATATTTTTTACGCTGTACCCAAATAAACCAGAATATATATCTCCAAATAAGTGTAGACTCTTTCAAGTCAGTTGTCTTGAAATATTACACATTTATGCTAATGATACTGATATTTCCCCAGAATATTTTAAGATCTGAGCTTCTGGAATTAACAAGAAAATATTTTGTGCACTCTTGTGAATATTGTCAACAAAAGCAAACCCTCTCCTATGTAGACAAATGCTGTTTTGGAACTAGTCAGAAGTCAGTCACAGCAGAGCTAACAAGTGAGATGGCTAATTAAGTTTTATAAAATCTTATTCAATAAAAAGTGCACTGGGAATATAGAATAATAAGACTGTTTTTGGTGGAATGATTCATTCATAAGTTTTCCACATTAAGACAAGAATTCCAGAAATATCTTGAGTAAAGTTAGCATCCCATAATGCCTAAACAGACTCTAATAGTAAACACGTGCATTATTAGCACTTACTTCTGCTTCCAGCAACAGCCCCTATTTTCTTTGGAGACTTCATGTAGTCTTATTGATACTCATTGCTGGAATCCAACAATGGGCATGTGACCCAGCATTAAGCAAGGCAAGCAATCACTGAATGCCGTAGCAATTGGTTCAGAGGTGGGCACATGACTGAAGCTTACTACACAGTCAGGGTGACTCTGAGCCTCAATATTCTTGCAACCATTCCCCACATGGAGTTGTGAGGCCGTGAAATTATGGCCAGAGGAGTCAGCCTACTACAAAATGAAAACTGAGCATGAAACCAAAATGTGGAGAGGAGCAGAGTCCAACTAAGGGATTAAGAGAGACCAAGTCCTGAGAACTTGGTTTGAGCCCCTGTGTCAAACTAAGCTTGACGCGAGCAGTGCCTCTGGACTTTCTGGTCATTAGAGTGAACAGATTCCATTTTCTGTCACTTGCAGAAAGTTTTAGCTAATGTACGTTGCAAGGTGGCTGCATAAAAAAATACCACTCACTGATTATTTCTGTGACCAGCTCATCACTCTGTAGTCACCCCTAATGGCTATGGTATCATTTTTATGCACAGTATAGAGTATAAGTCTATTATGATGTAATTCTGAAAAACTTTTAGAGCAAGGTATTCTATTTTCACTCAAATGCTTGAAAACACATCTGACTTACATGAGTTTAATCTCAGAGTTATCCACATAGCATTACCTTTATTCTATGAGACTAAAGAGGTAGAGGAAGAGTAGAAAACAAAATTTTATTCATATACATATTTTTCTGTATTACACACTAATAAATTAAGCTTGCATACAGGGATGCACTCACAACGCCTTTTTAAAACTATCTTTAAACTTATGACTGAGAGCTGTAACAAATACTCAAATATCACAACTGTTGATTTTGAAAGTCAATTTATCTAGGTAATCTGACACATAGTTAAGCATCTTAATCTGATTTTATGGATATGATTTGAAAGTCACCCACAATTGAGGTCGAGCATTTGTATCTAGCAAGACAAAATTATACACAACCAGTCATTTTATAGTAACACAAATAAAAATCAAGTAAAGTGGATAAAACAGCATACAATATCTAGAATTATTATTATATTATATGACATAACATTTAAAATGTCAAAATAACAAATATATTTCTAAGAAGACTAGATATATCATCCAATTGCTGCCCAAAATATACAAAAATTACCTTTTTTAAAGTTTTATTTATTTTGAGAGAGAGATGGAGAGAACATGCATGAGCAGGGGAGGGAAAGAGAGGGAGAGGGAGAATCCCAAGCAGGCTCTGCATTGTCAGTTCAGAGCTGGACACAGGGTTTCAGCTAGGGAACCATGAGATCATGACCTGAGCAGAAACCAAGAGTCAGAGACTCAGCCACCTGGGCCACTCAGGAGCCGCCTATTGTTTCTTATTTAAACTGAACACTCCAACTTTTCTAGATTGCTTCATCACCACCATCATATTTCTTTACCACCTCTAGTGATAAAAATTGCTCTGTCCTGTGATATATAAGTTACACTAAATTTAATTTTCACACATTCACGTGAGTTATGTTAACATATTTTTTTTTAATTTGGTTTCTATTTCTTTAAAAGAATGCATTGAATACAGTAGCTTTCAAATGAAAAACAATTTGATCAAAGAACAAACCAATATGAGTGATTTAAAACTATTTTAGTAAAGTCTGATACTCTTTAGAATTGAGAATATATATGAGTATGAATATAATATAACAATATAAAGCAGTAAAGATTCTCAGGAAAAATAGGAAACTGAGATAAAATAAATTTCTCTAAGAAATGTCATTTCTGTGTCATTAATGTTATATTCTTTTTAAGTCAAAGAAAAACCACTACAGATGATTTTGGATATTCTGAAGAAGTTAACTTTCCCTTTATAATGTAAAACTTTTGAATTAAAATGGTTAAACAACAACTTCTCCTTTCCTCTTTACTAACAGAGGCAAAACCTTCTATGCTCCACTTTGAGCACCAACATCCCAATCCAAATTTCTAATGAGGGGCCTCGAGCGGTCTGAACCAAGCAGTAGAACTAAGCTTGCCACAGGTTGGGCTCAAGGAGGGTCATATAACCAAGTCTAGGCCACTCATGGATGCATGCTTCCCTGATCACAGTAACCCATTCCTTGGGGGCAGATGACATAAATTGGTCCAATCAGAATACACTTGAGATTTTTTGTTCAAGATTCACAAAAGAGAGACACTTCTCTTTCTGGACTTGGACAAGAAAACTGGAATTTCATTTCCCCAGTTACTGTATCTACACAAGTTTACCGAACGCTACACTGATTTGGTTTTTGTTGTATCTATAGAGAAACTAGAAAAGTGGTATTTGCTATTTTAAAGTGAATTTTAAAACATAGATAGCCAACTGAAATAATTAAATCTTAGTAAAATAAAAATAAAAATCGTTTGTTATCTACATTTCTTAGGAATGTGTACACGGAGATCTAGTCAAAACATCGGCAAGACCTTTACTAGTCAAACTGGAAACAATAACAAAAATGAAAGTTTCTTTCTGGTAACATATATTTAAATAAGTAATGTGTTATGTTTGTAAACAATCTTGTATCTATGTTTTAATACAGTAGAAACCATATTCCATACAACAATAGACATACACAGTATATTGACAATATTCACAAGTTTTGTGAATCTCCCTGACAAGTGTTGAAACAACACGTGAATTCCACTTCTATTCCTATTAAGTGCAATCTCTGGATATCATAGGATGGGACAAAGTTTATAAAGGTAAACATTCTTGGCAAAGATAGCACTTAAAAAATAAAGCCACCAAGGCATCTGTTAAATATGTTGTTTGGTAACTACAAGAATATTGGAAGTGTACGATTTCAGATGCCTTGCTCTCAATACCTTATTTTTCACTCACTTTGTACGAAATATACCACTCACATCAGGGCAATATTTTAGGTCTCCTTGATTTTTCTAGATTATTCCACCACCTTTCTGATCACCTTCCATCTCACAAAGCAAAAAACCTATTAGATTATCCCCCAGACCTTTCATTTCTAGAATAATCTGTACTCTTGACAGCCACAAACTACTTGAGAGTTTGTGTTAATAGGCACCTGACATCATTTTCATAAGTTTTTTTGACACTATCCTTTAATTAACAGGATGGAGACTGAATAAGCCTGTCAGATGTTTCAACAAAATAAGAAGGAATATATTATAAAACCACAAAAGTACATTGATTGTGTATACAAAGATATATAATTAAAAAGTACAAATCAAAGATGGCTATTTTGCACTTGACTTCAGTTATTTTGCACATTTGTGGCCTAGTAGTATTCATTGTTAAGGATACGATTGTATGCATTTAGAGTAGATCTGCAGTATGCAATTTTATAGTTTAATGAAAATAATCATAGTTTGAGTAAGTAGTATGAAGTGTATCTGATGCTCCTTACCCCAAAATTAAGCTCCAATACAAATTATCATGATCTGGTTATATTTGGAATGGGTTCTAGCAAGTAATGATGATTCTCAAAGTGCAAAAAAAAAAAAAAAAGGAAAAAAGGAAAGAAAGAAAGCATTTCAAGCTATTTTTTTCAGATTTCATCTTTAATTTCTCTATAAAATTGATACAATTTCCACTGTGATCCAGTATGTGCTACTGTGAAGATGGCATTAATGTGCTGTCAGTTTGACAGCTTACTTTAACTTAACACCATTTGGTGAAAGAATGCATTTTTAAATCTTTTTAAATATATCATATGCCACTGTTGCTACTTGCTCTTAATTTTTAGACTATCAAACAGTAATGCTATGCGCTAATGCAAAACTATACACGTCCCTACTCAAATTCTTTACAATAGCTTCAACTGTCTCCTTTGCAGATATTTTTTAACTGTGTATCAAAATCAGAGTAATAGATATGTTTTCTTTTTTTTTCCCTTTTTTCTGTTTTTTGAAATGTAAATGCTTTGATTTCTGCCCGTAATGGACATGCACTTGAATCCACCCAAGGGCTCCTTTGAGGGATAAAAGGGTTCTGGTAACATATAGTCATTCCATGAACTACTAGATGATTGGAAACAAGGCTTGAGTAACTCTAGACGAAGTGAGGTATCTGATGAGAAAAATCATGACTTAGTTCCATATTTTAAGCTCTTCATTCCACTAATCCCATCAATTCACTCCTCCAACAGACACTGAGAACCAACCAACCAATCACCTGCTAGGTGATTGCACTGCTCTAGACCAGTGCTGAAGATGACGAGGCCTCAACAGAAGATGTACAATTAGGTTGACCATGACACTAGACCATCAGGAGTGCTACACAAGCAATGCACAACCTCCTACTACAGCTTACAGAAGGACATCGGACACACGACGTGAAGTCTAAATCCCAATGCCACAAACCAAGTGTGTGCCTAAATAGATTCCAAATGTCCCAAAGACTAAACCTTGAGTAAAAGAAAAGTATTTTCAGATCATGAAACATTACGGGTCATTTAGATACCTCTCTCCAATTTGTTCCTAAATTTGACTATAAAGTGTACCTGAAAGTTAAAATTATTGCTCCCAAAAGGACTTACCCAACAGTTATTTGGAACACCTTATTAAAGGAGTCAGAGATTCTTCAACACAGAAGTCTGTCTTGGTTTAAGTGTGATGATTCCATTCATCATAAACACATGAAAATTATTGGCATGGGTATGTAGAGCCTCTCAAACCCAACTGCTTAGGAAAAAAAAGAAAAAAAATATATGTTTTTCTTTTTCTGTTTTCTTTTAGAGAGAGAGTATGTCAGCAGGGGAGGGACAGACTGAAATGGGGAGAGAGAATCTTAAGCAGCCTCCATGCCCATCATGGAGCCCAACGCAGGGCTTAATCTCAGGACTGTAAGATCACGACCTGAACTGAAATCAAGAGTCAGATGCTTAACTGACTGAGCCACCCACTCATCCAGAAAAAATATTTTTTGAAACAACTTTCCTTTCCTACTAATCAGAGTTTATACATAACAGAAACTTCTTTTTTTATTTATTTCTTAAAATGAATACTTACTAAAAAGACACATTTGATTCTTTTTGTCTACTACTGATTCTTGCTAGGACTATTGTTTGTCAGGGTATTGATGCTCATTAATTGTATGAACATAGGTTTGACGTTACATACACCTGGCTTCTACTTCAATCCCATTACTTTTACCTGCTAGGTGATTGCAACTAAGTTATTCAATCAGCTAAGGTTTGGTTTCCTAATTTGTAAAATAGAGGCAACATTTCCTTCCCAAAAGATTGTCATGAGGATTAGTTATATAACAAAAAATGCCTAGAAATTGCTCTGTATCATTAGCAAGTTGTCCATAACATTTGATACTATTGGATGCCAAGTACCAAATAGGGAATAAGAAAAAGTCATTTTCTAGATAAATCATTGCCAGGGAAGCTCTAGTTAACTAACTGTATACCAAAGAGGAAACAATACTGTTTTGCTTTTGTTATGTCAACATTTTCTAATTACTAACATTAGCATCAGTTTCGCCACCCATTGGTACCTTGATTCACTATACGCAGCGAATGATAATGGTATCATTAGGATTATATGGGAAGCTTTTAAAGAACTCAGGTTCCTGGGTCTCACCTTAAACCAACCAAATCAAAATCTTTTGAGGTGAGGCTAAGTAATGTATGTTTGAAATTGCTCCCCAGGTGATTCTGATGCTCAACTAAGTTTAGGGAACACTGCAATAAATGACCCAAGTCAAGGTTAAGTACAGTAATACAAAAAAAAAAATACCTTCGTGTTTAACCTACTTCGAAGATTTCGGTACAAAAGACTGACCTCGATCTAGCTGAAGAGCAATTAACTCCTATCTGTCTTTATTCATCCATATAAAAAAGGGCAGGGAAAGATAACACTGGGTCAGTTAAGCACCCTTTTCATAAAGCTTTTCTTAATGTGCTATTTTTATGTCAATTTGCCATCATCTAAAACCTTAGAAGCATTTTTCTAAAAAAAAAAATAGGATGGGGGATTTAAACATACCTAAGATCAGAGGTTCCCTGCCGTTTTTACATGCTGCTACCATGCATGGGGGAAGGGCAGGGTGCTGTTAAAATACTGATGCCTGGGACCCACGTTGAGCCAATTCTCATTCAATTGGTCTGGGTGCTCTCTGGTGACTCTAGTGTAGGGTTCAAACTTCACCGCTGTTGTGAGTAACAGCTCATCTTGAGAATGATGGGCTTCACCAGGAATACTGGCCCTCTATCCACCAATGTGGTTTCCAAACTCCACTGGTCCTCAGAGTCACTGGGGAACTTTATAAACACTAGCAGTTCCCAAAAGGCCAATTCAGTAACTATGAAATAGAGTCATGGAAAGTGTATTACTTAAAATTTCCCCACATATCTTTAATAGTAATGATAATAATTATAATAACTAAGATCCATGGAGCATTTATATGCCAGGCAATGTTCTAACCCCTTTGCATATATTAACTAATTTAATCTCTTCCATACAACCAGTGAGTAGAGGGTCATTGTCCTCCTTTCACAGTTGATATTACTGGGGAACAGAGTAACTTGCCCTACAACACAGAGACCCAGGGTTTGTACCCAGGCTGTGAGATATCAGAGGTATGCTTTTAATGCATATGTTTTTATTAAGATAGATGCACATTATGTTGTCAGTGAGGAAATCCACATGAAAAAAAAGCAATTATTTCAAGAGAACTTAAAACCAACACAATAAAATCATTAGCAGAGCCACCTACCCATTAATTACACCAGCCATAAAACACCTATATCTTCTAAAAAGGGTGAACTGTTTTCACTGTCAATCCTTCTTCTAAAACCTTTGCAACTATAAAGGTCAATGGCTAACGTTGGACCTGGTCATTTTCTAGATCAACTTTTTTACTGCTTTTATTTTCTTTGCTGGATTGGTTGCCTTTTGTGTATACCCATGATATGTTGGCAGTGAGCTGGTACCGAGGTAGCTGGGAGCTGGGATAGCTGCCATGGTCCTTTAGTCCCTTTGAATATCTGTCAATGTCCGGTTTTTTTTTTTTTTGTTTTTAATTTGAGTATAATTGGCATACAATGTTACATTAGTTTCAGGTGTACAACACAATGATTCAATAAGTTTATATAATATGCTATGCTCACCACAAGCATAGCTACAATCTGTCGCCATACAATGCTATTATAATGCCATGGAGTATATTCCCTATGTCATATCCTTTATTTCTGTGACTTAATTATTCAATAACTGGAGGCCTGTATCTCCCAGTCCCCTTCACTCACTTTGCCCTTTCCCCAACTCCCTCCCCTCTGGCAACCATCAGTTTGTTCTGTGTATTTATAAGTTCTCTGTACTTATAAGTTTGATTCTGTGTTTTGTGTATTTGTTCATTTATTTGTTTTGTTTCTAGATTCCACAAATAAGTGAAATCACTAGGCATTTGTCTTTCTCTCTCTGACTTATTTCACCTAGCATAATACCCTCTAGGCTCAGCCATGTTATTGCGAACGGCAAGATCTCATCCTTTTTATGGCTGAGTAATATTTCATTGTGTGTGTGTGTGTGTGTGTGTGTGTGTGTGTGTGTGTATGTGTGAGTGTGTATACCAATCTTCTTTATCCATTCATCTATCGATGGATGCTTGTGTTGCTTCCATATCTTGATCACTGTAAATAATGCTGCAATAAATATAGGTGTATATATCTTTTCAATGTAATGTTTTCATTTTCTTTGGGTAAATACCCAGTAGTTTGATGTCCAATTTTAAAAAAAAATTTTTAATGTTCATTTGTTCTTGAGAGAGAGAGACAGAGTGTGAGTGAGGGAGGGGCAGAGAGAGAGAGGGAGACACAGAATCTGAAGCAGGCTATAGGCTCCGAGCTATCAGCACAGAGTCCGACACAGGGCTTGAATTCACAAACCATGAGATCATGACCTGAGCCGAAGTCGGACACTTAACCAACTGAGCCACGAAGGCGCCCATGTGATGTCCAATTTTAAAAGAACTTGTCATTCTCTCTCTTTGAATATATGTGTACACATAACATAGACCAATGGGCTATTTCTGGGTACATAGTGCAGTTCAGAGACCATAGCACTTAACATTTGTTTATTGCAAACAAAATTATGAACCCAGGAAACCATATATGCTTAGTTTCACCAACCAGCAGACTTGAACATCTTTTCTATGCTGTCCTGTACTCTAATTTCCTAAGTAACATATTCCCTTACAACAATTATGTCCTCCCTAATGAAACCAACCCTTCACTACATGACCCCAAATTAATGTTTATGTCAGTAGGATCATTTTCTCTGGAATTTCTGGCCATTTGAATTATAATGGTTACTAGCCAATCAATCACAGTACTGGGTGTGATACTTTTGGATTCTCAAAGATTCTAATGGTATGCTGTCCAAAATGGTAACCACTAGCTACATAGAACTACTGAGCACTTGACATGTGACTAGCTTGAAAAAAGATGTGCTATAAATGAAAATACATACTGAATTTGGACAGTATGAATAAAATACCAAAACTCACATCAATAGTAATTTTAATTATTGTACTTTGAAATAAAAGTGGAGGCGCTTAATAAAATACATTATTGAAATTAATTACAACGGTTTCCTTTTATTCCTTTGAATATGACTAGAAAACACAAAACTACATATAAGGCTTGAATCTGTGGTTCACATATGTCTATTGGAAAGCATTTATCTAAAATACCAATGATTCTTCTGGCAGCTCCTGTATTGTGACTGTGCTACTTTTACAGCTGGGTGACATGAAACAAGTTACCTAATTTCTCCATTCCACAGTTACTTAGCTGGTCCCATAATGCTATTGGCTAAGCTTTGCTGTAGCAGTGACATGCTAGCATGCTTTCAAATTCCCAATACAGAACCAGGTTTCTCAATGATCTTTTCATACCCTCTCGCCTACCCATCCCCAAATGTCGTCACAATTTGGCAGCAAAGGATAATGCGGACATTCTTTTCCATTCCGTTAGAAGAGGGACAACTCACTCTCAATGAAAATGCACTTGAAAATGTTAATTTTTCAACTTTTCCCTCCCACTTTCTACTGGGACCGTTTATAAACCACTTAGAAACTTCTTCAAATATAAAAATTGGATAGATGCCGGTTTATCCAAGTTTCCAGTTAATAACTAACCAGTGATCAGGTGTTTCAATCAAAAATGATTGAAAGAGTGTGTTGAAGAAGTAGATTAAAGTGAAATCAATCAATGAATCAATTACTTGCAGCATCTTTAGGTGGTGGAATTTAAAAGATATAAATGAAAAATAAATTATCATTGTAAAATTATTAAATTCAAATTCTAAATAAACTTTCACCATTTTATAGTGTTTCACATTAAATTTACAGCAGCAAAGATGTCATTACTTTTAATCAATTGACAGAACTAATTTGAGAATAAAATACAGTTAAGCACCTGGCAAAAATAACTTAATATTACTTATGATCCTATTCATGTGATGATTTTCTCTTTACCAGAAGTTTTCTCATCTGTATTACTCAAAGAATTTCATACTTTTGATAGGTGCTGTCACTTAAAAAGTTTGATATTAAAATCCGGGGTGGAAATGTGTGAAATTCTGCATTTCCATAGTTTTTTTTCCACATCAACAAAAAAATTAAATTACCCTAAGCACGCATACATACTAAATATTTATTTAGAAAACACCTGAAAAAAAGAATCCATATGCCCATAATCTTTAAAATAGATTTGGGTAAAATATCCATTAGTAGTAAAACCGTGTCATTGGTTGGCCATGTTATATGGTGGGAAGTGGGGGACAGTGGTGCAGGGTAGGGACTGGTGCAAAGAAACAGTCATCTTGGAGATTTACTCATATTCTTAATAGGTAATTTTAAACCAAGAAATGTATGTATGCAGACATAATAAGGGAAGTGAATGCCTGCTCCTATTCTCCCCACGAAGGAGTCTCTAATCTGGTCTAGCTTGTAGGAGCGCCTAACACTCTCATTCCAGTACTTGGTGCACAATGTGTTCACATGCTGGAAAGAAGAATTAATTGACTGGCATAGCTTTATAATGAAATAATGCAAAGACTATTTAGCAAACTCAGTTATTTCTAAATTTATCAAAGATGGTCTCCATGTGTTAGTCAGTTGCAGGCAGTTATTACAGAAACAATAATTCATGTACCCAAACTGTCTGTCTGCTTAATTCAGAAAGGCAGCTCTTTGGACTTTGTTTAAAAGACACCTATGAACTTTTTAGGAATTGCATTTTGATAAATATTTAATGGAAATGTGGTTTGCACGTGGCTAAAGCGTAAAGAACAATCCCCACATAAGACTCCAGTGCAAAAATGAATACCTAGAACACCGAGTTAGCTTTAAAAATATCAACAATGCTACTAAATTACTGAGCAAAGAAGAAAACAGATGAGAAAGATCAATATTTTCACTTTCTTTGAGTACAGGTGAAATAACCTGATCTCCTTGTTCAATGATTTGAATTGCCAATTTATTTTCAACCATGCATGTGATGACCTTTTGAGAGCTATATACTATTTCTCTGATAATTGAAAGGTCAAGACATGTCCCCTTAAATCTCATACACTTTAGGGCATGTGTATCTGCCAACTTCACAGGTTATTAGTGTATAAGTAGAAATAATTAAAACAGCATTCTAAACCCCCCAGAGTCTGAACAAAAAAATTCAGAGGAGCATATGAGTATAAGGGATAGTTCAGGAGTGGGGGATAATGAAAAAACATATCAAAACTTTCTCCTGCCTTAAAAAGTGTGATTAATACTATTGAGAGCACACTGGGCATCTCTGTATTGCCTGATATCAATCATGAAATCCCCAAATACTCCAAAGGCTCTTCTAGCAGCACTTTCAACCCATCAGAAACTACCAAGTAATGGACTTTTCTGAAAAAGCCTGTCTTCATGTGATTTCCAACTCTGTTTCAATACCAAATAGCACTGAATGCTTATCAGATCTAATCCAAACTGCCAAGAGCTCAGAATTCTGCCCATCTGTCACTAGGTTATTGGTTCGAGACAATATTAAGACAAAGAACAAGAGACAAAATCAGTTGGAAAAATTTTTTTTCAACTTTTGATCCTTTTCTTTATTGTCTATTGACCGGCAAGCCACGTGCTTCCAAACAAATCAACCAACTTACCTCGGAAATGAGTTACCACACACAAAAATGAGCCCAGCTATTTTGGGATACTCACTCAATCTCTCCTTTTTCCTCTCTTCACCCCTCCTCACCTCACCCTTTTTCTCCTACCCAGTGATTTTGGTGTGAAAGAAATGCCAAAAACAAACACAAGGGAACTCGCAGGAGTATAAGTTCTCTACCTATGTGGACTGTTTCACTGAAGGAAAAAGGGAATTTACATAAAGTTAAAACAAAGTTTTATGTCAAGTGTACCATTGATATTACAGAATTAAAGGACGTCTCTATTATAATCTTCTTTTCTATTACATTGTGTCATTAAAATATAGGACACCAGCAATGAAACTAAAAAGTAAATCTGCACATATCCTTATCCGTGCAGGGAAGCAATAAATCTCCCTCGTTGATAGCAGCTGTTCTACAGCTATCATTTGAATAGTACAGCTGCCACAACAATATCACATTTTATAGTTAAAAAGCAGTCAAAACTTTAATGTTACAGTGGAGGTAGATATACACTGCACTATAAATAAGCATTCTCTAATGAAGAAGTGAAGCATGTTTATTTTTTTCCTAGACATACCATTGAATAACATATCTCACCTACTGCAATCTGTCATAATAGAACTCATTATACTTGAACGTCTATAATACAAAACTCTGATTTATACTAATTAGGCTGGCTTTCATTGAGACATATGAGAACTTGAAAATACTTGGCCTGAGAGGCAAACTTTACTTCTTTCTTTAAAATATATATATTTCCACTTCTTGCTTCAAAATACAAGCCTAATGGATCTTTGGAAGGATTTGGTGCTCTTTTCCTTCCATGTATTTTAAACTTGTGGGTTTGATTGGCAGAGGTGAGAGTTACATGCAGTTTGGGGAAACTCAGTTTGGCAAATGCTTAAACCTAAAATGACTAGCTGTGCAGCAGGCTTATTCAGAGCAATGTGATCTCAGTCTAAAGATGGCATCATGAGTGGTCTCTCCCTCAGTGCCTTATGGGATGTAGTTTTGGGGCTGGTCACTTGCTGCCAGTACAAAAGTTTAGCCCTCCACACACATTTTAAAGAGACCAGCTTCCTCTGAGGGAGTAAAAAGGGATGTGAATATATATGCAGTAGCCCCGCCATATCCACAGGGAATATGTTCCAAGTCCCCCAGGGGATGTGTGAAACCCCAGATAGTATTGAAGCCTATATATACTATGTTTTTTTTTTCCTATACATACATGTCTATGATAACATTTAATTTATAAATTAGGCACAATAAGAGATTAACAAAAATAATAATAAAATAGGACAATTGTTATAAATACTGTAATAAAAGTAATATGAATGTGGTCTCTCTCTCAAAACATCTTATTGCACTGTACTCACCCTTCTTGTGCTGTGAGATGGTAAAACCCTATGTGAGGAGATGCAGTGAGGTGAATGACGCAGGTGCTGTGACGTAGGGTTAGGCTACTACTGACCTTTTGACGATTTTTCAGTAGGATCATCTACTTCCCGACCACAGTTGACCTTGAGTAACTGAATCACTGAAACCATGGAAAATGAAACTGTGGATAAGGAGAGAGTACCGTACCCTATGCCAAAACAAAACAAAACAAAACAAAACAAAACAAAACAAAACAAAACAGAAAAAAGTCAGGAAGCATTTTTATATATATTTTTTGAAAAGACAAAGTTTTTGCTATTTCATTAGCTGGTCAGCTGATATCAAACAGGATGCTTAAACAAACATGGAGAAAACCATGAAACTCTGCAACTCATCTTTTAGAATGTATCAAATCTCTCCATCAATGAGCAAAGACAGTTTATGCTAGCCAGTCTGAAAATTCTGATAAAGGAGCCACTATACCTTTCGAAGTGTTGCACTTTACAATTTTGGTGTGGTCCTGTCACATTATGCTCATTAATATGTGGCAACACCACAGTCCTATTTTAAAGGGGAGTACCTCCTTCTTCCTCTGTGCCACAATGGGTACCTTTGGCACCAGAGAAGCCACTTGAAGTAAAATGTCCTCACACCATGAGGTTTGACACTTATGCTCATAGTATTGCTGTCTGAAATGCAGCAAGCCAGCACCAAAACTGCTAAAAATGAAGCTGTAAATGTAGAATCTATAAGCACGAGGAAAACCTGTAAATGAAGTTCCATTTCTAGGCTTTCTTCAATTCACCAATTGGACTACATCACTGTTACAGAATCATGCAAAACCAAAAAAATGTTGTTGGTGTATTTCATATGCCAACCCTCTGTGGCAGAGTCTGTCCAAAGGTGTAACTCAGAAGCACTGATTGTGGAGGACATGTTGCAGTAAGAATCAACTTGGTGAATTGGACTAATTTCGAATTTAGTTTGGAACTGGTCCAAATGATCCAAGAGTATGCACTGGGACATTGGGTACATTGATAATTTGGGCAAGCAATTTTAACAAATATTTACTAAGTTCCCACTAAGTCCAAAGCCCCAAATAAATGCTATGTATTTACATAGATACAAATAATGCTCAGTGTTTCTGTAATATCTACAAAGTATAGAAAAAGATTTTTCCATAGGTACGCATAAAAAGAGGCTGAGCATTTTAAGGGCAACATGTTTCTGGTTCTCAGAGATGAAGTGATAATTAAAGAACACCAGGACATTTTACGAGAGAGTATCACACACATACTCTCAAGTGATTTTCACGATCACCACAAAAGGGGGATGCTATATATTCCCTCGTTTTGCACATGGAAAACTGGAGCTCATGTCTGCTACTTGGTTAGGAGAAGGGCTTGAAAATGAATGGGTTTTCAATACTCAGAGATAGTGAAAAGAATTTCAGTCTTAGAGATCGGCATGAGCAGAGGTCAATACTCATGAAAACACTTGGCTTATTGAAGCAAAAGTGAGTGGTCTTGTGTCCTGGTGCATAGTGGATGTGTGCTTAGGAGCTGCAGAGGCACTGGGTGAGTGTAGCAGAGGAAAAAGAGAACAGGGTGATAAGAGTAAAGCCCCAGGCTAGAACTTTATCTGTTGATCAATCCGTTTGGAAATGGGGCCATGATCTCAAGGGAAAAGAAATACAGTTGAGATGGGGGGGGAGTGTTTTAGTCAGTTCAGGCTCCTATCACGTCCCACAGACTGGGTGGTTTAAACAACAAACATCTATTGCTCACATTTCTGGAAGCTGGAAGCCTAAGATCGGAGTGCTAGCACGGTCAAGTTCTGGTGAGAGCCCTCTTCCTGGCTTGTAGATGACCGCCTTCTCTTCACCTGGTGGAAAGAGAGACATCTCACCTGTACCTCTTCTTATAAAGAGACTAATCCCCTTCATGAGGGCTCCACCCTCATGACCTAATTACGTCCCAAAGGGCCTACCTCCAAACACTGTCATGTTGGGAATCAGGGCTTTGACATATGAATTCTGGGAGGATACAAACATTCAGTCTATTGCAGGGAGAAAGAAAGAATGAGGTGTTAGGATAGCTCAATAAATACTATAGCTCAATAAATACTTCTCTTAAAATACTTATTTCCCTTCTGTCTTGTTCCTGAGATCTTTATCTACTTCTCCATATAAATTTCTAGGTACAGCTGCATTTTCTATGAAGTGAGCCATTTGAAAAAGAAATGCTAATATATGCATTAATGTATGTACACACATATATATATATTTCTTTGTGCGTGGGTATGTGTATATATATATATATATATATATATATATATATATATATATACTATATATATATATATATAGTATGTTATCTTAACAGGGTGGGAGTAGCCCTTCTGAGCCAGAGCATACTATCCCACAAAGAATAAATTCAGAAATAAATGGCTGTGTGTGTTTCTGTGCCATCCTGAGATAATCAGCTCCTTTGAAGGAGCATTCATTTTTTTCCAGACCCCAGAGGCACCATGTACTGCCTGGAGACATTAATACTCCCATTTGTCCCCAGGATACCTGGGAGAATCTTACTATGCAAAAATATTGTTGAAAGCTTTAGATAAAAGGGAGTGATACACAACAAATCTACAGCGGAGAGAGCTCTCTACAACCTCAGAAGAGAGAAAGACTCTGGGCATAGGAAACAATTTGCGCTTTCTGAATTTTTGATAATTTAACAGTCAGTGTGGCCACAATTTTGAAATTAGTCTGATCTCCCATGTACTGAAAGGCTCATCTATAAACAGAGAGTCTCAGAGAGAACCTGATGAGGAATGAGGTATGCTAGGGAAACACCTTTTCTTATAGGTGGGACTGTTACTAACTTCGAGGAAATCATCTAATCACAATTTTAAAACTTCAGGCCCATTGTCAGAGAGCCTGATTTGCTGCCTTTTCATTCCTCAACTTAGTTTCATGAGAAATGCAACGGCATTGTATGAATACCTACGATATCATCAGATAATGACAAATACCTTTTGTCACATTATAGTCTAGGTTGCTCGTTTTGTATTTACAAGCAAATTGTTACTCAAAATATGAAACACTGGCATTTAGAGAAATACAGAAATTACTCACTTCCCTGTAATTCTGCATGACAAATTAGTACTGTGCTTTAACTCTAATAAATGTAGCTGTAGCAGAGTTTTCATAAACATTCTTGAGATGTTCTTCTGGAGTAGCTTTATTTTGGCACCCTACTTTTCCTGCTTAAACAAATGAAAAGGTTGGCTGATATTGTCAAAATACAGCACTTCTGGTGAACCAAGAGCCATTTATTAAAATAATGTATTGATGCAGTGTCATAAAATACAAAATCATATTTCTGCAGGAAAAACCTATTACCTTAAGCCAAGATTATTTTATTTTAAAAGAAAAATTATTGCAGTTGTGGATTCTGAAAGTAATATGATGTGGTTCAGACCTTGGCCTTTCACGGTGGCTTTTAATGCACCATGATACGTTATGTAAAAAAGATATTTGTATAATTAACAAGTGTTGTCTTTGTAGAAATGCATTAACTGAAAGTAGATTTTGAATATCTTATGACTCAAAATTACTAACTTAAGAACAGAAATATGATTTTTCTCTAGTTGTAGTAAGGCTTTAACACATAGGCAAGTGCAACAACAACCAAAACACACTCGCGCGTGCACACACACACACACACACACACTCCTCTTGGAGGGTCAGGGCTCTCCAGAGCTGACCATTTTCCTGATATCATTTTAATCTTGTCCTTTGTCACAGCACTGCACTTTTTGCTCTAAAGGTTTCAGCACTAAAAAGTGGGGAGGTGAAGCCATAGTTCAATTCAATTTATTTTTATATTGCCTCTCATATGAAGTCTCTCAAAACGCTTTACAGTAAGAGATAAAATAATCATATAACACTTGCCCATATTCGAAACAGCAGCGATCACCCAGACAGCAAAGGGGGAAAGCTGTGCACAGTCATGGGTCAAAGTCCCTGGTGAAACACCCCTCGTTTAGAAGCCATATAAATGAACATTTCAGCAGAGTGACGTGGCCATATAATATCACTCGCCAAGCCCTATATTCTCAAGGGAGAAGTAAGGGGCTTCATTTTTCGATTCAAATAGAGCATTATCTCTCCTAAAGCCCTGGTGATCTCAACTAGTTGACCAGTTTCCTCTCATATGCAAAACTAAAGAGCCAAAGCAGGAACATGCTTTCTTTCTATTGTTGCCAATTACTTTAATCACACATGATTTATGGCTTCCTGGAAAGCAGTTGTTCTGGGGCACCTCTTTTCCTTGTCTGTGTTCCATATTTTGGCCCCAAGAGGTAAAGGGGAAAGGCTGGTGGAAAGACTAAAATGGGTGGTCTTCCTTTTAGTCAACCTCTAGCGCACGTACACACACACACACACACACACACACAGGAAATACTTACACTTGAGACTTGAAAACTCAGAATGAATCAGTGACAGTCCGGGGCAGGAAGAAGGAATAAGGGAGGATGATGGAGTAAGAATTTTTGCTAGATAAGGCAGCCCAAATTAAATAATAATTCCCACTGGAAAAAAAAAAAAAGCAAAAACAACTGTCTGGAAAGGATAATGAAAAAGCCAATCCTGGCAAAAGGAAATTAGGTCAAATCGATATATCAAGTTTGTATAGCACTTTTAATTTACAGAAGGGTTATTCTACACTTGATGTAAGGAAATTGGAGATGTTACTATTCTCTGAGAGTGATAGAGTTACCCAGCATGGGAAGAACATACAGTCAGCAGTGGAAGCTACCATATTTACAAAGATGTTCTTTTACAGAGCAAATAGCAGTTTGAAATTACGAGGCCCAGTGAAAGTAATTGTCGAAAAAGAAGCTTCTCTCCAGACCCCCAACCCCATCACATAGTTTTTCAAGTACAGAGATCCAACGTTTTCTATCGAAAGCATCTTTTTTTTTTCTTTCAAAAAGTGCAAAAATCAAAAGGATCCTCTGGCTTCAGGAAAATTCACAGTATTCATATCAGTAAATAATCCAAAATCTGTTTAGGAAGCATGTTTCTAAAAGGATATGAACCTTTTCTATCCTCTACTTCTTTACTAGAGTCACATCTTTATAATACATAATAACAAACAGAATATATTGTAACTCATTTCTTGACCTTTTAATATTTCTGTCACTGATTGTCAGAGTTGAGAACTACTCTCTATCCTGAGGTGATGGATTATTTAATTAACCATTGACCTTTTCCCAACATTTGTTGACAATGAGCACAGTCCCATGAAAGCTGCCTGCTTTGGATATTGGTCAATTCTGTGTTGTTTATCAATAGGAGAATGCCATTTTTCATAACTTAGATCAAATAACTGAAATTACTTTTTCCCATTTATTTGTCCAAATCTATTTTCAAATGGATTTATGTCTCTTTCCTTTTAACTATCTGTTAGAAAAGAACAATAGGTTTATTATACCTTTTCAAAACAAATCCCATGTTAACAAACAAACATGTCTGATGGAATTTAATTCAGTCAGCCTACAAAAAAAATGTTTTCTAGTTATGAATCTTTTGGACAAAATTGCAGCGATTCATTTCCAATGGTACACACCTGTCCAGGTTCCCAGTTTTTTTTTGAGAAAATAAAATCTCCCAGGAGAGTAAGGCAGTCCCTTGGAAAAACTCATATAGTTGTTTATAAGTTCCATTCATTAGAGAGGGAAATGTTCCTGCATTTTTCCAAGGTCTTCATAGAAGGTCAAAAAATTTGTGGGAGATTTGGGCTAATTAAATATGAAAATTAGAATCTTTCATTTGAATGATAGACTTATTTCTATACTTGGGATAAATAGCATCTTCCTGTACTCCTTTCAACAGTCCCACACCTACCCACTTTTCTTCTAGAAAGGCTTTCCATCTTGGATGCAGGGGTGAGAAGAGAACATTGCAAGCCCAAGCCAGAGTTTTCATGGAGAAAGTTCGATTTCTGCAGACATCTCTGCCCCCAGGATCAAGTATTGTGGTAAGAAAGGGAAAGTGTTCAGAGGGTCCAGACTGGCCTTTCTCTCTGTTGGCGGTATTACTACATATTCGGCTCTCAAAGATTTGTTTGAGTCCTCGAAGATTGATTGAGGGCATGTCACAGTGTTAATGGGTTTAGAATCAAACAGTCCTGAGCTTAAAATTTTAGTTATTTTCTGGGGTACCTGGGTGGCTCAGTCAGTTGAGCGTCTGACTTTGGCTCAGGTCATGATCAGGTGGTTGATGAGTTTGAGCCTCGTGTCGGGCTCTGTGCTGGCAGCTCAGAGCCTGGAGCCCGCTTTGGATTCTGTGTCTCCCTCTCTCTCTGCTCCACCCCCGCTTGCACTCTGTCTCTCTCTGTCTCAAAAATAAATGAACATTAAAAAAATAATTTTAGTTACTTTCTTTTCTGGGTAATATCGTGTACCTCATTTATTTCTTAATGCCTCCATTTCCTCACCTATAAAATGGGAATAAAAATAGCCACCTCTCTCACTTACTGTAAAGTTGAATGAGATAATATATGCAAAGCTCATGGCAAATAGGAAAAACCCAGTAAAACAAAACGGTTCTAATGTAACACTGAATTTTCCAGTTTGTCATGTAGACATGGCCATTATCTCTGCAGAGTGGAATACAATGTATTAGAGATGTTTCAGCAACAATTGAAGTCCATTTTCATCTCCCTGGAGTCTACAGTGTTTAAAGACTTGACATTATGGAAGTATATTGTCTTCATTAATTTATGTTAATTTTTAATGTTAGTGTGGCAGTATGGGATAATATATACAAAAGCCTGTGTGTATGTGTGTGTTTGCTTATACAAACAAACACACACGCGCACACACAGATATTGCAGGGTAAAAGAGTTTTGACCCTAAGAAAGCAGATTTTCATTAAAGCCTAAACCTAGGACATAATATAAAGCATTAATTGTAATAGCAGCTTTTTTTTTTTTTGCCTGACAAGAATAAGAATTCTTCAAATGAAAGATGTTTGGAAATTAGCAAAAGCATAGTGTATCTACTGATCATATTTTATGAAAATGCTACCCGAATTAAATGATAGAGCTTTACAATTATGTCCAAGGAAACGGCACATGCAAGCTACCTTTGTGTTGCTTTCTTATATATCTGTTAATCATGTTAATTCCCTCTGGCATCTATCAGTTTCCCTTCAACGCCAAGAGCTTATCTCCTGTTAGAACAGAACTATATGGGCATATCATCAGATATCTAGATGGCTAAGCTGTACGTTTGATACATGGGTGACGTTAATGTAATATTATGATGGATATCTATTAGCACGTACGTCACCAAAACATAGACTCTCTAACGTCTTTGACAGTGGCTGCCCTTTCCATGTCAGTGTCAATCCACGCCAGAATCACAAGAATGAACAAATGTGACAGGAGAGGCTGTACCAATTATAGATGAAGGGATACTATCTACTCCCACTATTTGATGTGATTTATTTGGCGGTCCTTCTGCATTTGTAGGCAGCAGATTGGAGCTGTTTATGAAGTGACAAATGGTACTCAATGACATTGAATGACTCCTCCAATCAATTTAACTTGTCTAAAAAGTGGTCATGAATCGTGCTATACATCCAATGGTAGCGGATACAGAAAAGTTTCAACTTTCTGCCCTGAAAACATATACTCTAAATACATACATTAAAGAGTGAAAGAAATAAGTAGTAAAATTAGTTTATTGAAGTCATAATTTCTTTCAAAAAAATTTTTTTTGAAAAACATGTTTCATAAGGTTTTTCATCAAGGATTTTTTTTCAGAGAAGTGATATTTTTTATTAATTTGAGAGAAATGCTTTTTTTTTTTGGAGGGGTCAGTTTTCTTTTGGAGAAGGGGTAGCACGTAGTTGTCTACATAAATGCATAACTCTGTGGTGAAAAAGTAAAACAGTTTAATGGGGGTTGTCAGTGAAATAACTAGGGCCGCTATTATATAAGAAGCCTTTGGGCTTCTAAGTCCAGATATCGACTGAAGTTTCCAATGATTATTTAGCCCTTTTTAACAAAACTATTTTGGTCTAAGTGATTTTATTGATGAATTTATTGAATTAATTATAAAACTCCAAGAAATAATTACCTCTCGTGCACGGTTTGATCATACAAACAGAAGTCATTTCCCTTAAACACCGGAGAAATACATAGGCTTTTATACTTAAACGTGTTTTCGTCTCGCGCGTATAACTAGCAAAATGGAATAAAGTCGCCGGCCCGGCTAACCTCACACAAGTGTATTTACATATTTATTTCAATTTATTAGATGCAGGTAGTCTTTTCCATACTTAATTCAAACCACTACTGCTATAAGCCAAGAATGATTTTTTCCTATCTCTCTATTATTCAAATTTATTAAACAATATTTCACATTTGTTTGACACCGTGTCAAACTCAGAACTCCTAAAGTACTGCTGCAGCTTTGGAACTGTTATGCTTTCTCGGACTTTAATCATTTTTGGCAAGGCTCCACTTCCTGTCAGAAAGTGAAACAGCTTTGGAATGTCATTTTCACGAAAGAAAACAGAGAGAATCCGAGAGGAAGTTCTCCTCCACTCCAGATCCCCTAAGATACTCAAACACGCTCACAGGAGGGCTGGAATACATCAAACATTAGCAGAGGGAAAAGGACACAATTTTCCCACATTAAAAATACATGGATAAAGTTGAACTTCTGCTAAAAATAGTTCCCATGACTAATCCTATTAAGTTTAAAAAATTGGGCAGTATCTTCCTTGAAGCAGAATTACTCTCTGCCATCGCACTGTGCTGCTGCCTACACCCCCAAAGCCAGCACCCCTCAGTGCTAGGCCCTCCGCTTTCCCTTTGTAATCACATTAGGGGAAAAGGGAGAGAGAGAAGGCGATCGGACAGTGCCTTTTATTCAGGTCTCAGATATCAAAGGAAACCAAAAAGGAGATATAGAGACCAAAATTATCTCAAAATACCAAAACTTCTGAAGAGCAATATACTGTCCTTATGCATCTGCAATGTTTTCTTACTCACTCTTGGAGGGTCCCCAGGGAGCAATGAGATTGCAGAAAGCAAATGAAGATTGCTCCGACTTATGCCACTTCAAGGCCTAGACGGTGTTGGAGGAAACACTGAGCAGCAAATGGTGCAAAGTCTGTACTATTTTGGACACACAAGCCCCTGGGTTTTGTCTCATGTAACGACCACGTTAACTGGACAGAGGAGAGGAGAGGATGAAAACGAATCGTGCAAAGTGCGCGGCAAGGCGAAAAGATTCTAAACCAAGTACGCACGTCGCGAGGAAGCCGTCAGGGCTCTCACCATCCTGCAGGTCACACCGATAATCAATGTTACTTTGTTGTAGAGGGGAGGTATGGGAATATAAAGTAGTCACTGCAGAAGGAGTCATTAGGTACCATGATATTGGCATATGTTAGCTAAGTGATTAGCAATGGTGAGGTTCAGCTGCAATGAAACCTAAACCCAGCTGATGCCATTAACACGGTGGATCTAATGAACCCCACAGACCACATTAAAGCAGAGAAAGCAAAACGACAATTGGAGAATGGCTTTTAATGAAATCATCAATCCAAAAAAGGAGGGGGATAGATGTCATTTAAGAAGGCTTTGTGGAACCACCGGACAATCACTTACTCAAGCACTAGTTTTTAAAGGACAGGCAGGTAACTTCCCTTCATTGTTTAGAAGACACTTTGGGCCTTGTTTTTAAACAATTGGTCCATCTTTTTAGCTTTGCATTAGCATGCAGAAAATGAATTGCCCAGCTGATTGAGATTTTTCCACACCGTCGCCATAATGTGCAAACGCCCATAAGTCATAAAGAAAAGATCCTTTGTTACAAGTTCTTAATTGAATTGTACATGTTTAAGGGAATCCATAATTCACAGCCACTTGAACATTGGATCTTATCCTGTAAACATGTACTTCTTTGAAAACTGGGACCTACAATTCCATCTATACGTAGTTCTGCCCGGAAAGGATTCATTCACCTTCAAGCTAACCACTTTTTCAGTCTGCCTCACACATATAAAAGGTTCTAGCCTAATAACTACCAAAGCAATGAAGAGGGAAAGTTTTGATGTTTCCCAACAGAAAGTAACTCTTAGGTTCACAAGCAGTATAGTGAGTAGCAAGGAATGTGGGTGCCAAAGCCACACCGCCTGGATTTAACTCTCAGCTCTGCTACTTACTAATTCGAAGGTTGTAATTTCTGCGGCAACGTTGGGCCAGCAAAAAAAAAAAGAAAAACTATAAGGAATTAGGGCAGACAAGGAACAACTGAAAGTAGCAAAAAGTGGTTTTTCTTCCTCTTTTGCGCATCAACCCTATGATTTCCACAATGCTGAAGTTAATATTGTTAGTTATTTACTTACTTAGTGAGTTTATGAGTTGAGTTTTAGCCATGGCCTTCTATGGATGTACACGGTTTGTCCTCTGCCTGAACCATCTAACAACAAATCTGAATCACTGTCCCTCGGGGCCAGCAAGATCCAGAAGGCTATGAATTCAAACTTTCAGAAACTGTGTTCAAAGCATGTATGTCAACAAACAGAAACAATTAGCAAAGATAAACCGTTACTCTTTAAAGCAGAAACACTCCACATCTAGAAAGGTTGCAATTTTATAAGCCATTTATAATGTTTCGGGGCAGCATGACCCAAGCTCAGAAAACTCCAGGTTCCTATTTAAGGAGCCAAATTACAATAGATAGTTGCATTGTAAATTTTCAAATAGGCAAAGTAATCATCATTTTACAACAAAGGGCATAAGCCCATTGCGGCACGTGTGGTTTCAAGGTTACTCTGTGTTCTATGAAGATATAAGCCTATTTCTCTAGGCTTAGGGGTTCAAGCTGTGATTCAGATTCCTGTGTTCTAATTCTATTTGGCCACTGACTAGCTATATACCTCCTTAGTTAATCTCTCTCTGCTTGATTTTTTTTTTTCATGTAAAGTCAGAACAATAATCATGGCTACCTCATGGGGTGGTCGGAAGAACCGAATGAAATCATGCACACTGAACACTTAAAACACTGCCTAGTATGCAGAGACCCCACAGTAAGCATCAGCTGTTGTAATTTATTATGCTAGATATCATTGTACATGTTTATCACGTTATGTGAAACGCTCTCAATTCCAGACTCCTGGGAATCAATTCTCCTTCCTTTGTGTCTATATGCACATCAACTAACCTCTGTTGCAACTTCCAGCATGAAAAAGTCTTCTCCCAAGACCCTTCCCAATTCCTCCACATCAGTAATGGCCCTGAATCTTAGGAAGCCAATGAAAGCATCACCTCTTCTTTTTGCTACTTGCTCTGTCCTGCTTCTCTTCTAATTTCTTTGGTGACTGACTATGATTCTTAGTGATCCCTATACTCAATAGTCATGCCTTGAAACCGAGGAGAACCTTTCCCACAGCATAAACATGTCTAGCTTTTTTTTAGCCAGCTAAGGCCATCAACAGATGATTCCAATGGCATGCTTACTTTACAAGTTTGCTTTTGTGTTGGCTTCTCCACAAACCCAGTACCGCGGCCTAATCCCAGATTGCTGAAGAATGCCCGTAGGGGAATAGTCACCAAAGATGACTCTGATGAACAGCTTGCTGCAGCTCTAATGGTGAGACATATAAAATGCATCATACATTAAATTTAATGTTGCCTCATTAGTCTTAATTAGATTCCTACATTACACCAGGATTATGGTTTCTCCGTGTTTATGTTTTCTCCTAAAATTGAGTCTACCCCAGATAATACTTCAGTGTACTTTTTAAACCTTTGAATAAAAATGGCCAGCGATGGCTTAATATCAATAATATCCTCGATCTGATGAAAATAATATCAAAAGACAGGCAAACTAAATTATTATATGTCTAAGGAGTTTCATGTCATTCATAAAGCCCATAAAAGAAGTCTTGTTACTCAGAAATAAACCTAAAAACTGCAAACATTTGCTCACTAAGAAAAGTAATTGGTCTATTATTTCCTTTATTCCCCTTTCTATCGTTATGCATAATATGGAATATGTTTTTTTCAATAAAAGAATAGTTGTTTCCCTCCTCTTCTTCTCCCATTTCATAGTTTAGCCTCTCCTTTTATTGGCATCTACTATGAAGCCTTAGCACATTTGGTATTATCATGAAAGATAATTTGGTATTAGCTATGAAAGAAGAAAGGGACCTGAGAAACCACAGAGCACAACCATTTTTTTATAATAAAGGAGTCATGGCCTAGAAGTTGTGGACACTTGTGGTGGCTTGGAGATCATGGGGGATCCATGACCAGAAGTCAGGTTTCCTGGCCCACAACTCATCATATTTCTGATCAGCTCCATAACGCATCGGAGAAAATAGTCTGCTTCCATTGTTCAAAAACACCCTGTAGTGCAAGGCTCTCAATTCCTAACTCTGAGTTCACATGCTCATGTCGCTGCACACCTGAACAGTTTCTGAAGTACCTGTTGTTTGGCTGCATTTTTGCCAGTAGTCACAAACTCATAAAATGAAAAGCCAAGGAAAATACAATGCAAATCAGGTCTGCCAAGAATTCTTCAATTCCCTGTCACTGGATAACAAAAGGGTTGGTGGTATGGAAGTCTTTAGAGATTACATCTCATTGATATCTATTTATGAGTCATTTATGGATTTTAACCGACATTAAACAATGGATTAAGAAATTCAGTCCTGCTATAGTTGGGATGGACATCATTAGGTCTGATCTTATTCTCCCTCTTGTGTCCCTGGGTTACCCACTACCCTCCAGCAATTGCTGAGATCGGGTCAATGCCACTGCACAGTAACGTTTCATCTGGCAGGAAAAGATCAAGCAAGGAAGTTATCAAGATTAGGGGCTGAAGAAGGGAATGAGAGCGTGAAGAGAAGAATTCAGAACCAAACAATATTCATGTGTAATTTGCGAGCATTAGTTTAGCATGGAAAAAATTTAAAATTTGCCAACCCCGTGGGGCGCCTGGGTGGCTCAGTCAGTTAAGCATCCAACTTCAGCTCAGGTCATGATCTTGCAGTTCACAAGTTGGAGCCCCGCGTCGGGTTCAGTGCTGACAGCTCAGAGCCTGGAGCCTGCTTCAGATTCTGTGTCTCCCTCTCTCTCTATCTCTCCCCAACTCATGCTCTGTCTCTCTCTCTCTCTCTCCCACAAATAAACAAACTTTTTAAAACACTAAAGGAAAGGAAAGGAAAGGAAAGGAAAGGAAAGGAAAGAAAAGAAAAAAATTTGCTAGCACCTTGAAGCTGTGAGCATGAAGAACAGATAGCCATGGGGAGAGCTGGGAGGCTTGGGAAGAACCAGTGAGCACAAGAGATCAAAGCACATTTTAAGACATACAGCTTTCAGATAATATCATTACATTCATTTCTGTAATCTACAAAATTTGGAAATAAAGACCTATGTGCAAAACTAGCAAAGTTACCTATATGTTTGTTGAGGAATTATACCTATCATGAGTCACTTTCCATCCCTCAATTTAGGTAACTAGTTCTTCATTTAATGACCCCTTATAACAGCACCCTGGATACATATTCTAAATCCCGGAGTTCCTAAAAAGTTTTTAAAACTACCTCTAAAGCAATGTTAACCTTTGCAGTAAAATAAAAACAAATTATATTCAGTGAATAAAAATGTTGCTTAGATAGTGGAATATGTAGGGAAAGGTTATATGACAGTTTTCCGAACTACAGAAAAACATTTAAAGAAGATGAAGACATATGTGGTATAACTGCTCATGGCTTAAAATTATGTAATTCAATATATAGTCATAGCATTTTTAGTTTTCATATTCTAGAAGAATATAAGCTTTAAAAAGTGATTCATTAAATACCCCAGAAAAAAAAAATCTCATGAACTTTTAACAAACTTATACCGTGAGAGCCGATTCTATAGGCATGTAATGGAAATGGACAGTAGCTCTGCTATTAAACTTTTGGTTTAGTAGCAAGCTATCAAACCACCCGCAAAACGTCAAAATATTCCATCCACCTCAGAGTTAGAGATGTCTGACTCTCTATGATTTATGGAAACATTATTTAAAACGTATTTTCTGTTCATTTCTGTCCAGTGCTGCACCTTTTATAAACCTACTGATTAATATCAAACAGTGAACAAATCTGACAAGCAGGATTACCAATCTAACAAAACTGTTTATAGTGTGAATGAAAAAAGCACACCATTTCCAGGCAGTGTACTTAATAATACAATCCTGTTGTACTTAAGTGGTGAAGGGATTACTTAACTGTCAGAGTTTCTTTAACTGTTAAGAGTTGCCACATTAAAGACAGGCTATTCAAAAGCACCAGAAGAATGTGTCATGCCACTTTATTCATCATTATCATAGTTTTATATTTAAATATAACATAATTGATGTGTATGGAAATAAAATAAATTCAACTGTTTGAAATTAAATTAGCTTCCCCTAAGGCATTTTTATGGTAGAGAATAAAGAATTTTCATACACAGATTTAAACTCCTTTTTTATAAATATTATATAATTTTGGTTAAATTATATGATATCAATATATATTATAGTTTATATTGAACATTTTTCTTTAGAAAAGGACCTTTGGTGCCTGGGTGACTCATTTGGTGAAGCGTCCCACTCTTGTTTTTAGCTCAGGTCATGATGTTACTACTCAGGAATTTGATGGCCGCCTTGGGTTCTGTGGTGACAGCATGGAGCCTACTTTGTATTCTCTGTCTTCCTCTCTATCTGCCCCTCCCCTGCCTGCTTTCTCTCTCTCTCTCTCAAAATAAATAGCCCAAAGTGCTATTTCCATGATAATTTCAAATTGTGTTTTTGTTAGTATAAGGACACAAAATTTAATTTTAAGATGACAATTTCTGTTAAATTAGTTTAATGAGCTTAAACGTTAAGTCTATAGAAGCAAAAGAAGCTATAGAAGTTTTACAGAGTTTAAAGTATTGACTATTCTTTCACATCTACATGTTGTTCTTGAGTTTATGTACATGGAAATCATAAGAGAAAAGATTTCTGTAAATTTACACAGTAAGAAACAAGAAGGATGTGGGGAAATAAAATCCCAGGACCTAATTCATTTTTCCTCAGAATGAATAAAATAACTCCTGGCAAAGAGAACATCACCAAAAATGGTGGATTAAGGAGCTCCATAGATCCATCCCTCTGTGAAAGCAACCAGTAAGCTGGCAAAAGTTTTCAGAATCAAATCTTTTAAAACTCTGGATACTAATACAAAATCCTACAACAACCAGAGAGTGCTTAATGAACAAAGAAGTTGCTAAATTTTGGCATTTAAGGAAATCCCTGTTAAGTCAGTAGCTGATTGCTGAGATAGTGGGAGAAAGACTTCAATGACCACACATGACAAAGGATACAGTCTTTGCAAGAGTCATTTGGAAATGTTACTAAACAAATGGACAATTGTAGTCCCCAAAAAGTCACAACAGCAAAACTCTGGAGAGGGAGTAAAATCTGATTTCCAGAGTTGCCAAATCTTAATATGCAAATGTCCAGTTTTCAACCAAAAATTATGAAACATGCAAAGAAATAGGAAAGAATGGCTTACTCACAGGATAAAAAGAATTATGCAGAAACCATAACTGAAGACACCCAAAGATTAAACATACTAGACAAAGACTTTAAATCAACTGTCTTCAATATGCTCAAAGAATTAAAGAAGCCTATACACAAACAACTAAAGGAAACCAGGAGAATGATGTCTCAACAAATAGAAAATATCAACAAAGAGATAAACATAAATAGAATTAAATAGAAATTCTGAAATTGTGCAGTATAATAGCTGAAATGGAAAATTTACTACAGGGATTCAACACAGATTTGAGCAGGCAGAAGAAAATCATCTAATGTGATGAACGGAAACAAAAAAATAATGAATACCAGTGGGGTGTCAATATACACAATATGGGATTCCCAGAAGAAGAAAAGAGAAAGGGAAAGAAAAAATGTTTGAAGAAATAATGGCTGAAAACACTCGCAATGTGGTGAAAGAAATGAATTTATACATCTACCGATTCTAAGTAGGATAAATGCAAAGAGATCCACACCGAAATATGTTACAATCAACTGTTGAAAGACAGAGACTCTTGAAAGCATCAAGGGAAAGATATGACTTGTCATGTACAGGGATCCTCAATAAGACTAGAAGCCAGTTTCTCATCAGAAACCATGGTGGCCAGAAGGCAGAGGAATGACTGTTAAAGGGTTGAAAGGGGGAAAAAAAAAACCTGCCAATCAAGAATTCTATGTCTGGCAAAACTATTTTTGAAAAATGAAGTAGAAATTAATACAATTCCCAGATAAACAGGTCAAGAGAGTTCATCACTGATAAATGTTTCCTGTAAGAAATATTAAAGGGAGATTTTCAGGCTGAAATTAAAAACATTAGATAGTAACTGAAAGCCATACAAAGAATTTTTTTTAATTAGTCATGATAACAACATAGGAAAATATAAAAATTAACATTATTATATTTTCATTTTACAATGCCTTTTTTTCCTATATAATTTAAAAGACACATATGTAAAATAATAATTTCACATCCATTTTAATGGGCACACTGTATGTAAAAAGATGTGATTTGTGACAATAACAACATGAAATGGTAGGAATAGAACAATAAAGGAGCAGAGTTTTTGTATGCTATTGAAGCTATTGTAGCTTTGGTTGCTATTGGTATCAATGCAAACTGAATTATCATATATTTAGGATGTAATTATATTCTCAAGCGTAACCACTAAGAAAATAACAAAAAGAAACTCAGAAAAGAAAGTGAGAAGAAAATCAAAACAGGACACTAGAAAAAAATTAACTAAACAGGAAAAAAAGGCAGTAATAGAGATATTGGGGAACAAAGAATATATAAGATATGTAAAAATCAACTTAAAAATGGCAGAATGAAGTCCTTCCTTATAAGTAATCACTTTAAATGTAAATGGATGAAACTCATCAATTAAAAGGCAGAGATTGGCATAATGAATGTTTTTAAAAAGAAAGCATGATTGGCCTATCTGCTACTTACAAGAGACTCACTTTAAATATAAAGAGACAAATGTTTTGAAAGTAAAAGGATAGAAAAAGATATTCCATACAAATAGTAACCAAAGGAAAGCAGGGATGGCTGGAGTAATATCAGACAAAGTAGTTTTTAAGTCAACTATTGCTACAAGAGACAAAGAATTTTACATATTCATAACAATTCTAATACATCAGGATTTAAGACAACTTGGGCATTGCTAAAATATAGCAGAATTTATGAGACCCACATTCCTCTATTTAAAATGCAACATTAGCTACCATTTCCTTGATGGTAGTCCCTAAACTGCCAATGTAAACCACTTTGGAATATTTTTTATTGGTGTATTTCTGAAAGAGGAAGATAATTGATAGAAGTAGCATTTCTCTGGTTTCTTTTCTTTTTTTTTTTTTTTTGTTTTTTTTTTTTGGTTTGTTTGTCTATCAATCTTCATACCCCAATTTTCTCCCAGAGGCATCACCTGGCCCTATATAATCCTCTAGTCTAAATTTCCTTGGTAAATCCACCCAAAGAGAAGATTGATTTTCACAATTAAGTCTTTTTCTTTTATTTATGATTTTTATGATTTTTTTTAAAAACTGTTCTACTTGTGAAATGTACCATAATATTTGTCATCTTTACTAATTGAGATCTTTGTACACTTATATTGCATTGATAACCACAGAACTAACCTACATACAATTTTTAGCATAATTAGTCTACTAAGTCATTTTATATTTATTAGTAGAATATTCACAAGTGGATTAATCTGAATCAAATATATATAAAGTAGCAGATAAAATTAAGTTGTTGATGAAATATTCTATCTCAGTTGATTACCAATTAAAAGAATAACTAAGTAAAAATTACTTTCAGTGAAGTTTATCTTCAGTTAAATTTTGAGGTTTGCTTCATTGTTCCTTGTCATTTCATAATAGATTCATGAAAAATATATTACTTGATTTTTTTCAAATTTCTTGGACAAGTTACCTTACATTTTGTTTCATTTTTTATTCATTTTAAGCAAACTCATTAAAGCAAACTCATCTTGTAGATGACTAAAAGAATAATAAAATCAACTTCCCCCAAAAAAAGAAATGTATTGCTTTAGGAATGTTAAAATTTAAATTTTAAAGAAAGCCTAAATTTTTCTGTATTAATTCTCAAATGTTTGGACTCCCTTCTCCATTTTGATGGAATATATATTTAAGATTTATAGTTTGCCAGGTACAGGGGTTGGCAAATAACATATGTTGGCTAGTTCTTATGTTTGTCTTGAATATTCTTACTATTAGAGGTGCCTGGGTGGCTCACTCAGTTAAGCCTCCAACTTCAGCTCAGGTCATGATCTCATGGTTTGTGAGTTCAAGCCCTGCATCAGGCTCTGTGCTGTGTCTGCCTCTCTGTCTGTCCCTCCCCTGCTCATGCTCTGTCTCTTTCTCTCTCTCACTCAAAAATAAATAAAACATTAAAATTTTTAATAAAAAAATAATAATCTCAATTTTATAACCTTGAACACCTCAGTAATATAGACTATATTACTCAGTAATATATTCACAGTAATACAGAGTAGCCAAAACCACTTGAAAATCATATCATGTGAGTTAGTATTAGAAAGAGAAGCTGTGAAGAAGCTTTCTTCTATGCAGCTTTTTTTGTGGTCTTTCTCCAACTATAATCAAACTACTTCTCTAGAGCCCAGGAGCTTCTGGGCCCTTCAGGATGTTGCTTCTGTAGGTATAAGATATCTGGGAGATACAGGGAGAAGAATTGGTCATGGCAAAGTCGTTTCCTAGAAGAGAAGCCAAGAGTTGCTAAACTTAGTTCTCTCTACCACTGTAGAGAAGACTAGAAATGGAATGGCCTCCATTTATTGCCCCAAAAGAGACCAGAATTCACCAGCAGAACACCACAAACTTGCAGATGTGAACTACACACCTTTCCATCATGTGAGGAATTGCCACTGTACAAGGCAACCAGAAGTCAAGCTGGCACCAAAGGGTAAGGAGAGTAATAACCTGGCAAATAAAAATTATAGTGTTCCTCAGGGACCATCTAAGCAAACACAGGAAGCAGTTTCTAGCAAAGGATAATCACAAAGGATTGATGAATTTATCCACCACAAAATAAACTGTAACTGCACACAAAATGATCCAGTTACATTAGGAACAAACAATCTAACTAGGAAACGAGGTTATTGAATTTTAAAGTTCAACACAAAAATTTAAGGTGAGTATGTTACTGAAATTTGAAAAACTTTCATGAGAGTGCAGAAAATAATTCAAAAAAACAGAACAAAAACCAAAGACATGGAAATCATAAAGAAAAAGCTAACAAACTTAGAGGACTTCCCCAGGAGATATATAGATAATGCTGTATAAAATATTTTCCATATGAATTATAGAATTGAGTATAAATATAAAACAATAAAAATAATAGAAAAATTTAGGATATCATGTATTTTACACAGTGTTAGGCCAAATGGTTGAAAAAGGGGGAGAGAGGAAGGAAGTATTTGACTATGCAAGCTTATCTTAGGTTATACAGCAAAAGATAGCATAAATAAAGCCAATTGTCACATGTTAGAGCTGGAAAATGATCTGCAAATAATATGAAAGTTTATAAATAAAAACCATAATGTAGCAGTTACAAACTGATGCAAAAAATATAAGTACCCTACACATAGTGCTTATTTATTGCTGTAAAATTGCCCCCCCAATTTAGAAGCTTAAAATAACAACATTCATTTTGTCACAGTTTCTGTGGGTCAAGTATCAAGGAGTGCCTTAGAAAATTCCTCTTGCTCTAGGTCTCATAAAGTTATAACAAAGCTGTTGTCCATTACAGACTCATGATGTCTCAATTAGGGAGGAGAGGTCTGCTTTCAAAATCACTCACATGGCTTTTGGCAGGTTTCATTCCCTTGCCACATGGGCTACTCCATAGAGCTGCTTCATGACATTACAGCTGACTTCTCACAGGGTAAACAATGCAAAGTGAGCAAGAGAGAGCACTCAGGAAGAAGTCTGCAGCCTTTTTGTAACCCAATCCCAGAAGTGACATGCCATGGTTTTTTTCTGCATTCTATTTGTTAGAAGCTAGTGACTAAATCCAGCCCATATTTAAAGGGCAGAGTTGACATGAGGGTGTAAATATCATGAGCCAGAGATCATGAAGCCACATTAGAGGATACCTCCTACACTGGGAGGTGGATTAATAGGCAAAGGATTCACAGGATGAGCTAAGGATTCATAGGCAATTGACAGAAGAGTGAATCTAAATTGGAAAAAAAGTAATAAATATATTAATATATATATATATAAAGATTTTTAAAGTGCTAATTGAGGAAAGACATATTAAAGTAATTAATAATGAGTTATCACTTTATACCTATAGAATGACAAACTTTGTATAAATTTTTTAACGTTTCTTTATTATTGAGAGACAGTGAGACACAGAACGTGAACAGAGGAGGGGAAGAGAGAGGGGGAGACACAGAATCTGAAGCAGGCTCCAGGCTCTGAGCTGTCAGCACAGATCCATATCATGAGGCTCAAACTCACAAACCACGAGATCATGACCTGAGCCGAAGTCAGACGCTTAACCAACCAAGCTACTCAGGCACCCCGAGAATGGCACTTATTTTTAAAAATAAGTGTTGTTCCTACTAGAAATTTGAATTTTTATAACTAAAAGTTTCTAAAATCTGTATCTATATATCCATATTTCAAACAGAAATTCTACTTCTCTTATTCCATCTTATAAAAATAAAACCAACAATATTTAGAGGAATGTGTGCAAAGACATTATTTGTAATAGTTCAAACCTGAGGGAAGGTAGGGAGTAGGATGAATGATTATTTATTAGGAGCAATGGCTAAATAAATTATGATTCATCTTTATCATAGAATATTAGGTAGTCTTTAAGAATAATTAGTTAGATCTGTACCAGCTGTCTTAGAGGGATTTCTGATGAAATGTTATACAAACAAATAAACATAATGTGATTTCATGGTGATAAAATAATTGCAATATCTATTTATCTATCAATTATATAATTGCATATATTTATATATAAATTTACTATATGAGAAGGGGAAAATAAAGAGGGATAAATACCAGGTTGTTTACATTGGTACTCCTGGCAAAAGGAAAAAAAAAAAGGTTGATTTGGAAAAGAGAATGGGGTAAAAGCCAAAAAAATAGCTGCATTTATATGTATATTTAAAGTCAACAGGAATTTTATATGCATACAAGTATATATTTATATATTTAGCTGAATATATATTTATTTATTTTAAAGTTTATTTATTTATTTTCAGAAAAAGAGAGAATGGTGGAGGTGCAGAGAGAGGGAACGAGAAATTTTCAAGCAGTCTCCACATCCAACACGGGGCTCAATCTCATCACCAATCATGACCTGAGCCAAAATCAAGAGTCTGACACTTAATTGACTGATCCACCCAGGTGCCCCTAACTGTATATATTTAAAGTCAACAGAAATTTTTAAAGTATGTCTGTGGTTACATTTATATAAAAATAGAGATATAGATAGATAAATAGATGATAGATAGATAGATAGATAGATAGATGGATGTCTATGTACCTATGCATATATTTGAGCGTGTACCTGTACATATAGAAATAAAGGAAAGGATGGACAAAAATGAAACAAGAACGTGTCACTCTTACAAGCTCCTGAGAACCTAAAAAAGAAACAAGCAAAAAAAGTTGCTGTGTCTACCACATTTTCAGTCCAGCAGCTCTTTCTTGTGAGTAATTGTCTTAAGCAGGAGAGTTCGACCATAAATCACACATGCATACGCCATCAGAGCATATTGAGTGGGAGAATCATCTCCAAATAATATAGGTGAGAGGTCTGTGGCACAGATTTGAGCACATTGCCCTTTTACCGGAAAACAGTTCCCCTCGGTTTTATGCATTCTTTTATGCTAAAGCACTCCAATGTGGTTTGGCTTATGAGCTGATGGATGATATGATTTTTAGAGTAAACTACAATTGATAAACAGGAAAATTGTAACAGCTAGAAAGGGTATGACTTTATTAGGCAAACAAGAAAAGACAACACAAAACAAAGATATTTAAAATCTGTGATTATTGCTTTTCTTCTAGAAAAGTAAAGCGTTTTTAAATCACAGGTAAGAGGAGCCAAGATTATCCACACTATAGAGCATAGAGCTTCACATCCCAGCCATAAGTAAAGAAAGAGGTAATATCTTGTGTTTCATACCAATCCAAAAATAAATTTAATTCCCACAGTTAAGGTATAATGCCAAAGTTTATTTACAAAGCATGTGAAAGTTTAAAAATAAGTAAGTAGAGGTGAAAGGATATTCCTAAATTGCAATCTAACCTCAGAAAACTTTCCCTGACCACATCACATTCGGATCATCTTAGCCATCTTTGGAGAGAGGCTTTGAAAACCACCAGTTCCCACAATGCTGTAAAACACCAAGAAACAAATAATATTTTATTATCCAACTTGCCATTAAAAAAGATTTCTGTCTTAACATATTTCAAGCTCTCATTGACTCAAATGAAAAGGGCCTTTTTACTGGTGCTATTGTGGAAGCAATTCCTCAGTCTCAATTCACTCTTGAGCAGTCTGCTCTTAAATGCTTTTACATTATGCTATCTCCTTTCAATATGGTCTATTTACAATAGAAACAGAGCATGGTAACCAATTCCTGAATCTTTCTCAGAGACAAAACATTCTCTCTACCCAGTTTCCCTTACACTTGACACTACATCATACCGCCTCCATTAATGACAGGCCACACCTAACACTTTCCCATAGACTGCAATTCCACTCTAATTATGTTACTTCACATCGCGGGTGAATGGAACAACTAAAATTTATATGCATACTAGACACTACTTCCTATGTATCCATTCTTCAGAAAGGTTTTCAGAGTTGTTAAGAAAGAGTAAAATGAGTAAGTATTGACCATGTAAAAAACTTCATTACGTAGGTCACACACTAATAAAAGAAAAGTTCTAGGAGATAAGTGTAACCCAAAGAAAAACATTTCCTAAGCAAATGGAAAGATGAGTAATTCATAAAGACCTTGCAAACTCAGAAAAATATTCATCCATGATTAGGATATTCAGAAGCAAAGCCTCAGTAATAGAAGGAAGAAACCTGTAAACTTTATATTTACAAAAGTATGGTTAAGCACAAGTATTTACAGGAAAAATAATTTGTGGTACATCAAAATTGAAGATGAACTTTTAAATAATGTTTTATTTATAATATTGTCTAGATTTTTTAATACAGTAATAAGAATACAAGATCCAGATATAAAACAATTATAACATACACGGAGAAAATTCCTTATAGAGGAAAAAAAACTACAAAATGTTAATTCTTAGGTTTGAAGAAATTCCTGGAAAGTGCTGAGAATTGAGCCTTGGAAATGACAAAGGTATGAAAAATGTCACACAGCTAGCAAATCACAGAACTAAGATTCAAGCCTGGCTCTGCCTTCCATGCTCTTAACCACTCTTCCATGTGCTCTGACCCTTGGATCCTGCCAAAAAATAACTTTCAATAGAGTAGGAAGATAAAATATGGCTATTAATTTGGATCTATAAATAAAGGAGGAATGACAGTTTAGGAGAGTTTTAGGATTTTGAATCTGTATAACTGGGAGAATTATAATGCCATTAAAGGATAACAGAGAAAAAGAGGTGATTTGAGTAAAATGACCAACTGCCTTTTTCCTTTGTATAGGCCCTCTGCTCTCTCAAATGCTGCCAGTCACTTTCATACTCTCCATGCAGGCAAATAGAAGTTATCTCCCTGGGAAACATACCAAACCCACAGAAGACCCAAGGGTCTGGGGTCCGCAGACCCAAGGATTCTGGGGTCCCCTCATATTCCCCAAAGAAATGTCCCAGCCAGATAAACTTATAGAGGGAACCACAGTCAACAAACCCCATCCACATGCTCAGAACTTTCTAGAAACCTGAGTGCCCCATTCTAAATATTAGCAGATAATTAAAAATATCTGAGCATCTAAAGAAATAGTCTAACATGAGAAAGACTGAAATAATAACAAGAAAAGTGGAAGCACTTGAGGATACACATTTTATGAAAAAGGAAAATTTGTTTAAAGTTTTAATTAATATTCTCACAGAGATAGAAAGAGATACTGCATTCATGAAACAATAGTAAGTAGCTATTAAAAAGGAATATTCAAAAAAGGAATTCTCAGAGAAAAAAGTGCTCTTGAAAATTAAAAATACAATAGTCGAAATTAAAACAAAAAAGTGTAGAAGATAAGGTTAAAGAAATCTCTCAGGAAATAGAAAAGGACAGAAATTAGGGGAGAAAAGTAAGAAAGCTAGAGGGTCAGTCCAAGTGATCCACTATTATTATATATATTTTTATCCAAATAACTGGAGTTTGCAAATAAATCATCTTCAAGAAAATATTCATAAGTAGATGACATGAGTTTCCAAGTTGAAAGAACCTACTACATGCCCACCATACTGGATGCCATTAAATACACAGCAAGGCAAACCACTATTAAATATCAGAATATGGAAAGCAAAGGAAAACTGTTACAGTGTCTAAAAGAAACACAAAGAAGTAAATAAAAGTAAGACTTTGAATTTATAGCGATGTTGGAAGATAAAAGAAAGCAAAATACTGTCCAAATCCTAAAAGAAAGTGATTTTCCCAACCTAGAATTTTATAGAAAAATATTACTCACATAAATAAATGTTTATATATGAATATTCTCAGAAACCATTCTCTCTCATGTATTTCTTCTCAGAAAGCTCTTAGAGGATGTCCTTCAACACAAGGAGGGAAAAGTTGGCAGAGAAAGACATTGAACTGAAAACAGAATTAACACAACAAGAGAGCAAAGGGCACCAGGTACATAAGTAACCTCCTCAGATGGGAAGGGGTTAGAAGCCACTGAGAGAGTGGGGAGGAGGGAGGGAAGCATGGAGGGAGGGAGATGCCACTAATAATATTACTGATGCCCTCAATGATATGGGAGGAGATTTCATCAAATGGAGTTAAATTTGGAATTGAAATAATGGTAAGTACTTACTAGCAAAAAACTAAGCAGAAGGAAAAAAGGGGAAAGAAAAATTGGCATATATACATTATCATATATATTACATAAATATATATACACATAAAATAAGGTCAGATGTGGATAGGATTTACATAGCCATAATAATATAAATACTATGTACTGATCTAACTCAAAATATTACAAGATTGAGAGTAGGATAGGAAGAACCAAGGTATTGGTGTGGGAGGAGAGGAATGATAGGAAAGAGAGAGCTAAATCCTATTTTCCAGAGTTAATTTCAGAGCTAGTACCTAGAGCTAAATGTATGAGACATAAAACTACGTACATATTGTTCATACAGAGATAATAGAGTTGGGATTCATTGCTTTCAGGGGAAGAAAGTCAAAATGGATAATCTGACTCTTAACAAACATGAATTATTTGATGCTTTAAAGTATATACACTAATCTATCACCAATAGAAATAAAAACTTCAGCGCAAGAGACAGAAATGCCAAGCTTCTCTCTGGAAGAATGATGTTGACTTACTTGGATTTTCAAGGAAGGCAAAGATGAGATCCAAGAAAAAGGAAAAAGGAAGGCATTCTAGTGGAGCAGCCCAGATCCAACTGCCAAAATGCTAATCTAAGTACTTAGCTAATATCTACTCTTCTTGGTTTGCTTTCGTATTTTTTAAAGCTGATTTTTATTTATTTTGAGAGAGAGACAGAGCATGCAGGCAGAGGGAGAGGGAGGCAAAATCCCAAGCAGGTTTCTCACTGTCAGCACAGAGCCCAGTGTGGGGCTCGAACTCACAAACTGTGAGATCATGACCTGAGCTGAAATCAAGAGTCAGATGCTTAACTGATTAAGCCAACCAGGCACCGCTGCTTTTGTATCTTTTATGTTTGTGTGTGTGTGGTGTGTGTGTGTGTGTGTGTGTGTGTGTGTGTGTGTGTGTGTGTGATTCTTATTTTTCTCAGTTTGAATCTTTTCACTGACCCAAATTTACTTCCAGTTCATTTTCCAAATCACTTAACAACATAACTTTACCACCAGAAATCATTGCAACGTACCACGAAGTACTGCAGTGGGAACCAAGATTAGGTTCTAATGCACCCACTTAAAAATTCTATCCATCATTAAACTCCTCATTGAATTTTCTTCCCTGAAACTGCATACAATGGGTAACTAATTGGTTAAACTAATAGTACAAATAAGTGAAATATAAGGCCAGTTTCTTACCACTTCTACTTATATGAGCTTCAAACCAAAAACCTTGAGAAGCCAAAGACATCAAATATTTCAGACACTGGAATAGGTATGTACATAATCTTTATTTTAAAACCTTCTAGGAAATTAAGACTAACAGCATTATCTCAAGAGGGTAATTAGAAAGATATTATAAAATTTTATTTATTTGAGTAAAAAAGAAATACATGTTCTTAATATTACTCATAATATGTTTGTAGACTCTTGATGGATTCTAAAGGCAGTCCTTTCAAGATAGAGGATGCAAGACCGACATTCCTTTACCCTCTTAGAAAAGGTGTCCCCTCCTTGCCTGAGGTCCTTGGCTGGTCATCAGAACCAGAAGAAGAACCAATGGTCTGATTTCCAGCCCAGAGCTGATACCTCTGATTAAAAAATAGACTTTTCTCCAAATCTCTAACCAAGATGCTTTCTCTGTTCTCTAAAATATGCTATACATTCAGAAAAAACGAAATATAAAATCCATGTGGAGGGCACCTATTTTATTTTATGAAAAGCTATTATAACATGAATACAATAATAATAAGAATTTAATAAAATAAACATAAATTAGAAATTAACAAAAAAACTGTCGAGTCCAGTGATTTCATTCTGAGTAATATCAAAGAACAAAAAAGATACAAAGAACACAAAAGATACAGATTAAGTAGGCCCAATATTTTACTACATGTACTTAGTAAAGTCATGAGAGTTTAAATACACCCAAAACTAAACATTCTCCACTTTTCTAATTATTGAATCTCAGAATGACCTATTTTTTTCCGGATAATAAGTCTTCATATTGAGAACTGTATTACTCTAAAGAAACTTAGGATTATATGTAAAGATAGAAAGCCACCAAAGCATGTAAGTCATTGATTTTAGTATATTTGTGTCTTTCAGAAAAACTATAATTCACCATAAACATCTTTAACTCAAACTGGTTTAGTATTCTTTACTTTACCATATGCTTTATTAAATTAGTAAAATGAATGCATAAGAAAAAGAGATTGATATGGTTAAGTATTTTAAAAGTAATAGTGTTGATCATTTAGCAATTAATAGCCTAGATTTCAACTTATACTATCATATTGTGCTTTCCAGAAGCAATGCAAACTCTAGATACTTAGAATGTAAAGGACATTGAGGAATTAAACTATAGTATAAAACAAAAAAATGTTTCAAGAGTACATTTAAAATGTGTTTGAGGGGTTTGATAACTAATTAATACTGCTAATTCCCCACATTTGGAATTTTCCCCATAAATACACACATGTCTACACATCTTTCATAAGTCTTCACTATGATTATTGCACAATAGAAATTGTAAGAAATAAAACAGTAATACCAGTGAGAAAGAATTTCACAGAAGATACTGATTACATTTGATATGGTTTGAAAACTGGCTTTGAGTGAGTATCTGCTTAGAGAAATGCTTGGAGAAAGAATGTCCTTGGGAACAATCATAAACAGAAAACTCTATAGACTGGATTTACAAAGAAATAAATATATACATAGTCTATAAAGGCAATGTCTTGAGAGCTATGCTGGCAATTTTCCAGGAGCCCTGGGAACATGCCTAATTTCCATCTAAATTTGCACACATCTTTATTGCAATCTCATACCCTGTGAAGATTTACTCACTCTCATGTCCTTTGGCGCAAGGGGAGAAATGAGATGTTTCTCTCTCTGTCTCTCTCTCTCTCTCTCTTTCTCAGAACAGTCAAATCAGTGATGTCCTTGTAGACCATCAGGAGTCTAAATTGCATTCCTTAAGACCTCTCTTCAGCATCACTGATATTTAAAAAATGGAAAAAATGCAGTCACTTCACAATTGGGAATAACAACAAATAATTTCCATGCTGGGAATTGAACTGTGCAAATGCATCACTGAATGAGGCTACATCCCATTGTAATCTCTCTGTAACTCATCCCACCTGTGCATGAAAACCCCATATTATCAAATAATTTTGTTATGAGATTTCTAAACTTGACACCTCTTCAAAAGGACCACGTCTTGAATGTCCATTTGAGAGAGTATTCCTCTCGGTTTTTTCCTATCTTCCCTTCTGTTGCCTTCTTCCTCTCAGAGTCAACTGTTCAATCCTGGAAAAACCCTTCTGGATTAGCTGCTATTGTGTCATGGCCTTCTACCAGCACATTTACTGTGAAGCTTTTTGAGAAATACTTCAGGGTTTCTTTATCGACTTCTTTGACTCCTCCCACTCTTTTGTTATCTGTTCCTGCTCCCACAAAGTATGGAAAATATTTACTTAAATGTCACCAAAACTTGTAAGTCATCAAATCCAAGTGTGTCCTTCAATGCTTATCAACAATGATATCAAAGGGTGCCTATTTCAGCCCAGATCATGCATGATCTCACAGTTCATGAGAGATGAGCCCAGGCCGGGCTCTGCACTGACATCGCAGATCCTGCTTGGAATTCTCTCTCTCCCTCTCTCTCTCTACCCTCCCCCCCCACACACAAATTTACAAAATTAAAAACAAATGAATGATGGTGAAGATAATTATGATGCTGCTAACAATGATCCTGATAGCTGGCCTCACTGAAGGAAGGCAATGCCTGGTGCTGCACTCAGCATTTTCCACATGTTAGCACATTCATTCCACCACAACCTTTCCTTTAACAACAACTTGTAAACAGTCTTGGAAACACACAGAATCTTCTTTTACACTATGTCTTATCTGCCTACTCCCTTTCGTTTCAGTTGTCCAAGGGAAGAATTGCATTATTTTTACTGGATTTAAAAAAAATTAATATTTATTTATTTTTGAGAGAGATACAGACAGAACACGAGGGGAGGGGCAGAGAGAGAGGGAGACACAGAATCCGAAGCAGGCTCCAGGCTCTGAGCTGTCAGCACAGAACCTGACATGGGGCTCCAACCCACAAACCACAAGATCATGACCTGAGCCAAAGTCAGAAACTTAACCGACTGAGCCACCCAAGCTCCCCACTTTCACTGGATTAATTGCAATTCTCATATATTAAGAGAAAAAAATAAAACCAAGAACTTAGAATCAGAAAGTCCTAAATATGAACCACAGCTTGGGCCCTTACTGTGTGTTCTTGAACAAATTATTTTACCTTTCCATATATCTTAGTTTTCTCCTTAGAAAAGTGCACATAATAGTGTTGTGTGGATTAAATGAAATCACAGATGTAGCTCAATAATAAAGTGATTCAGAAAAAAAAAGCCTGTATTATATTAACAACCTCAATTCTTGACCCCAGATTCTTCCCCAACCCACTTATCATGAAGCAATTCAAAAAATTTTCATGACTTCTTTTCATGACTAACTTCCCTTAAGCTTCCATGATTTTATCCAGAGCCTTCTTCTCCAGATTTCCTTTCCATTATACTGTCTCTCATTTCTCCATCCCACCAGCAACCCTAAATCCCAATGGCTCATTTGACATGACTTCCCTTATACCTCCCTGCCTTTTCTTAAATATTTCTCTCCCCTCAATAGTTCTCTCAATATACTTTGACCTCAATATTTACAATCAAAATTCAATCCTTCCTTTAGGATAGAGATAAAATTTCAGACAATCAGAATTATTGCTTCTTAGAATCACCCAGCTAAGATGAATTTTTCCTGCTTCTGTGTCCACATACTAGCCTAAGCTCTATTTATGAAAATCTGCCCTTGATTGGCATTACTTACTTAACTGTATGTCTCTCCACAGACAGAAGGACCCAGACATTACTGGTCCTGTTTCTGTTCTCTCATTTTACCTATCCCGTGCCCTACACAGAGTAAGCACTTGATAAATGTTAGATATATTTAAATAAGTTAATCTTTTCAGACTTAATATCCTCTATAAACGATGACAGGAAAAAAATTCAATTTTTTTTTTAATTTTTTAATGTTTATTTGTTCTTCAGGAGGGGTAGAGACAGAGAGAGAGAGAGGGAGACACAGAATCTGAAGTAGGCTTCAGGCTCCAAGCTGTCAGCGCAGAGCCTGACACGGGGCTCAAACTCACGAACAGTGAGATTATGACCTGAGCCAAAGTCAGACACTTAACCGACTGAGCCACCTAGGTGTCCCCCAATTGCAATTTCCTTAATATCAGAATCTCCTCCCAAGAAGACTTTCCTCTTTGCTGAAGGCATACTTTGCTGTGCTTAATGGGATGAGGCACCCATACAAGAAGTATGAGACCCATAAGGGGGCATATTTGGAAAAACAACAGATGATCTAAAAACTGCTTTCTAAGGATAGTTCGTTTAGTTAATTGCAGGCTTTGTCAGTGATTAGAGCATAGGAACTTGAAAAAGGAGCTGACTTTCTTTTTTAAAAAATTTTTTAAATGTTTATTTATTTTTGAGAGAGAGAGAGAGAGAGAGCAGGGGAAGGGGAGAGAGAAACAGAGACACAGAATCCAAAGCAGGCTCCAGGGCCCGAGCTGCTATCACAGAACTGGATACAGGGCTCAAACCCACCAACCATGAGATAATAACCTGAGCTAAAGTCAGACATTTAACTAACTGAGCCACCCAGGCACCACAAGGAGCTGAGTTTCTTATGCCAAGAGAATAGATTTGAAAGAAAGAGGGTTCGAGGGAAGACAAGGAATCTATCCATCTGGGAAGAAAAGAGATGTTTAATGGCCATTTTTTCCACATGTTGCCTGATGTAGTCCAATATACATTTCCTTTCCAACACGTCCCCACCCCTCGCCTCCCACCCCCACCATGAAGTTGTCAGTAAAATTCCTTATCACCTCCAAAGCATTGTAAAGTTCAAACTGGTTCAGCAGGGATTTTGTCGATGAACTGAGCCTCCATCAAAATGGACACAAGATAAGAACTGAATGGATCAGCCATATATGGATGATATTTATATAATGTTCTATAACTATACTGTGTTTCCAGGAGATGGGGATATAAAAATTTAGTGTAATGATGACCATCATCTGGTCTCTTTTTTTTACTTTATGCCCCAAATCCTATGTTTGCCTGAGTTGGTATCATCACCACTTAGCCAAACATTTATGGAGAACCTGCGAAAGATAGTACTCTATTAAGTAGAAAAAAATCTACTATTTTTACTAATAAAATCTCCTACTGACAATATGCCAGGTACTGTTCTAAAAGTTTATTATCTCATTTAATCCTACCTGTAACTCAGTATTACAGTATTCCCATTTTACAGGCTTAAAGGCTTAGAGAGGTTGAGTAATTTGCCCACAGCTAGTAAGAAACAGGGTCAGGGGTTAAGTCTGTTTTCATCTACTTTAATGCAGATGTTTTCAACCACAGTATTTACTGCTATTAAGGGGTCCCAAAGGTGTGTAACATATAAACCCTACCACCAAAATAGTTACAACTCATTTAGGCAAATTAAATAAATATTTCTTGAATGACAACCCAGAATGTTTGGATTTGAGGTCCTAATTTCAATTTTCAAAAATAAAAAAATAGAAAGATACTTGAGACTTAAAAATTCTGATTGCCTCAAAGTCGAAGTGTAGCAAGTATTTTCAACCAAGCGTGGTGGGCCTGATCATCTTTAGACAAAAGGAACACCAGATTGACCACTGTGCTGAATAGCATTAAGTAACCCAAATAGATTGGCTTCTTTGGTGAACCACGTATATGCAATCCAAAAAGGTATTTGGATATTTAAGAATTGTCTACCTTACTTTTTTGGCCTTCTAGTAGCCTTTTAATAAATAACTTACTAGATTTAGAATACTTTTTCCCCAACTGCCCACAAATAAATACTGTATATAGTCTAATATAATTTTTAATTTCCTCTGTTGTTCTGGGTTAAATGGCTATTATATTTTCACAATTTCATTTCGAGGTAGTCCTAAATTGTAAGCCAGTAAATTGTTGTGTTTCTACATTATGAATTTCCTAAGACAAACATCATAATTGTGTTTCTTTTCCTACTAAACAGCATCACAGTTTATTCTTGGGAAACATTTAGATGAGAGGAAATCCCTAGGAATTATGCAGAAGTGAATTTAAAGTTGATATTGTTCAAGCAAAGGAAAATCAGAAACTTTGATTGGGAATGGCACAACAATTGCTCTCCGGACAGACTTATAAATTATATAAATAAATAAAAATTAATTTAAATAAAGATCAGATTTCCATGAGAACACATAACCAGAAATTCAAAGTTAATGTAGACATTAAATATTGCTTCAGGAATAAAACAAAGGCCAAATGATCTGAGATAAAGAAATGCCAGTTGTATATTGAATTGAAAAACAAATAATGTCCTCTTATTCAATCTGTACCAACCTTAATTGCATAATGGGATTTAAATTTATGTGACAGACATAAGTAAATTCACATTGTTGTACCTTGTCACTTTATTCCAAAAGCAAATATGGCTTTCACCTGAAGGAAAGAAAGTTACCAGAATGTAATATTGGAGAATGCAATCTTTTACATGAGAAATCTTAGTAGTTTATATTAGGTTCTCAATATGTTGGTATGGTACGCAATTACCTGATTAGATAGGTTTGTTTCTTAACCCTGTTTTATGTGCCCAGTAGACCAGAATGTCTCTTTTGGAGCTTAAGATACAAATTACCTAATTAAGACTTACACTCTGTAATAAAATCACATATACGAAATCTATTCAGTACATAGATGGTTATCCTAAATATTCCATTGTTTTGTTTTTTATAGAAGGAATAATAAAGGAGCATTTGGGGAATTATTTTACCAAATTTTGTCTTTTATTTTTAATTTTACTCTAATTTACTTAAAAATATGTACTTTCATATAGGAGACATGCACATTAAATATATATTACATATGAGAATATTTTGAGAACATTTGTGTGAGTATGAAGGATGTAATGAGAATGTTTATATGGGCATGAAGACTTAAGAAACAATGATTTGCGTTATGTTACCATGAAAAGTTTCTTTCCTCATTTATTTGAAATAAAGAATTAAATATTTTATAAAGGTGAAGTTTTTACAGTCATTTGCTTCCGAGAAACCATCTAGCTCTTCATCCCAGACTCTCACTCTACTCTTGTCATCATACCGTCTCCATTTACTTCCTTGTCCAAAACTGTATCAAATAGCCTTAAATTTAAACTTCAAGCCAAGCATATCCGCTATTGTCCTTTTTCTTGATGAGGTACTTTGTGTCCATGATGCTGTCATAAATGAATCTATTAAATAGAAATGATTATTCCATTCAGGTAGTAATTCCACAAATAAATTCATATCTGCTGTATATCACATTCTCTTCTAGGTTCTAGAGATACAGCAAAGCATACCGGATAGTAAGATCCCCGCCCCTATGCATCCTGACTTTTCATTAGTAATTGTTTCCTTTGAGTTGGTCAAATAAGCAAGCCAAACCTGAATCTTCACTCTCAGTTATCAGTCCAGTCCTAAGTGTGTTAACATCAAAGAAATTTTAAGCTTTTCAAGGTCATCTGAAAGGCTTCTCTTCATTTCGAAAATATATGGGAAAGATCTAAGAAAACATTTGCTTTCTTTGGGTGACTTAAGGACAGTAGACTCCTGGTATAAAGGTGGAATAAAGGCAGAGAAGCTCAGGGGCCTCTGACTGGGGGAGCCTGACACCCCTCACTAAAGACTCACAGCTAAAGAGATTTGGTACCAGAATACAAGGGGGCTGGGACCAACATTTAGAGAAAGGGATGCCAATAACCACAAGGGAGACATCTCCAGGAACAGGGTAGGTTTTTGGGTTGGTGCTTCTAGTTCCACGAGTGGGTCTCACAGATTTGGGGGCAGAATCGATTCCGACATAGCACAGAGAGAGAACTGAGAGCTCTTCATGTTCCCGCCCCTACTGTATGGAGTTTCGTCCTGGGAAACTATGACTGAGGATATATATGTGTGTGAAGTCAGATTATCTATCATTCTGGAACCCCGTCATGTGGCACCACTGTGGGCTTTGCAGGGGCCTTGACAAATGGGGCCTAACTAAATGTCAGGTAGAGGCCTCAGATTTTCTGCTTGTCTCAGCAAAACTTTGGGAAGCAGGACACCTAAACCACACCACTTTCATATCAGCCAAGCCCCTGGGGTTCTTGAACAATTCAGAAGGTAGGAGGAGGCCTCTCCCTACAGTAGATTTCCTGCTAATAAGCTTGTGTGGGAGTGGAGTGATGTACTGAAAGAAGGAAATTATTACCAGACTTGTACTTTGGGATATTGAAAAAGTACATTCAGGTTGAATTAGATTAATAGCTAATCAGTATTTGCCATTTGTTTGACATTCTTTATAATTGCCCTTTACACTGAGGATGAGAAAAGTTTACAAGACAACAAAAAAGATGCTTAAACTCTGAATTTGAAAGGGAACATCCGATTTGAAATGGAAGGTTTGAAACAACTCTTCTTCCTGACCCTATAAATATAAACCAAGACAGAAAAAGTTGGAAAAAGAAATGTGCTGCTTCCTGGCTCTACTCAACTTTCTGCTGCATTTTACAACTACTCCCCACTGTGCTATCCTCAGAGGAGATAAAGGAGAGCTGTTTATTACCAGACTTTTCCCAACCTCCATCTTCTTTCTTATTCCCTTGGGTCTGTATACTTGAAGACTGTAATTGTGTCTTAACTGAAATAAATCTTATATGGAATATCTAAGTTCAATAAGGAAGCTAAAACACCACCATACCGCTCTTTGATAGAATGGACAAAATAACTTTTGCCTCTGAGGACTTCCAAATGTCAGACAGGTAAGAACATCTAAGGCAACACACTCATTAACCCTGCTTTCAGGGTCCTGCAGGATCAGGTTCCTACCCACCTGCACCCTATCTCACTCCATTTCCCTGCATATCTTTGACTTTTATATACCTTGTGCCTTTATACACATTATGCTGTATTATGCCACAAAAACTTTCTCCACTGTCACCTATATACGGCAACTTCTCTCTTCCTACCTTTTCATTAGTTAACTCGTCTTTCAGAGCTCAAAGCAATTGTCATTTTTTAGAGATAGATCAATCCCCCTATTACACATTCTAATGGTGGGAGAAACTTACCTCACACTATTTTGCACTATGATTATATTTTAATGCCCGCTCCTCCCTCAAGATGCTAAGTTCCAACAGAGCTGCTAAGATCCTTATTTTATTGCTCTCCGTTGTATATCTATGCCTTGTGCAAGGTAGATATTTAATTAGTATTTACTCAATGACTGAATGAAGGGAGGAAGTGAGGATCTCAATAACCTGTAATAATTGTGTCAGCTATCATAAAACCTAATGTAAAATGAATAAATCCAAATTCCATCATTTATATCCGTGGACCCAACAACACAAGTATGGAATGGGGAACATGAAACATGAGGGTAGCCCATAAAAAGATGTTTCAGTGTTCTAGTTAATTATAATTTCCCTGTGAATCACCAATATGACATGACTATCTGGAAACAAAATCATTAGCAGTGTAGTGCCCAAAATCATAAGAGATTTTCCCTTTATACTCCAAATCGATCAGCATGTATCAAGAAAACTGTGGAATGCTGTTTTTATAGGAATGCCAACAAATTGGAACATATTCAGAGAAAAGAAATTGCCATGAGGAGAGATGGGAAACCACCACAGTCACAGAAAAGAATTCTCTTGCATTTGCTGATTCATTCCCTCATTTGATTCACTCAATGAACACAATTGAATGTTATCATACCAGGCACAAATATGGATAGTTGAATATACCAGCAAGCAAAATAGACTATGATCCCTGCCTCATGTAGCTTGCCTCTTTTAAGGAATGGCCATAAATATAATAAACAAGGGGGAAAAGAAGGTTGAATAATTAAAGGGGATCTGGAGTGCTAGGGTAGGAAGAGGATAGGGTGACAGGTCAGGTCAACACGTGAATACTGTGAGGAGGGTTGGTTTTCCTGAGAGGTGATACTTGATCAAAGAATGGAAGGAAGAAAGGGAGTCAACCAAATGGATATCTGGGAAAGAATGTTTTAGGCAAAAGAAGTGGTCAAGTGAATGCCCTGTGTCAAGATGGAGATTGCCTGGCACATTGGAGAAGCAATAACAAGGCCGGTGTGGCTGAGGTAGAGCGAGTCAGTGGGAGAAGTAGCAGATGGCCAGATCATGGAAGGCCTCATAAGCCATTGCGGGGTATAAGTGCTTACTCCGAGATGAAGAGCCAAATGAGACTGGGTAAAAATCTATACGTAAAATGAACCAAAGCATGGAAAGTATAAAATGGCAAAATGTAACTCTACTTTAAAAGTATTACTAAGAATTGACATCATGAAAAAATAGAATAGGCTATCTCACCATGGGAAAAAGTATCTTTTTTAGTTGACATCTTTAATAAAATGGATCTTGAATGTATATTCTTTAATTCATATCCAACTTATTTATGGAAAAATGGAGGCAAAAGACAAGAAATACACGTAGAATGAGATTTCAAGACCTCATAAATTCTATTTAATTTTTCATTTTATCATATTCCAATGTAAAATATTTATTCCCTCACGGCCCAACAAAATTAGGGGAAAAGTCCCCAAAAAGCAGAGTTTTAGTGCAGTTAGCATGTTTTAAATAACATATAACATAAAACATTATGTTAAAATGTATAATTATATGATTATAACACATAGGCATATATGAACATATATAGATATATGACATAAATATTAAATACTGTAATATTAGTACATAATACTATGTTTTAAGCACTATATCACAAACATTGTGAATATATGTCATTTAAGACCGAGCATGATTTGCTTCTTATCATTTTTTATCCTCATGGAGCATTTCTTGTTATATGAGGAAAGCAGTAAGATTTCCAGGACATACATTCCTTTCTCTTTCAGAAGATTTAAAAAAAAAATTTGATGTTTATTTATTTTTGAGAGAGAGAGAGACAGAGACAGAGACAGAGTGTGAACAGGGGAGGGGCAGAGAGAGGGGGAGACAGAATCTCAGAGACTTTAAAAAGTGAGATTTTTTAAAATTTATCTTTCATTTTTTTTTAATTATTTCTAAGTGTTACATAGTTTCAAGTTGTTTTCCTAGTTGAAAATAGCTAGAGGAATTTAACTGTAACACCATTCAGCTTTTTAAAAATAAAGCTACTTCCTATATTTAAGCAGTATATCCATACTGTGACTTCTTTATGAGGGAAAAAAATATACAAAGAAACACACACCACACACACACACACACACACACACACACACACACACACACACACCTTCTTAAAAATGTTTCCGTTATTCCTCAGGAGTCACCAAATAGCAAACCCAAATGATTAGACTAACTCACCCAGATCACTAGTCAATTTAGAAAGAAGGAGGTCTTCGGAGTGAAGTAAGTGGACAGATTGAAGAACAAGGAGGGGGGTAATGTTTTCTGCAAGTAGCTCTTAGAAATCCTGTTCACAGCCTGGAACTGCATAAATTTTCTCTGCATATGTTATTGCTACCTTGGGGGCCATGATAGCATATGCATTTTGTTTTTTTTCAAAAAATAGATATATGTACATGAATATGTGTGTTTAATGCATAAATATTACGATGATTTTTCTTTCATGGGACTCCCTGGTCCCTTCAGACTGTACTATAGTATATACAGTAAATAAACAGTAATCCATTGAGAATGCATATATTTTTTTAAGAAAATACAATGTAGGGTTGAAAGGGGGCTGAATATTATTGCCCAATTTAGAATATCTCAGAAGTGAAAAATCATCAAGCAAAATAAACTCAGCAAGACAATATAGACATTTGGTGGCAACTCTGACTCCAGCAGAAGAATAAATACGAATATATAAACTGGAACACAGAATCTTGGAAAAGCAAGGGATTCACAGTTAAGCATTGGTGTAACAGCTAAAAAAGTTAAAAAAGTAAACTAACGTATTGTTACAATGCCTTACGTAATATGCTTAGAAGAAAATGTAACTGCTGGTCAGGTGATTTTAATAAAACCAGTAAGTTTAGTTTCTCAAACACCTGTAGGTTATTATTGTAAAAAGAATGCTATTATTTGAATATAAATTTAGTCCTTGATGTGTTTTGATTTTTCACAAAAAGATATATGTTTAGTGTACTTAGTCTTACTATTCTGTGTATACACGATAGAACAGGATGATAAAAGCAAATGATTGTAATATATTTGGTTTCTCAGCAAGTTTCCTCAAACACGGACTGACAAATCTAATATGAATCCCAGAAATTCAGTTACTTCTAAGCTTCAGTACTCTGGAATACATAAAATAAATATATGATCAATGAAATGAAATATGACAAAATGTTTCATATTGATGTTTTCTTCTTTCAAAAAATGCCTTTTTGGTTAATGCCCCAAGTCACTTTTTCCATACATTTTCTTTTTCACAATGTATAGATTTCCTAGTTCTGATCTCAAGTTCAGGGAGCCTGGGGAGAAGTGGGAGATTTCTTCAAACCAGGGCTGTTCCCCAGCCTTTCACATGAGAAAATTGTTAGGAGCATTAAAGTATTTCTGACTATGCCGCATTCCTTTGTTCAGAGTGAGTTTTGGGAACACATCCTTTTCTCATTATATTTCCATAAAATATATTTGATCTATTCTATTCTTAGAATACCTCTGATGTGGTCTGTGAGTGGAGCACAGTATAAAAATATTTCTTTTTTATATGAGACAAAATGTTTCCATTTCTTAGACACATAAAAAAAATTCACTATATAGCACTCTAAGAAAGTAAAACTTGTCCGATACATTTTCGTAGTGCTCAAAACAGACCACAGCGGCCCCCTCTTCCTCTATTGTAGTTCGGAACCTCACCCAAGGCACGGAGCCCTCTGCAGAACAAAAGGAAATCAGGAAGAAAAGAGGAGCCAAGAGAACCGAGAAAAAACCTGGATAATCCGATGAAGAAAGCAAATTTATATTTAGAAGAAATGAAATAAATTAACCTTCTTCCTTTAAGACTAAATGAGCTCAACTAAATTCGTATTAGGAACTAAAACATTGTCAAAAATTTTAGGTTTAATGTGAACAGTTAACGTGTCCAACTGGTGGTGGTGAATAGTTGAAATGTTTGCTTGGTTAATTCAATTTAGAAACCACTAGAAGCCAAACAAGTCTTTCCTGCAGTTTTCTACCACACTCCCTGGGTCCACAGCACCAGGCCACACATCTACAACATGGCCTGGTTAGGGCTGTTGATCATTCCAGGAGCAAGCAATTCTTTTTGAGAACATTTTCTTCAAATACTTGTCTTTGGCATTCCTTTCTAAGAGAACAACTATCTAAATCTAGTTTGCCAGGGTCCATTCGAAACTAAAAGTTAATCCTGAAGGACTTCCACCCCACAAACTCACTCCAAAACCAAAGATATAGAATAAAAAAAAATAGAATAAATCTATCGCTAACTCTCTTTGATTGCTCACATAGTTGCACAGTTTCCATCTTTATGGTAAATATAAGGTCTATGAGGGCAAGAATTTGGTGTCTCCAACCACAATACCCAGCACGTCTAGATCAGTGCATGGTACACAGTAGTTACTCAATAAATATTTGCCAAAAAATGAATAAATGAATTATTTGGGAAACTGAACCTCATTCTCTATTCCCTTTATTGCTGAAAGGAAAATATACAAAGTGACAATAATTGGTCCAGTTAAAGTAAGAACTGGCCGATTATCCAAGAAGATTGTATCCTTCCCAGATGAGATCATTGACTATGTATTTGGGAAACAAAGTCTCCTTGCAAAAGGTACTATGATTGCAAAAGTTACAGACATATCTGACTTCTTTTCATAAAACATAGTGCAATGTTCCAAAAATTATAAATATTTCTGTACTAGAGTAAGATAGTGAATATTGCTACAGTTTAAGCTTTCATATCATTTCCACAGTATCATAGATTTTTTTTAAGTTTATTTATTTATTTTGAGAGGCAGAGAGAGCACACATGTGCACAAGCAGGGGAGGGGCAGAGAGAAGGAGAGACAGAATCTCGAGCGTGTTCCATCCCATCGCCATCAGCGCAGAGCCCAATGAAGGCTTGAGCCCATGAACCATGAGATCATGACCAAAGCCAAGATCAAGAGTCAGACGCTTAACCAACTGAGCCCCTCCAGCATCCTACAGTATCATAGATTTAACACAACTGGTGTTACTAGTATTGATTTGGACCAAAAGAAGCCGACATATGTACAGTGAATTCTGCTAAATTGAAGTATATGCAAAACCATACAATAAAACAACAGACTTATGATGAAAATAGTGTTGGGGCATGACACCCAAAAATTTTATCAGGAACTCATAGAAATCTAATGAAAAGGGTAGCACAGTTCTACACATGACAAATGATGCATAAATACTACACTAAATGTCAATTTACCTTGAAAAAGACCTGAAGTTTGCTTGTGGAAGTGAGTCTCAGAAGAGTTTAGCTCATGTCTTACTGGGAAGAGGTGAAAGAAGGGCTACATGGAATGACATAGAACATTTTAACACTCGAAGCAGAAGGGCGTGGCTCCTGCCACATGCAGTGGACAAGATGGCTGGTAGATGTGAGAGATGTGTATGTGTGTGCATTGCACATATTCCTAAACAGCTTGATTTTGCTGCTTGCAGTTTTCCCTGTTTACTCCCCTTATATTTCTCATAGACAAAATCATGCATAAGCAAGTACAAAATTTGCATTATGCAAATTGTCCCCAATATATTAATCACATTGGAACAAATTCGTGTTTTCAAATATATTTTTTTTCATTTTTAGTTTACAGAGAGAGAGAGCATGGGAGAGGGGGAAAGGGAGAGAGAGAGAGACAGAGAGAGAGAATCTCAAGCAGACTCCACGCTGTCAGCTCAAAGCCGGACCTGGGGCTCAGACTCACAAACCGTAAGATCATGACCTGAGCCAAAATCAAGAGTCGGCCGCTTAACTGACTGAGCCACCCAGATGCCCCACAAATTCATGTTTTCAAAATCCAACAGAATGAAAGAGAAGCTATGACATAAATCTCAGCCTATTGAACATAGGACTATCTCAACACAGTTCACATTTGACTCTGATACCCTAAATAAGATATACTTTAGATTTTAAACTCCTTAGTGCAACAGATATTCAGCAGTGTATCCAAGAGACCTTTCTCCAACTATATTTAGTATAATTAGATTCAGTAAATATTGTTTGGTAAAAAAGCCAATCATGTAGTCTTTGACTGCTAAGGGAGCAGAGGCAAAGTGTACAAAGTACAGTATAAAACAAAGACACTGTAAGGTCATTGGGGTTTTAAATGGAGTTTGGACATTGAGACCTCAAAACTGATATGCACACATAATGCATTTAATAAATTATACCACAGCTCTGTATATAATTAAAAAAAATAGGTGATGTTAAATCCCCATCATTCTACATAATATTGAAATTTACTAAATCTTAATTTTGAAATTCTTTTGAAAGTTGATTAACATAGACTGATATTTTGCTTTTCTGCTTGCTATAAGTTAAATGGATATATAGATCTTTACCTACAGTTTCACATTCTGATTATTTTGGCTGACAGATCTGCAGAAGGGATTGCACAAGAATTAACTATATTCGTGCCTCCAATATATGAATCATTATTCAAAATCACACCCAGTATCTTGTTTCAAAACCTATTCCTCCTTTTATGTTACCTATTTTAGTTAATTATGCCATTCTCCACTATTATTGAAAAGATGAAAATCTCTTTTCTCTTTCTTCTATCCTAACCACTCTTTCTTCCATTTTCACAGAAAATGTATTTACTAATTTAAATAGAAAGCATCTGCTTGTACCTCACCCTGAACAGTTGACAAAAAGAAAGGTGCCGTTGGGGCACATGGGTGGCTCAGTCAACTAAGCATATGACTCTTCGTGTGAGCTCGAGTTTCTCAGGGTTCGTGAGTTCAAGCCCCACATCAGGCTCTGTGCTGATGGTGTGAAGCCTGCTTGGGATTCTCTCTCCCTCTCTCTCTGACCCTCCCCAACTCAACCTTTCTCTTTCAAAAATAAACAAATAAACATTTAAAAACTTAAAAAAATGATGCTATCTAATTGAGACAAAATAAATTTTATCTACATGCATACAAAATAAATATCAACCGAAAGAAAAATTCAGAGATGCCAAATTAAAGAATGCAAGGATAGGAAAGGTACTTGTAATCAGAAATGCCAATATTTCATAGAAAATACCTTTGAAATCAGTTTAGGCAAGAATTGTTTAAATAGATTATTTAATCTGAAAAATTATGAACACAGTTCAAATGAGGTGGTAGTAGGTCAGTAAAATCACTGATGTTTTCATTTTTCTTTATGCTCAGAGACTTCTTTTTCTAGTTATATGTGATATGAAGTCTTTAAGTACGAGAAACTGTGCAGTTTTGCCCAATTCAGAGCTTACCAGATTCCTCTTAGTAGATGTTAAACAAGTGTTATGCTGACACAATTGTATAGAAATTAATAGAATAAGTAAATATTTAATTCTTTAGAATTTCTATTTTTTACAAAAAGGGAGGAAGTAAAGTTGGTACTTCACCATGGTAAAATTTGTTTCCCCAACTTCAGTTATTTTTACCTCCCCTCTCATGTTTACTTCAAACCCACAGACCACTGTGTATTATTTTCACAATTGTTTCCATATCTGCACATCAGCCATCTTGTTATTGACTTAATGTTTTTAACTATTGGTTCTTAAACAAATAGATGCTAGAAGTAAACTTCATATGACTATGACAATGGAAAACCAGAATAAGACCTTAAATAAAGAGGGTCATTGTAAAATTTGTCCCAGTGAAACCCAAAAACTCTTTAAAATTCCATCTAGATGGCCAACAGGCACATGAAAAGATGCTCAACGTCACTCCTCATCAGGGAAATACAAATCAAAACCACACTCAGATATCACTTCATGCCAATCAGAGTAGCTAAAATGAACAAATCAGGAGACTTTAGATGCTGGTGAGGATGTGGAGAAACGGGAACCCTCTTGCACTGTTAGTGGGAATGCAAACTGGTGCAGCCACTCTGGAAAACAATATGGAGGTTCCTCAAAAAATTAAAAATAGATCTACCCTATGGCCCAGCAATAGCACTGCTAGGAATTGACCCAAGGGATACAGGAGTGCTGATGCATAGGGGCACTTGTACCCCAATGTTTATAGCAGCACTTTCAACAATAGCCAAATTATGGAAAGAGCCTAAATGCCCATCAACTGATGAATGGATAAAGAAATTTTGGTTTATATATACAATGGAATACTGCATGGCAATGAGAAAGAATGAAATATGGCCTTTTGTAGCAACGTGGATGGAACTGGAGAGTGTTACACTAAGTGAAATAATCATACAGAGAAAGACAGATACCATATGTGTTCACTCTTATGTGGATCCAGAGAACCGTAACAGAAGACTATGGGGGAGGGGAAGAAAAAAAAAAAAAACAAAATGGTTAGAGAGGGAGGGAGCCAAAACATAAGAGACTCTTAAAAACTGAGAACAAACCGAGGGTTGATGGGGAGTGGGAGGGGGGAGGGCGGGTGATGGGTATTGAGGAGGGCACCTGTTGGCCTGAGCACTGGGTGTTGTATGGAAACCAATTTGACAATAAATTTCATATTTATAAATTAATTAATTAATTAATTAATTAAAATTCCATCTAGAAATGGTGACTATCTAGAATAGCCTAGAGCCTGAGTCCTGATTGCTCTTTATTTTCCTTTAAAGAAGAAATTTGCAATTGCTAGATAGGAGTTAAAAATATGCAATTAAAGGGGCAGCTGGGTGGTCAGTCGGTTAGGTGACCGACTCTTGATTTTGGCTCAGGTCATGATCTCATAGTTCACGGGTTCAGGCTCTGCACTGACAGCAGGCTCTATGGTGACAGCGTGGGACCTGCTTTGGATTCTCTATCCTTCTCTCTCTGTCCCTCCCCCGCTCATCCTCCCTCTCTCTCTCTCTCTCTCAAAAATAAATTTAAAAAACTTATATATATATATGTGTATATATATGTGTATATATACATTTATATATACAATTGTATATACAAAATATATATAAATGTGTGTGTGTGTGTGTGTGTGTGTATATATATATATATATATATATATACACACAATTAAAGACACAATAGCACCAGATAATTTTTTCTTCTGTAATCAAAAGGAATGAAAGAAAATTGAAAAGAGATGAATTTTCTCTCATTGTGATTCATTAGTATTTAAGGTAATATTCACTTCACACCTAAAATCATGTCACGATTGTCAGTGGTCACATTCCAATGTGGACATTTGGTTTATATATAGACATTTTGTATATATGTGTATACACATTTGTATATATGTGTATATACACATTTGTGTATTTGGAATGTCACATTCCAAATTTGGAAAATCACTAGTATAGTGGACTACCCCAGGCAGCGGATACTGATTTGGGGATCAACTCTCTCCACCTCATTTGAGACCATAGGCAAGCACTATGGTTTCTATGGGCTTCAAATTTCTGAATAAAATTGGGAATTTGGATTTTGTATCAAACAGGGTAGTCTAGGCAATGCTGTGATAACAAATCACCACCTAATCTCACTGGCTATGTTGGTGTTTGTTGGTTGGATTTGTAGCTGTTGCTCAAACAACAAATTTATGTTTCCTTTCCTCCTCTAGTTATGTGCCAGTCAGCTGGGGTCACTTTCCTACCACTATCTGGAACATCACTGGTTACATTGACAAAAGGAAATCATGCCCAGCCTCTTAAAGTTTTTGTCCAGGCATAACATTTCAATCTGACCTTCTGCTGTGGTCTGAGAAGGTGAAAGTGCGAAGGTATTTGTGAACAGTCATGGTAATGTCCATCAACTTAATGTTCTGTGAAGTTCTTTGTATTGATTAAACTCTATAGTTATTGTAAAAAGGGAACACTTTGCATTTAATGTATGAGATTTCTGAAATTTGTTGGATTGCTTAGTTTGGAAGCTTTTTAATTTAACATTGGTATTATAGTAATGGGCCACATTTTATTCTTCAAAATCTATTAATCATGGTAAAACCCTCAGGAGATGAAAATTTGATATAGGGGCGCCTGGGTGGCTCAGTCGGTTAAGCATCCAACTTTGGCTCAGGTCAGGATCTCGCAGTTTGTGGGTTCAAGCCCCACGTCGGGCTCTGTGCTGAAAGCTCAGAGCCTGGAGCCTGCTTCGGATTCTGTGTCTCCCTCTCTTTCTGTCCCTCCCCCGACTCTCGCTCGCTCTCTCTCTCTCTCTCTGTCAAAAATAAACATTACCAAAAAAATTGTTTTAAAAAAATGTGATATAAACTCTCCAACAAGGATTTCAATGGTTAAAAGTGAAGAAAGGACTTTTTTTTTTGGTTTTGAATGCTATTTAGATAACACAAAAACACATGACTCAAATCATTTTGATGGTAGTAGGAATTGTGCAGAATAAAAGAAAATAAATGTGTTTAAAAATGTTAGGAAAGTTTTATATTCGTTAAATAGCCAGGGTCTGAGGTTAGCGGAAAAACATGGTATGATCTCTATTAATGTGCCCTCATTCTAAATGTACAGGCTCACATGTCAGCCATGGACTTGCCATGCCTGGTTAGATTTGTCTTCTTCAGTTACCACTCAGTTACTAACATAACCAGGCTCAGCGCCTCCTCCCCAGCATGGCTTGGCCGTCACATGTAAAAGTGATCTGGTTTGTTTAAACAGAATATTTTCTTACTGTTCTCTTTGCTATTATGTATCAGAGCAGAAAGCTTTGAGTTAATAAACCAACATTTCACCACTGCCCACATGTCAAAATAGGTCATAGAACCTTCAAGGGAACATCAAATCAAAAAAATCGATAATATCACCATAGCTCGTGCCATACACTTTGCAATTTGACCACTCTGCCTTTTGGTCAATCGCCAATATATTCTGTCTTCTGTTAGTCTCATATTCTCTGAGTATTGGTCTTCTCTCTCCAAGTTGATTAAAAACGTCTTTAGCACAGAAACCAAGCGGTGCGTTTCTTTGGGATCAACCACAATACCTTAAACAGTGGTAAGCCCATAGTTAAGTCCCTAAGACTTTTTTTTTTCTTTCTTTTTTTTTTTTTTTTTCTGGTGACACCTATTTAAAACACAGGGAAGACAGAGGCCTTTTAGTTCTTCATTTGAAAAAGTATGTTTGAGGAACTACCACACAGTCTGGTCTGTGTAAAGTTTGGGTAAATGACAGAAAACAAGCTACAAACACTAGAGCAGCGGTTCCGGTCAGGGTCAGTTTTGTCTCCTCGGGTACATTTGGCAATGTCTGGACATAGTTTTGGTTGTCACAACTGAGGTGGGGGCGCTGCTGGCATCTAGTGGGAAGAGGCAAAGAATGTTGCTAAACATCTTACAGAACACAGGACAGCCCCTGCAACAATTATCCAGCCCAGAATGGCAATTGTGCCCAAGTAAAGAAACTTTGGCTGCAGTAGGGTAGTGGGGGAGTCAGAGAGTGAAAAACAATTTTAAAAAAAACTTGCTAATAATAATACTGCCTTTCCCCAAAGTTTTTAATGGCAATAATTTCAATATTTGTGTCTCATTAAATAATGGAACCCTGATAAGGACAACTCCAGATGCAGACACATGACAGAAACTGTATAAAGGACTTAGTGAGAAGACTTTTGTGGACGGGGGTATAAACGGTTGTTTCCATTATGTCCTTAGAATAGAATTAGCATCTTCCTCATTAACAGAAAAAAAGATAATAGTAGGTGACGTTAAGTTTAGGAAAGCTATATTTATCCTACGATTGTATTTCTGAAACCCTGATAACTGTGGCCACTCCACAGCTTGGGATGTAGTTAAGATTGGCTAAGATTCAAATTCTCTTTGCTCAAGGGTCTTGAGAAGAAAAATAATCCCCTATGTAATAGTAAATATAATATGATACTAACATTTCATTGAGTAAGCAATATCCAGTTCACGTACAGAGACGTTTTAACCAGATAAAGTTGAATTATAGTAGGGCAGAATCATGGGAACTTTGCAGCCTGACCGTCTTGCCTGCCCTCCAAACTTTAGTTTCAAAATGCTGGGATCAGTAGTTTCATGCAAACTCACATTTGTTTGACAGTAAAGATGTCCACTACTAGAGGTCTAGCCTAGAGTTGGGGAATGTCCTGTGCATGACCTAACTGTATCTAACCTGTGGGGCAAGTGCCAAAAGGTTATGCCCTATAATGTCTATTACTGCAAAACTTCATTAAAATGTTGACTCTTGCTCACCAGAGCTTCAGAGAAGTACAGCAATAAAAAGTTTCAAGGATATCCATCCTACCTTCTTTCCTACATGAGAGCTGCTAAGAAACCTATTTATCGTTGAATGGTAGTGTCTATTTCTACCCCCCCCCACCCTCCTTCACCTCCCTCACCTCTCTCTTCAAGTGTTGGAAAGTATAGACAGATGGCACAATCTTCTCTTTGTATCTTTAGTTTTCTACCTCACCTAGAGTAGAACTAGCAAACTCCTCATCACTCTGTCTTTATAGTTGTTGAACTGTTATTTCATACGACCCTTTTTTTGTTCTTCAGTTATATGTCTCTTTCATTCAGCTGACTATTCTTAACAACCAAACAGATGCTTTCCTTGTTTTGGTAATAGAATTCTTTTACATTTCATTTTACAAGTTCATACATTTATTCGCTCGATTTGTTAACATATAATTACTGAATACCTGCCGTATTCCTGGTTCATGTTAGGAACTAGGAATATGATAATTAAAACATACATTGCTTCTATCCTCACGTCTTTGGAGAAGATGGACAAGTAACCTGACAATGATATCCCAGTGTTATAAGCTCTTTGACAGCGTGAGTACAGTTCTATGAGAGAAAACCAGGAGAGGCAACTAAATTGGTCCTATACAAGCTAAGTCTTGAGGGTAATCTGCTGGCGGTTTTAACATCTAGGCTCAAATGTGAGGGATTAGGCAAAATTAGAAGAGTGGTCATTCCAAGAGGTAGTAGAAGAGTGGTCATTCAAAGTGAGGTAAACAGTATACAGACAGTGGCATGATCAGATGTGTATTTTCAAAATATCACTCTTTTTCATACAATACTCCAGTGAGGGCAGGATTGGAGACTGTGAGACCAACCACAAGCATAGTGTGGTTGTCCCTTTAAGAGTGACACCATCTTGCTATAGATGAGAGAAAGAAGAAATTGAAAGAGATGAACGTAATTATTGTTAGTTGGCGATAAGTGTGGGAGAGGTGAGGTTCACATCAAGGTCTCTGACTTGGTCAATTAGTAGACGCTGGTACAATTCCTTGAGCTGGAGATCACAAAAAAAGGGAGCAGAAACACAGATGTTTGAGGGGAGAAAGAATGGGATGCATTTAATTTTAGCTGCATTTTGTTTGAGTTACTTACCTAGGGGATATCTTCATGGGTGTGCAGTTGGCTATAAGAGTCTGAAACACAGGAACAAAGCAAGTGTGGTAAATAAACTTTGGAGATAAGGTTTTTTTCTTTAATGGAATGAATATATTGTGTATATGTATTAAGGTAATCATCCCCAATATAGATCCAGAAGTAAAGGATCTCTGGTCAAGTTCTTTATAAGTATCATCAAAGGCTTTGAACATTTTCTCCTAATCACCATATACCTGCATTCCTTATTGGTGTCTCTGTCGAAAGGCTGAACCAAATTAATTTTATTAATCTCTTATACTTGCACAGGCCTTCATGGTTTAGTAAAGTTCTTTCCCATACAGTTCTGGACAAAGTCTCAGGTCTGTGAGCTGGCGTTGGAGAAGCAGCCTAGGGCCAGGAAACCAGGAAAGAACCACAGACCAGGAGTTCTAATGAGGTTGCTGCAACTATTTATTCTGGGGTCACAGCCAGTGTTCAGAACCAGAAGTCACAGAGTTAACCAAGCCAAGGCCCAAGATCCAAGCCAAGAGTGAGAGCCAAGGCTATGGGCAAAGCCAAGAAGCAGTCACAGGATTAGCACATCGGAACAAGCCCCAGAACTGCTGTTGAACCCATAGTCCTCCCTCAGGCCCCGTGTCCTTTGGAGGCATCCTCTTGCCACGCACTGGCACTCTCAGAGGAATCCCGTGGCTGAAATGGGAATGGGACAATTGAGGATTTCCCCTGCTTTTATAGGAGCTTCGCTTTGGAGAATACATCCAATATCCCACCAAAAGCATCTTAGCTACCTTCTGCACATTCTTTTAAGACAGGTAAGGTTGTTCAAAACAAAACAAAAACTTTGAGCATTGTTTATGAATTTATTAAAATTCCTGGATGCAAAAAAAAAAAAAAAAAAAACACAACCACATTATTTTACATTAGATTAAAATCAACAGGAGAAAATAATCCAAATTTGGTTGGATTTCTTTCCGAGAATCTTAAAAACAGAAAGTCCCAAATTCTAGTTTCAATAATTTCCCATGACATCCTATGATAGGTTTTCCTTTATTTGCCCTCTTCTGAAGAACTTCTGTCATAATCCCTAGATTATTTCCTTTATCTCTCTTTCAGCTTTGATGTAGCCAAAAGACCCTAAGATCCACACAGGTAAGAAACCCAAACTTCTAGACCGGTATCCTCAGAAATAAACTTGGCAAAATAGATTTGTCTTTTTAAATATAATTTTAAATAGATATGGGGCGCCTGGGTGGCTCATTGGGGTGAGTGTCCAGCTCTTGGTTTCGGCTCAGGTCATGATCTCATGGCTTTGTGGGTTCAAGCCCCGCATCGGGCTCTGTTGGCAATGCAGAGCCTGCTTGGGATAGTCTCTCTCCCTCTCCTCTCTCTCTCTGCCCTGTCATACTTGCACTGTCTCTGCCTCTTTCCAAATAAATAAATAAGTAAACTTTAAAAATAAATAAGTAAATAGATAATACAGTCAGATGGTTCAACAATTTTAAACATAAATTTGAAAATTTACAGTGAAACTTCCACTCTCAGGTCACCTCCTCTGTTTAGTTGTACACCACTCACTGCCCACAAAGGTAATCCTCATCATTAATTTCAATTTATTTCTGTAGGGCTTTGTTATGCACATATAAGCACAAATAGATACATGTTCTCATTTCTCTTCCTTCTAAGTAAAACAGCACGCTCAGCATATTGCTGTGAACCTTGCCCTTTTCCATGAAAGTAAGCACAGAAATTTCTCATTTCTTTTTAGACTTGTGTAGTATTCTATTGTATAGGTGTACCATAATTAATTTAATTTATTTTACTTAGCCTGGACAATAACATACACATGTATTTGTTTCTAGTCTTTTACTATAACAAATAATGCGGCCATGAAAAATATGCTGCTTACATCACTTTGCATATATGCAAATAAGTATGTAGAAAAAAAAAGTGACCAGAAGTGAAATTGATGAATTAGGTACTTACATTTACAATTTTAGTAGATATAGCTAAGTAGCATTCTATAGCGTCATACTAATTTTCACTTCCCTGCAGCCTCGCCAACAAACTTTTTGACTTTTGCCAATCTGTAAGTGAAAAGCTCTGCTCCCTGATACCGTTTAATTAGTTTTTCCCTTATTGTGCGTGTTCTTGAGAGTTTTTTCATATATTTAAGAGTCAAATGTGTGTTTCATTTTCACAACCTTTGTCCACATTTAAATTGTTGGCATTTTTTAATCATTGATTTCTAGAACATTTTTCAATTGAGGCATAATTGACATATAACATTAGTTGCAGGTGTACAAGATAATTCAATAAATGATCACCACAATAAGTCTAGTTAACATCAATCACTGCATAGAGTTACATTATTTTTGTGACGAGAATTTTTAAGATCTAGAATATGTTTATGACTTTAGCCTTTTTTCTACACTGTGAGTTGCTAGTACTTTTCCCAGAATTTTATCTTTTGGTTTTTTGTATGTTATTTTTGACTGCACACAAATTTTAAAAATTTTATGTGTCAAATTTATTAACTTGTTTTTGGCTTCTGAAATAAAATAGGAATAAAAGTATACCTTAACATGATAAAAAAATATATCTATTTCTTCTCCCAATCTAGCATTGTATTTTTTTGGAACACACCAGACATGGGAACGAAAAAAGAATGCCCAGTATCACCACTATGATTAAAACTGTATGAAATGTACTGACCAACAAAATTTTAAAAAGAATGTAAATGAAAGTATGTCTTTAACATACCTAGGCATAACCAAAAAAAATTTTCCAATACTTATATGAAGAAAGATTGTAAATGCTACTGAATGACAAAAAAAAAAAAAAAAAAAAAAAACAAACTTTTCTTGGACTGAGGAACCAACAACATAAAGATGCCAATTTGCTTTAAATTCAATAATATGGTTTCTCTATAACCCTCCCCAAAATAACAGCTGGGTGTTTTTGTGTTTGTTTTTGTTTGGTTGGTTTGTTTTGGTTTTGGTTTTCTTGTTTTGTTTTAAGAACTAGACAAGATAGAGGCACCTGGGTGGCTCAGTCAATTAAGCATCTGACTTTGGCTCAGGTCATGATCTCACAGTTCAGGAGTTCGAGCCCTACATCAGACTCTGTGTTGACAGCACAGAGGCTGGAGCCTGCTTCGGATTCTGTGTAACTGCCCCCTGCCCCTGTTCACACTCTGTCTCTCTTCTCTCAAAAATAAATAAACATTAAAATTTTTTTTAAAAAAAGAACTAGACAAGATAACTATAATATCCATATGAAAAAGTACATAAGAATATCCAGGAAAACTTTGATACAGAAGATCAAATAAATTAGCTTTACAATATATGAAAATGCATTCTAAATCCTCAACGATGAAAAGACTATGTTAGTATCATATGAATACTAACAGAGTAGAAAAATAGTAAACCAAAAATAGATCTAATATGTACAGAAAAGTAGCTTAGGATAAAGAAGTCATCTCAAATCAGTGGATAAAAATGAACTATTCCATAAAAGCTGCTGGATATACCTAGCTAGTCATATAAAGCCAATTATATGTGTATATATATATATATATATATATATATATATATATACATGTATGCGTATATGTATGTGTATGTGTATATGTATATGTGTATATATATATATGTAAATATCCATTCTTCATACATTCCAAGCAGCAAGTAAATTCAAAATGCAACAAAGGAAGAGGAGGAGGAGGAGGAGGAGGTGGAGAAAGAAAGAAAGAAAGAAAGAAAGAAAGAAAGAAAGAAAGAAAGAAAGAAAGAAAGAAAGAAAGAAATGAAAGAAGAAGGGAAGGAAAGGGGGAAGACTATGACACTAAAAAGACACTGTGAGTTATTTTACAACCTTGAAATGGAAAAGACTTCTATCTATGAAACAAATACATATTTAGATATTTTTTAGAAGTTTCTGTACAATTCTAAAATCTTTGGGAGGATTTTTTTCTTACATAATGTCAGCTGGTGTTAAACCCTCAGCACACATTTTTGAGAAAAATATGAGTAATCTCTTTCTTTCAAGTAGAAAGATATATACCAAAATATCAAAGGACTATAAACACAGGGAATAAGATTTTAAAGGGTCTCTGGTTGAAATGCAGAAAAAAAAATTTCAAGTGATCTTTCAAGTTAAGTATGTTAAGCTCTTGTATATTCTTAAAAGAACATGAATGATAGTGGTTTATAGTTAGAAGATACATGTTTAAGATTCTATTCTCTTTCATACCAACCATTTGACCTTGGAAAAATTACTTACTATTTCTGAAATTTAATTTTCTTTTTTTTAAAGTTTTTTACTTATTTTGAGAGAGAGAGAGAGAGAGAGAGAGAGAGAGAACAAGAGCAGGGGAGGGACAGAGAGAGGGAAAGAGATAATCCCAAGCAAACTCCACGCTGTCAGCAAGGAGCCCCACATGGGGTTTGAAATCATGAACCTTCAGAACATGGCCTGAACCAAAATCAAGAGTCAGACGTTCAACCAACTGAGCCACCCAGGCACCCCTGAAATTTAGTTTTCTAATTAACAAAAGGAGTTAATGAAATAATTGCTGTCAACCTCCCCAATTTATTGTTTTGATCAATAATCTAATCTGAAAATATTCCATAATCTGTAAAAACTATATAAATATTTGTTACTTAATATGTTATATTTTTAAGCACAACAGATGTGTATCTATTTTAATATAAGAAATTCTGAGTAATCAGGTATATGGAGATACTGTCTAGAGCATCCTAGGAGTCTTGCAATTTATAGGATACAAATTAGAATAAGTTTATCACTGGCTATGAAACTCCACTTTAATGAATGATTTGAGCCTTATTATTTAGAACTAAATAGGAAGAATATGTAGAAAAATCATTACTCCAAATGGCATGCTGTATCTGCCAGAGGCCAATTCATAGAAGCAATAGTACCTCTCATGAGGAATTATGGCAAAGGCAAATAAATACGCGATGCCCATCACCGAAGCCAGTGTACGGGGCAGAGCACTCAGTAGTCTTGGCAAGGGCACCTGAGCTCCAGAAGAAGAAAGGAAGGAAGCATCTCTTCTCATTCTGAACTGCCACCCCAGTATCCGAGCCTTTCTATCAAGGGTCATGCTAATGGCAACACAGGAAATGATGGCCTCTTCTTCCCTCTGGGTTTTTCTAACACAGAGGATGGAACATTTAGAAACAATGTGTGGGCTGCCTGGGTGGCTCAGATGGTTAAGCGCCCGACTTCAGCTCAAGTCGTGATCTCACAGTTTGTGAGTTCTAGCCCTACATCAGGCTCTGTGCTGACAGCTCGGATCCTGGAGCCCGTGACCCAGATTCTGTGTCTCCCTCTCTCTCTGCCCCTCCCCCCATCACATTCTGTCTCTCCCTCTCTCTCAAAAATAATAAACATTAAAAAAATTTAAATAAAATAATGTGTGACTTGTATTTCTGACAAGAAAAAATTGTTTTTATTTTTATTTATGTTTATTTGTAAACTTCTTTTTTTATTTTGAGGGAGTGAGGGAGTGAGGGAGAGAGAGAGAGAGAGAGAGAGATAGAGAGCTCTGTCACAGAGAGAACTGTTAGCACAGAGCCTGACTTGGGGCTTAAACTCAGAAGCTGTGAGATCATTAACTGAGCTGAAATCAAGAGCCTGAGGTTTAACTGGCTGAGCCACCCAGGTGCCCTAGAAAAAATTGTTTTTAAATAAGGATGCTGGGAAGGGGGAGTGGCTTTGGTTTTGCTTTAGAATTTTAACTCTAATAGGCAGGTAGGGCCAATTTGATCAAGGGTACAAATACCCAGATGGACTGTTAATTTTAGAAAAAACAAAACAAAACAAAAAAACATGACTCACTGAGAAGGATTAGTAATGAAAATGACTAATAATGAAAAGAGGTATATAGGTTGCTAGACATACTTACAGTCTGTGAAGGACAGATAGTATATGTTGATCATAATGTCTGTTCTCAAGAACAAAACAAGTTAAAAATTAAAAAAATAATAATAATAAAATAAAAACTTTCCCTTTCTCCCTCTCTTGTAAAGAAAGAAAATAGAAAAAGAAAATCTGTGATCAAGAAAAATTTTTTGGCTAAAGTAGTCTGAATCCTTTCACCGTGTGTCTCAGTCTTCACATCACATAGCTTGTGCCTTTCTTCCTAGTCCACATTACTGACTTTAGAAAATTTTTCTCCCGTGTTTATTTGCCCAAAGATGGCCTTCATCAAATGCATTAATTGAGTAGCCATCAGCAAATGCTCTATGGGATTAAGCTTCTCTGGATACGCTGCACAGGTTGTTCATGCCTATCTTTCCACCTAGAAGGATAAGATGTAGCCCTGACCTGAGCGTTCTGCCTCTTGGTTCCACCCACCCTCAGGGGTACGCTGGAGTTGGCATGCACCACTTGCCAGAGTTGATTATGTACACCTCTTCCCGGCCCTGAAAACAGCGGCATCATAGTAGTAGCTTGAAATTGGCTATGGCAGGAATATTTACACCACGGAATTAGCAAAAGCTGAAAGCTTACTCCCTCCCACCTCAAGAAAGCCACTGTTAGTCATTTTCCAGCACACCAGACCATCTACTACGTTCTCTCCAGGAGACCACTGTTCTCTGACCAGTGTGATGAAAAGGGCATCTTAACCACATTTCGGTAGAATGATTTGCATCCTACTTGCAATACAAACTGAAAATGAGTGCCTACTCATACCAAAACACAGAAACCATATTGAGCCAGGTATAATACCACTTGACATCCCCCAAAAGCAGGACCTTGAGCCGCTAACTATATAATCACTTCATGGCACTATTGGGAACCCATTCTTGACAGGCATTCATATTCCTTGCTGACACAAATTGACTCCAGTCTTTTGTAGGGAGTGGTTTGGATTTGCAAAACTTCCCCAGTGCGCTAAGATCACCAGGACTCAGGGGTAGCTTGCTCAGGCTGAAGGTGATTGGCTGAGTGAGTACAGCCAGATATGAGAAGGTAGCATAGTGTGACTATTTTCCATGCCCTATTATTTGCAGCAGAACAAAAGGTCAAATGGTAACTTTCAAGACTTAGAGTTGGAGCATGAGGAGATGGGGTGGCTGGGGGAGGAGGGGACCGCTGCTGTTCAGCGATCAGCTCATGAATCAGGAACCAGCACTCTGAGATAACAGCTTCCAGCAAATATGGTGGGTAGGATGGCCCCAAATACTTTCCCTCCCAGGTGTCTGGCAATTTGAAATCTTTCAACAGTTGTCCCAGAGCATTGTCATGAACTGAATTTTGTCCCCCTGCAAATATATGTTGAAGCCCCAACTCCCAAGGTGACTACATTTGGAGACGAGGCCTTTAAGGAGATAATTAAGCTTAAATGAGGTCATAAGGAGGAAGCCCCAATCTGATAGAACTGGAGTCATAAGAAGAGGAAGAGACACAGGGATTTCTCCCTCTCTGCACATGCACGTGAGGACACAGTGATAAGGTGGTGTCTACAAGCCAGGAAAAGAAGCCTCACCAGGGACCTTGCCAGCAACTTGATCTTGGGCTTCCAGCCCCCAGAACCGTGAGAAAATAAATTTCTGTTGTTTAAGCCACCCAGCGTGTGGTAGCCTGTCCCAGCAGCCCTCACAAACGAATACACTCTTGCTCCGTGTGTTTTACTGCTGCGTGGTTACCAGAGCATTCATCAGTGAATACAGTTACCTGTGAACCTAAATCAAAAATGAAATTGGAGAAGAAAATCATGCCAATTTGTTTTCCCAAAACTTCAGGTGTATTTCAAACAAGGAACTGTAAGGAAAAGGTTGCATATAATACTTCACTAGCCTATAGTTTTCAGCTTCTAAAGGCTTCATTCCCCAAATTAGAAACATAAAGATTAGAGGGACGTTGAGTTACTGGTAGACAGTGACCCTAAGTGAGGCTGCCTATTCTGCTCATGAGGCATAATTCTTCACTTAAGTCACCCAGCAACACCGTTATTTAGAAGAAAACACGAACACTTCCTGACCACTAGGTTATCATGTGGTCTACCAATGTCAGAGTCATCCAAATGTATGGTGAGCTCCTGCGATGCCCCCCTCAGACTCTGCACTCTGGAAGACCCTCAGCTGGAAGACCTGCAGTGCCAGGCACTGCAGAGGAAATTGGAAAGAGAGCTTTACTGAATATTTCTTCTTAGCCCTTCTATTTCTACCCTCTCCCCCTTTAAATCTTGCTCTGTGCCTTGGGAAGTGACCAAGGTAGATAGCATCAACAAACCGCCTTTTGCCCTCCAGCTTCCAGTTTACCAGCAGAGTCTGTCTAAGGACTACAGGAGAGTGAGGCTAAGGCATTTATTCCTCTGCCCCACCTTCCAGATCACTGAGGACGGACTGTGTTCCTCTATTGCAGACCACAGCTCCAGGGAGCAGCCCTCTCCATTAAGTACCCTTGCTGAGCTCTGTGACCTCTCTTTCTCCTAGCCTACGTTGCAAAGAGTCCCCCTTCTTCCTGGTGACTGGGTACTACACCAAGCCTTGTTCATTTCTCTAAATACTGCCCACAGCTTTGTAAACAATCCCTTTATTAAGTCCTCCTGAATTAATCAATTTGAGTGAGCCATCTTTTTTTTTTTCTGCCAGGACTCTGACAGGTACTAGAGCCAGTGAAGGTCAAGTATGTGGCTGAGCCAAGTTACATTAAAGCAGCGACAACAATAACAAAAAAATAAACAACCTTCTGCACGACCCTATCCCAAATTACTATGCTCTAATACATTCCCAACCCTCAAGTCTTTGTGCTTAGTGTTTTCTCTTCTGAAGAGCTTTCTCCATTGTTCCTCACATGGTTAGCTCCATCTGATAATATCAGAGAGTCTTTTCTGTATAAAAAACAAAAAAAGTCCTTTTCTTTCCTTGTCATTGCTCTATTTCATTTCATTCTAACATTTATCAGAACCTGAATGTATCTTTATTTAGTTTATTGTTTCTCGCCCACTTCTATTCCACAGGCTCCAAGAGATTAAGGAACATGGCATTGTTATCACATCTCTCATGTCCACAACTGTCCGGGACATAGTAGGCTCTCAGTAATTACATACAACCACTTATCAGTAACTCCCCACTCCCTCTTTCTCTTCATCCACGCGAATACACACATCCACACACCTACTTCTGCGATTATTCAAACCCATTTTTGATAGCCAACTTGTACAGGCTGCCTCAGATACTACATTAATTGGATTATGTATTAAAGAATTTTTGAGGATACCACATGATTGCACTAAATCTAGGTCTTTGAGGCTCCCAAGAAATATCCTTGGACTAAGGCAATGAGCAATGAATTGCTATTAACATGAAGTGCTTCACTCCCGGGGAGGGACTTGGACACTGGGCAGAAATAGTCTCAATTGTTGACTTTTTTGGCCCATTTCTATTTCTTTAAATAAAAAGTGGTACATCAATGGAAAGTTTAAGGATAATGATGGAACATTTAATATTAAATGAAAGAAAAACCAAGGAGATGTGGATGAGATATGAAAGACTTTGAAGTCCACATGAGGAGGGATTTGGTCTTTTGCCTTCCACCTAGAATACATAATTAAGATGGCTTTGGCTCCAATGGGGCACATGGGGACTATAGAAGGATTGAACATTTTAAGGATTTAGAACATGTCTACAGTTGTCTCTGCCTTAATTACATAAGGGGAAAGCTTTTATTTTAACTCTGTCCAAGGAAACCCTAGTCATGAAACTGTTTTTATTTGATGAAATGTTTACTCTCACAGGAAAGAGGCAGAGTGCACAGTTGATGAGACAATCCTGAAGTGGTTATACATGAGCAAAGGAAGAGATCTGAGGAATGGGCATGGAAAAGTTGCCAAGATTATCATGACATCAGGGTCAAAGATCAAATCCATGACCTTCCTGCAAATCTTGGGAAATAAATGTTTACAAAATACATGGCATAATCGTGAAACTTCTAAAGGTTATTCTCCAAACAGTCATATATTCCAAACTGCTAAATTGTACATCACAATGAATAAAATGTTAATGTTTCAAAGACTTTGAGAGCAAACATGCTCATCTATGCAGGTTTCAGCTATAGAAAAACCCTTGTCCTAAATCAGCCGTGCATACCTTTTTTGGCACAAATGTTGCCAAATAAATTGTTGTAGCCAGGCAGCTGAAAGATAAAGACAAACACTGAGAACAAAGCAAGGGACTAGAGCGATGATGGACTTGATTCATGTTCTGAGGGTCCATGTCACTTCTAACTGCTATGGGATGTTTACTATTCATGAAGGACAGAGGGAGTGAACACTGATTATGAGCTCACTCAAAAGTCTCTCGCACCCAATAAACTGTGTTGCATTTAGGAGGTCTGATTGGGAACGGCTGACCATCCCATCAGTATGCCTCCTCTGAAAGTTCTAAAGAATCTTGCAAGGTCACAAATATTATTACTTGATCAATAAAAACCTCATTTTGGAATGGTAGATTGGTGAAGATAAATAATACATGCGCAGTTAATGACTACGGCAAAGGACTGGCATTCAACAGCCTTGAGGTCTAAAGTCAGTCTGTCTTGCTTTACTCTGAATTCCAGGACACTTAAGCTCTTTCCCTCAGTTCGTTGATTCAACTTCCTTTACCACCACGTTCCAGCCATTTTGCGAGAAGATGGGAGATACCAAGATTAATAAATTCACCATACCATAAAAACTCTAGCTCAGTCACAGTAACATAAATTAATACCTACAGAATGGGAACCACTAGGGTTAACTGTGTAGGGAGTCACCAAGTTTTCAAGCTAAGTGAAAACAAAGGATTCATATATCCAAATCCCCTGTGTTGAGTTCATGGGAGATAGTACAAGCTAAACATTTTGTTTTTGCTCTTGATTTGTATTTATTGATTTCTCACATATGCTTGATCCTTTTGTGAGAACTGTTTTTATCCTTGTACAAATCTAGTTATACAGAAGACAAACTTGGATTTCCAAGAGGTGTAAGCTATACCATTTCTGCAGGAAATAAAATATGATTGAAGTTTACAGAGAACAACACACTTGTACAACTTTGTCCATTGCTATTATGGCATGGCATTTAGAACTTCGTACTTCTTTCACTTAAATCCCTAACTATAAGTTCTCAGAAGACAAAAGTCTAAGATTTATACTGATGGGTTAACAACACCTAGCACTGAAAATTAGACATACTGGATACTCAAGAACAACTTTTCTGTAGAGTTGGATTCTCATGTGAACCTACATCCACCAGTGTAATCTCTGATTAAGGTGAAAGCAAGAAAAAGTGTTAAACTTCAAGTGTTAAACTTCAAGTGTTAAACTTCCTTCAATGAGTATGGAAGGGGAAATTGATTACACATTAAGAAACAGAACAATAAAACTCGTGAACCATGTCTATGTGCACATCAGAGTCTTCAGCACCTAGAAGAGTGGCACCCTTGAAATATTTATTCAATGAGTTAATGAATTGATAGTCTCTATGACAAAATGGTGAACACAGAGGGTCTCAGATGTCAAGTAGTTTGGCTATGTGTCATGAGAGGAATCACATGATCTGTTTGGCCCAAATGACAATATGAAGTCATCCAGCCATCATTTACATATCTAGAACAGGAAGTGAGTGATGAGGGGAAGCAAATGGGGGGAAAGAATAAACTTCATGGAGAACTTATGCGTTAAACATTATGCAAGCTCCTTTATACAAGAGGTCTTAGTTAATCCCTAAAACATCCTATAAATTAGATACTATTTATTCATTCTAAAGATAAAAAAAAAAAAACCTTAGAAATAAGAGCCACAAGCAGACCCATTCAAAAGAAAAAGGGAAAAGTAAAACACAGTGTTTTTCAGGTCAGGACGTAAAGTATCAGAAATTAAATTATTGTTCAAAATGTTGATATATTAACACTTTTATTAAAAATAACAAAACGATGGGGGCCCTGGGTGGCTCAGTCAGTTAAGCCTCTGACTCTTGATCTTAGCTCAGGTCTGGATCTCAGGATCATGAGTTCAAGCCCCACACGGAGATCTGCTCTAGGCATGGAGCCCACTTGGAAAAAAAAAAAGAAGAAGAAGAAGAAGCAGCAGCAAAATGCTTACTTAAGAAGTGTATGTGTGTGTTTGCATACATATGCACATTTCCATTGGATGATAAAACTAAAGCACCCTTGGAAAAATATAATGAACAAATCCAGAAAACTGTTTTACCAAAACCTTCTATAAATGATCTCAGTTCTGTTTTGGAAGGAACTGCTCTCTAAGGAGAAATGAAATAAGTTTTAGTTTCAACATTCACTGTCTTTGTGCTGCTCATGAATAAATTGGGCTAATTGTTGGATGTGAGAAGTGATGGTTTTATGATGCATATTACTGCCCCCAGATTATTGGTTGCTAAATTCGTCATCTCTAGCCAACAAGTTAGGCTGACTCTAGAAGAACAGAGATAATTCTTAATGTGGGGTCTCCTAAGCAATTTGCAGTCCCCACATGTATCTGCAACAGGTAACCCAGTTATTGAGCGCACAAACTTGAAACGCTGAGGGAGTTTCATATATCACATAACATTTCAATATTCAATATGTATTTTAAGCATATCGCTTTCTGCATATAAAGAGCGACTAGCACATCATGCATTACATTGTCATACTAGTTCTGAAGAACAACGGCTTTCAATTTAAAGAATAAAACACCCTCCAGCTGAACAAAATTCTCACATTACAATATGTTTAAAAGAATCTATTCCAGTTGTGGTTGGTTGTCTATGAGAAATCTTTTTCATAGGGGGAAAAAAAATTGAACATTCCCATGTGAAACTCTTTCTCGCAAGTGGAAAAAAAAAACGTACGTTGCATTTTATACAAACTAGGTGAATTCAAAATGATGGATCATTTCAAAAATATTCATTATACTATTTACTTGCATAAATGTGGTTGTATAAAAAGTAAAAAAGGAATGCATTCACAATTGGTTTAAGTAATTTTCTCTTGGCAAACCACCATATAAAACAGGGGCGTCATGGCGCCACAGAATTCTGAATTGTGGTGGAGCATCATCAGTACACATGGCATTAATCTTTGTCTCGTTGCAGGAGACACCCTTGCTTGCATTAGCAAGCTGCCTCTTAAATGTAAGATGGTGTAATGTAACTCAGGTTTAAATAACACAATAAATAAGATCTATTTCTCTTTAGTCCTTCTTACCAATCGCTTCCAAGCCCTCTTTGTTAAAGTGCTTCATTGTTTACAGATTTTAATGTAAATAACAACTGGGGGGGGGGGTGGAATACTTTTCCAAAAGAGCCTAGTAAAGGAAGAAGCTCAAGATGGTAAGATCATTTTTTTTATTTAATACGTTAAGCAATTAAGACTTTAAAAAAAAATCAACATATGTATGTGAACATAGCATAATTATTTACCCTACTTTCTTACTTGTCTTTTAGCAAACTGACAGTTCCAATATTTTGGAAATCTCACTGTTTTATATCACTTCATGCTCCCCATGACAAGGGGAACACTTAGCTGTCTTTAATGTCTTCTAATTAAATATTCAAAGCATTCTTAAAGTCTTCTTTTTCCAAATATAGATATATTTTAAAATAACAGACTTTTCCAAATGCATTTTTCTATTGAGCTGAGAGGCTTTCAGAAACTGTCCCCACTGAATATAATAACTATTTAAGGAAACAAGCTATTTATGTGGAAATATTAAGAGGGATGATTTTGATAACCCACACTCAAGGCCAAAATAAGGATCATTGGGACTTTTACTGAAGAAGTTAATGGAGGCCAGGCCATTGGCAAATGACCTTGAAATCCCTCGATGTAGCCTCAAATTGGCTTCAACACAAGCTTATTATTAATGCAGACAGCTAGTTTATACCATGAAAAGCACATGGTATCTCTCTTTGAAACCATAGCTGTCACTCAGGCACCCCCAGATAAAATGTGAGCATCTATGTGACAGCACTTTTACAAGTTTTTAAATAAATATCACAAATTTATTAGTCAGTACTTTATGTTAAGAAAATTAGACTTCATCTGCTTAATTGCAGCCTTACATATATGTTAATGAATTATTATATAAAGGTATTTAAATGAAACATATTACAACACTTTAATCGGATTCTAAATTGTATTTTCCTCTCTGATGTGTAATGCCCTAGAGACACATACCCAAAACCTTTTATTTTAGATATCTCAACATGTTAAAAGCGCTTTCCCTAATGTTTTTGAAAATTGATATGATATAGTTGAGAACTTACACACACACACACTCACTCTGCCCAGTCAGAAAGGAACTGTTTGCCTGGTTTGCAGATATGAAATCATTAGGGACTGGCTTTTACTTTGGGAAATTTGAGTACCATGTATTGTTAATGTAAAATAAAGAAATAAAGCCTGGGAAGTTAGAAGATTATTTTTTTTGGAAATGCATGTTTAGAACTTAAAAAAAAATCTAATGGTAAAGCATTAACAAATACTTTTTCATATGAATAAAATCTGTAATCAGTTAGATAAGAGCAATGTGCCTTTTTTTGGCATTTAATCAAACAATGAAATCATATACACATTTCCTGACACAAAAGACAAATGATGTAATAATCTGAAGGAGTTTCTCTATCTCCTTGGAACTTTGCATACTTGACTTGTTTTCCATATTTTGTGACTTTAAATGGTGGGAAAATTATATTAAAATGCTTGTAGCAGTTCCTCTAAACTAGCATCCTTTTTGTTTTATTGTATTTAATATAAAAGCAGCAATTATTTGATTTCAAAGTTATGAAAATATGTACCTTATGAGAAAACAAGCAATTTAAGCTTTAATTGGTGTCATTTTTCACAGAACTGGCAAGATTCTTGCATCCCTGGCACGTTGTTTTTCTATAAAACTGCAGAGCTGCCTTCAATGAATGTTTTACGAACGCAAAAGTTGTTATATGAAGGTAGATGCATAGATGCCTGGAAATATAAGATTTCTGGTGGGAGTTATTTACAAAAGATGTATTTCATTTGTTACTGTGCGTGTAACAACTCCTATTATTCTACATGTTTCTCTCTTCTCAATAAGACCGTTCTTAGCTCATGTCTCTGAAACGTGGGGGCTGGTGTCTGAAGCAGAATAAAAGGCAATGCTTTCATGAGGTGAAAACATCACACTTGTGAGAAAAGTGAAAACGAAATGACAATTTTAATTGAAAGGAAACAAAACTGTAATCTATTGAAAGGCTAATTCTGGTTTTAATCAGAAGAAAAACAATATAGAATACACACGGAGAGGCTCGCCTTATGTAAGTCACATACATGAACCACAAAACTTTCTATTTTCTGAAACGTTGGTTTACCATAAATACTTTCACCTATTCTGCTCAGATTATACATCTCCCACGTGTTTCAAAATTATGTTTTGTTCTGAGGGACAACAGTTATATATGTATTTTTGAGAGATTTTACAACCTAGCTTCTCTAAGGATATTCGCGGTTTTCACACCTGGAGAGGTATCTGTCTGTTTGTCGTTTTCGATGCAAGTTCCCAGAGCTACAGCCAAGGTTTTCAGAAGATCAGGATAAAGATAAAGATCTGCATTTTTAGAAACATGTCTAAATGGTTACTATGATCAGCCAGATGTTTGGGAAACCTGCAGATTAGTGTGCCTTGTGCAGGAAGCTCTTGTTGGGTAACTGGAGAGTAGGATAGACAAGTATTCTTTGTATTCTATTTACATCTTTGACTTCTGCTTTATATTGGCAATATTTATTGACAACCATAGCTAACATATGGTAAGTGTTACTATCTGCCAGGCACTGTGCTAACCACCATATACGCCTGTATCCCAACAGTCCTCTAAAACCAAGATAACCGCTGTCTTTACAGATGAAGGGATTATGTGTTGGGGAGTAATTTAGAATGGTAAATGAACAAGGAAGGACAAATAATGAACAAGTAAAAACTAGAATCCAGGTCTGTGTGACCCTAAAGGTCATTTTCCTAACCACTGCTCTATACTAAGGACATACACAGGACCCTGAGTGGACTAAAAGCCTTTTTATGTTGGCTGCCCAAGTTAAGTATTAATGCCACTAGGGCTGATGTGACCTGTACTATTGACATCCTTGTCGTTATTATCATTATTGGTTTGGTTCAATTTTTATTCAAAGTGAGCCATCCAATGTGGATTGAATTGCATCAGAACAAGCTTTCCATTCTTGCTACTTTCTATGAATATCAATATTAAAAGGCTTTAAACAGTGGTCCAGTGGGAACAAAAGCATGTTCAACGCATGTATAATAGTCATCTACTAACTCACTAATCCATGAGTGCATTAAAACTCTACCAAAACATGACCAAAGGTACTCGTAGGGAAGTTAAAAAGACTTTTTTTTCCAGGAAACCAACAAGTTCATTTCCAAATGGTTATCGATGTCTTGTGCACCTTTGACGGATGTCTCCTGCAAGTTTCTCATGATTCTTCCAGGTGTCTCCTTGGTTCCTTCCAGCTCTCTTGGCTGCCTCCTATCACAGCACTAGCCTGTGAACCTCTAAGTTACAGGGCTTCTGCTGTTTGTCTCTCCATCCCCAGATGGGGGGCATATTGTTCTGAGCATACTCCAAGCCACAGTCCACAAATTTTTCTTCTGGGCCAGATGATAAATATTGTAGGACTTTAGACCTGTACAATATCAGTGGCAAATACTCAACTCTGCTGTGGTAAAGGAAAAACAGTGGTAGACAATATGTAAGTAAATGGGTGTGGCTGTGTTCCAATAAAGCTTTATTCATGGACACTGAAATTTGAGTTTCGTATAATTTTTATGTGACACAAAATAATATTCTCCTTTTGATTTTCCTCATTTCAAAGTGTAGACTATTTTTGGCTTATGGGCCATATATAAACAGTCAGCAGGCCAGATTTGGCCCATGGCCCATTGGTTGCTGTTCTCTACTCTAGCCAATCAATACACATTTGCTGACTGGTTGAATGGCTAGGTAATTGTCTAATCTCTGTTTAGGCTGAACACACAGTGAGAACACACAGTGAGACTATGCATATGATAAATGAAAGCCTGTGTCATGACATTCAATTTCTGATTTAGAAATAATTAGAAAGCACTGAAAAAGCACTTCTGAGGTAGCAATTAACAGGCAAAGACAAAGTGATGAGGGCCGTATATTTCATATGAAAATAAAGATTTCTGGACAAATCCAGATTGCATGTAGACTTACACAACATAAATCTACTATCGTCCACTTTCACCAACAGGCAAGGAATTTGGTGGCTTTTTGGCTGCTTCCGTGGTATCTTGCTTGCAACCCCTCTGATCTGCCATTGGGGATCAGGGAACATCTATTCCCACATCTGGCTCTCGCTCCGTGCTCCTCATCCATGTCATATTTGTTATTTAATCATTTGAGCACTCCAGCTGCCTTGCTTTCCAAACTCTTGTAGTGACTGTTTTGAGCAGATCTGTTGTCTTTCACATATAATTGCACTGCTATGCTCTGGCATTTTCCATGTTTCTGTTTCAGCACTTCAAGTAACTTTTAGCTTGTGAGGAGAAAACATCTTACAGGAAAAAGTCCGTCCAGGTGGATCTAGAATGGTAACTGCAGGATTTTCCTAGTGCCAAAGGTGAGGGTGAACTTGAGGTAAATATAGAATTGGGCATGCTTTGTCCTTGCCTGCCTTCAGAAATCCCTAATGTCAGAAGAAAAATCTGTGCCTCAGACCCATTAATCCTTTGGAAGAATACTGAGCAATATGACTTTACATTAATGCATTCCATGACTTTCCAACATGGGCTTCTTATAATTGCCAGTCCTGATGGGCACAGTACCCTTTTCTTCTGACATCGCTGAGATGCCTAAACATCAAGAAGACAGACAGCCATGCCCTTGGCCCTTGCCCTGTTGGCCAGGCTGGGTCAATCCCATGCTTCACATGCCATCACTTCTCTCCAACCCAGACCATTCAAAAGCAGAGAGTGCATGGATAATTACTTGGTTTACTAGTTAGGAAAAACAACGCGCCTGGTTTTAGAAGTTGTTCTTTGAACTTTATGAAGTGGTATCTGACTTGGTTTACAAGTAAAACATTTAATCTCTGGCCTAAAAATGCTTGACTACAAAAGGAAATGGTGGATGGCATCATGACATAGAAGATCAAGACAAGTGCTCATAGCAGCCCTCATAGCACGTGATCATAAGATTTATCTGCTAAAGTACTTTTTTCTTGTCACCCCTACTGGACTGCAGACCCACAGGAGTGAAGACAATTCCTATTTCCACAACAGCGTAACACAGGGCCTAGTATACAACAGATACGCAATTAAAATGTATTAAATAAAGTGATCAGAAGCCAGCTGAAAAATGATCGTAGTTATTTACTTGTAACAGGAAATAAAAAGATACTTTCAATCCTACACATACCACAGTGGCAGGTAAAACACTCAGTAAATGTTCCTGCTTTAGTCCAAGGGCTACACACATGTGTCAGCTTCTGTTCAACTCATGCCTCGTGTGATTTTGGCCTTCTGCTCCATCCCTGTCATATTCCACTTTCCTTACTGTGGCTGCACTACCTCACTGGCTTCCTTTTTTACCCACCTCCATCTTTAGGTACTTCTACAGCCCCCTTACGTCTGAATAATATCTCCCGCTCACTGAGCTAACACCTGCATCGTGTATGCCAGTAGTGAGGATATTACTAGTCATCCTAACTGCCATTTCTCTTAGAGTAAAGAGAGTGATACACACACACACACACACACACACACACACGCATGCACACACGCACATAAGTGTACAAATATATGTACATGCGTATGTATATATCTCACTCCCTTTAACACTGAATTAATGCTGTCACCTGATGGTATGTACCAGCTAGACCCATCTGCTTCTAAACATCGGTCACAAAGTCTCAGTTCTCCTTAATGTGACAGGAGATCAGGAGTACTAAGTAGTAACTGGATTCTTTGAGACCTTATGAATGTCTACATTAAGAAATTATCCATAAAGGGATGAGGGTATAAATGTACAATAGATTGTAAAGGGAAAATGCTATCATTTGCCAACCATTACATGAAAGTAAGTTAGTGCACTATGCTCAACCGTCAGAAACCCAAATTTGACTATCTTTGACCAAAAAAAAAGTATTATAAGGATACTAGGCTGTTTTGTGAAACCCAAGGCTAGACGTGTGGCTTGGTTTCTGGGAAAAGACGCAATCAAGGACTTACAAGTATTAGATCTCTGTATTTCTCATTCATCTCTCTTCTCTGCATATGTGTTCAATTCTCCATTTCTCTGCTCTGCTCAGTTTCTTAGACCATATGGCCTACTTTAATGACAGTAGAGAAGCTGGTCCAACCACTTGAGTTTCTAAATCCAAATTTCTGAAAAGAGGTTTCTTAGTTCAAGTGTTTATTCCTGGACTAGTTCACTGGTAAACTATAGGCATGCAAAAGAGGGTGGGTAAGTGGAGGGAAACTTCTGGAAAAGGCGCCAGGTGTGTGTTATTTGGCTGACAATCTCATGAAGAGTGTAGTACACAAGGGTAAGTATGAGTTAAATATGCCTCCAAAACCTCTGACTTTAAGACATTACAGAATTCCTCCTGTGAATGAAGAAAACTAAGAAGTAGAAAAGGTCACAAGGGACAGACAAGTAATTCTCTCTGACCCATGTTGAAGTGAAGGGGAGTTCTGACTTGATAGTTTGCTCTAAGATACCAAGAATTGTTATTGGATGAATCATTAGACTTTTATGGGCTAGGTCATCATGTCTTACTCTATTCCAGGTGAAACCTAGAAATGATGGAGAAACAAATATTAACTGGACAAAGTGAATAACATCGGGTAAATCTGGGGAGCTTCTCATTGTATGTTAAACTAGACAATCAACAGATACCATTTATTGGTTCCACCTTTAGGTACCATGTTCAGGCACTGTCCTAAGGACTATACATATTGAATTAAATAATATGAGGCCCCTTCCTTTAAGAATCTCAGCTCCAAAAAAATACCTATGAAACAATGTTATATAGACATAAGGGAATTATGTACAGAGAGTTATGGTACATGATGGAAGGCAATTTAATTCAGGTGGACCATCTATGATAATTTCATAGAGGAAGTAGCATTTCACTCAAGCCTTTGCAAAACAGCAGTAGTTTACCAAGAAAAGACAGTGGATGAAAGTCATTCCACACAAATGGCACAACTCAATGTTTGACATGATCATGCTTTCTAGGTTTGTTCACTCTGGAGACCCAACACTTGATAAGGAATAATTAAATCTGGCCAATTGAAGGTCAGATATCAATCTGCTAGAGTTAGCACTTTATGAAGGTAACAAAGAAGTAGATGAAAATAATTGAAACGACTCTATGGAACCCAAAAAATATCTACAACTCTCTAAATCATAATGCGATACAGCAATCTCTAAGTGATAGCCTGGATTTTCTGTCATGAATGCTCAAAGACTTATTCCCATTCAAGGCTGGACATCTCTGCTTCTACCTATGCAATTGCTGCTGATTCTATATGAGCCCCCAGTCTTCCTGACCCTCACTAATATGCACTGGTCTTGTTCTCATTTTTTGTTATTTATAGGAGATTTCCTATTTTTTGTAGTGCTCAAATTTCACCAAGTTTGCCATGGTATATTAAGGAGGTCAGGTTTCTTCTAAGACATTCTGGGAATGACTTGGCCCCAAAGACAATGTCCCTCCTTTGGGCCCATCCTGTGTCTCCTCAGCTTCGAGTTTGTGTATTGTATCTATTTGGTGAGGTAGACATCCTGCCCCACCCTGAGAAGGCAGACTCTCTTCTTTCTAGTATGGATTTTGTCCCTTTGTGCTCTATATGGCAATAAGTTTCCAGACTGAAAACAAAGCTCTCATTAGGCAGAAAGAGAACCCCCACCCCATTTCTGGTTAAATGCTATTAAAAATCCTACCTGGCTGCTATATTTCAGCCATGTACTTTATTTATAGTCATGCATTCTCCTTAAACATATTGGAAAGTGATGCAAATACCTGTTTGATAGAAAAAGTGAATAACTGTAACAGTATCTCTGGGTATTTGTGAATGGCAGAGGAAGGGGGGTTTTCCAGGACGGACAAGAGAGGTAAAGGATTTGAACACTGATTTTCAACTATGGAGAAAAGGGGTGGTGAGATGAGACTTCAGACTATCCACAACATGATCAATGATCATACTACCAGAATTGGCTAGCTCTAAAATTAGATAAGAAAAAAAAAGGAGAGGTATGATTTTTGTGTATGTGTATGAACGTGTGTGCGTATGCCCACAGGAAAATAAATTTTTTACACTTCAGAGACTTTTAAAAGAATTTTTCCTTCAGAGGGGAAAGTTCTCATTTCTCATTAGATGATCAATAGGTTAAGAGGAATAAGTTGTAATCTTGACATTAACACTGTAAAAGAAGTCCGTGAGAAAGGAGCAACTAACTGAAAAGCACTGCACCAAGATTTAAAAGAGTAGGAAAAGATTTGGGCTGAATTCTGCTTTGTTTTATTTTTTATAGTCATTCCTTTTCTGTAATCACTGCCATGAATCTGTGTGCATCTAGAAGTGAAATGTTGTATATTTTCAAAGCACTAAAAATTCCTCGAAATAGCTCCAGTGGTTCAAAATATGCATGATGATCAAAATAGCCACCTATAAATACTGTGGGTCTATCACGTGGTAAATAAAACATTATCAAATATTTGTACATTCACATATGTATATATATGGAGTGGAAAGGAGAGAAAGCAGAGAGTGAATATTTCTGCTAATGCTTGCAAGTAGTTGGCAAATATATACCCCACAATATGACTACATTGCACGGGACTTATGGGAATATGTCTTTCTGTATTGTATACATACACATAAACGTTGAAATTGGAATGTTCACATGTACACATGCATATATATTTTAAATAACATTTTAAATGCTGTTTGAAAATACATATGTATATACATACTCACACACATGCTGAAATGCCATCATTCAACATAATTCATGATGTGTATTGAAATGTATCAAAGCAGAAACACATTCCAGAAAGAAATACTCACTGGTGCAATTAAATCATAAAGGAGTTTAATTTGTTCGCTTAGTAGCTAAATGTTTATTTCAACATTTTGGCCAGCAGTTTCTTTAATGAGAATGTACCTGGAATGAATTAAATTTGGTTATTATTTAAGCTCATGAGTTAAAGTATTTCTTTGGGGAGTGCACTTATACCTTGATGCATTTCAATGAATACTGTTCTTGAAAATGCATTTCAACTACTTTAAACTTGAAACCTGAAAAATCCTCATGATAGTCTGGTTTATGAAACTGATCATGAATATCAGTGGGATACACAGGCAGGATTTGCAACTCATTCCTTTTTGCATGACAGCATTATTGAGATATAACTTACAGACACAATTTACCCATTTAAAGCATACGTTTACTAATTTTTAGTGTATTCAGAGTTGTCCAACCAGCATTCCAATCAACTTTTGGACATTTTCATCACTTCTAAAGGAAGGCTTGTAGTCATCAGAAGTAACTCCCCATTTCCTACCAGCTTACCCCACCTCTAGCCATAGGCAATTTCTAAACTACATTCTGTCTCTATGAGGTTTCTTATTCTGGACATTTCATGTAAATTGAGTCGTATGTTATGTGGTCTTTTGTTCTTGGCTTCTTTCTCTTAGAATACTGTTTTTATGGTTTATCCATGGGATGGCACCTATCTGTACTTCTTCCTTTTCTTTCTTTTTTTTTTCCTGAATAATATTCCATTGTATGTATTTATCACATTTCATTTACTCATGCATCAGTGGATGAACATTTGTGTTGTTTCCATTTTTTAGCTATCACGAATAATGCTGCTAACCAGTTTCACATGGACAAGTTTCTTTTGGGTATATAACACTTCCTGGTATATCCCCAATTTCTTGGTCATATGGTAACTCTATATTTAACTGAGAAACCAAGAGTGTTTTTTCAAAGTGGCTGCCCAACTTCACATTTCTACCAATAGTGTATAAGGATTTCAATTTCTCTGTGGGGAATTCACTTTGATGTCTGCCACTCTTCCTAATTCATCTTCCTAATTCATCAAATACATGTGTTCCCGAAATACTGGACTCTGTCCTCTCCTCAGTCCTTCCAGTGAATGTACAGGAGGATAGCCACAGAGATAAGATATGACCTCTCTGATGAACTACTCTTATACGCATAGCCAAAGCATTTTGTAGACCCATAAAGAACAGCCCTCCTTCAAGCACACCATTAAAGTTGTCCCAAGAATACTATACACACTGTGTTTCATCAACTGTAAAATGAGAGAGATTGATCCAGAGTGAACCAGGTCACTTCCACATTTGTTTGTGGAACAGACTGTTTCTGCTTGAGACCCATTTTGCACATCCAGCTCCATGAGCAAGCCAGGTATACAAGGAGGCACAGATACTCTTTTGGATCAACTTAATGCATTTTAAAATACTAACTTCAACACTACTTAAACAATAGCCCCTTGAGAAACATATCAATTCAGTGAAGGAAGATAATTCTATAAGTTGTTTAGGTTTTTTTGAACAAGTACCGTGCAATGCTCTCAAAAGAGAATTCAGTCTTTCACTGCTAGAGTAATTTTAGATGCACTGGTGTTCCTTCCTAAAATTATCATATGGCACATGCTTTAAAATTTTGAATGAATTGTAACTTACTGGATTATGTGGCTGTTCCAACTTGTGTTGCTCTATCCAAACAACCTTGAATAGGGCTTAATAAGAGAAACACTAAAGAAAGTCAGTAAATTTAAGGAACTGAACTGTTTAGTTTTTCATGTTTTTAGCATACTGCAGACACACAATCCCAGTGCATAATAATATATATGTCAACCCTTACCATAGTGGAATAGTGAAGGTTAGCGGATTCATAGCAACAAGAATAATTACAATAATGATGGTGGCAACAGTAACATCCCTGAATGCATAGAGTGTGCCAGGAAACGTAATAATTATTTTATATTTATAATTTAACTTAATCTTCACAGCAAACCAATAAAGTAGTCATCATTAAATCTCTCCAATTTAAAGATGAGAAAATTTAGCCTTGGAAAGTGAAAGTACTTATACTTTGTTAGGCACTGAGAAATGCTGGGCCCCAAGCAGAACCCGGGTTTGTCTGATTCCAGTGTAACCTCCAGGCCACACTACATCTAACCCCGCCCACCCAAAACAGTTCTGAAATATATTTGCTACAGCTACAAGGTTCAGCATATTAAACTCCATTGGAAAGCCCATTATTTCTGTGAGTCAGTGGGAACAAGGGAACAAAACACTGTCTGTAGGTTAATAAAATGGTATATTTCTTACACACATTATTTTTCAAAAATTATGTAGAATAGTTTGATAAAATACAAATTCACTACTACTAAATTATACTGGACTACTACTACATAATATTTCAATCAACAGATAGTGAAAATACAACTCTCAGTATGTTAGGATCTATAAAATTGTATTATACTGGAAAAAAGGAGTTTCAAAATTGAAATTGCTAATACCTACAGATCTAAAGACTATTCATCACCTTAACGAATGAAATGTACTTCTAAGCATAGAGAAAGGAGTTATATATGTCCATTGATAGTAAAATGTTATAAAACAACAACTATAAAGTAGAGTATGTGCTTAGAAATCGCTTGGTTATTTTAATTTTATATATATATGAAATATAATACAGGAAAAAACTATTTTTTCTTAGCATTAACACATTAAAAATCATTGTAATAACAAATAACCACAGTTAGACTCTTCACTCAGAGCCCAGCTCCTGGAACACGCCAGAAGTTTAGCTAATATTTTAAAATAAACATTCAATTTGTGAACTGCATTCTGTGCTACCCTCCAGACACCTTTTTATTTATTTTGCTAAAACTCAAATGTCTTTCAAGGTTGCTAAATTTAGAGTACCAGTATTAGCGTTGTCCTTAACTAAAATTCAATAAAACCCTTTAATTTAAAAGTTATTGTGGTCAAAACTGTGGGTGAGCTACAGAATCCAGAGATAAAGGCAGTTAAAATAGATTTAACCACCTGAGAGGTATAATAATCATGCTGAAATGCATGGCCTGGAGTGTTTTCATTGCCATTATAAAATAAAACGTATACATAAAAATAAGGGAAGCGTTCACATATGACCATTAGTAAATAATTATCACATAATTGACAGTAAATAAGGAATCACTTAGTAATCCAGTGTTACCTAACATTTAAAAACAAATTCAAAACTGTATCTTAGAAAATTCATGAATTTATCAATTGTACGCATGTAAGAATGTTAACGATTATCTCCATAGCACATTCTCAATGTTAGAAGTGAAAAGATCTACAGAGATCATTGGGTCCAGAGAGGACCTGCATGTGAATCATTCCAAACTATTTCATACAGAATATAAGACTTGTACAAATATAAAACCTTATGTAATTCCACATTTTGCTTAAAAAAATCATATTCTACTTAATTATTATTACCTAAATTTAATCTATTAATAGTCACTCATCAAATATAATTTTATGCCAGATATACCTTTATTTGAAAAAAAAACTATACTTGGCCTTGAACAATATTCTTTGACTAACAAATATTTATTGCAAATATATAGTATATTACTACGAGGTGAATGGTTTTTTGAAAGACACTGGCCTAGAATCCAAAGGTATGTCTTTGCACTTAGTAGTTCTGGGTATTCAAAACCTAAATTTGTTACAATTTTGTTTTCTCATGTGTAAAATAAATTAATCCTACCCATATCATAGGGTTATTTGGAAAATTAAATGCAATGAAAAAAATGTAAGTGAAATTATCTTGTAAACTGTGAAATAAATCACAAAATTGGCCAAATCAGTTATCTGGCATCTATTTACATGAAAGATAGCATTGCCTAATTTTTGAAACATTTTTTAAACATCTATTTTGGCAAGCATAAACCCAAATATATTTTCAATAAGACAAAATGATTACTATTTATAAAAATTACTAAAATTTATAGTCTTAATTCATATTAGTAGGGAAGAGTGGCTTTGAATCAGCTAATTCAAGCCAAAATTCATCAGTCCAAATATGTCTTGAGTACTCACTACCACAAATATCTTGTATGACGACAATAGTATGGATATTATCTTAACTTCTCCAGTTTTCTTTTGTCTACCTGATATCAAAATGTTCAGTTGTTCCTCTTATTACACATAACTAAGAATAATAAATTAATTTACATTCCGGCAATTGATGACATAATTTTTATGAGACTCCATAATTCTAGATTACTGAACAAAGTTGTGAAATCTTCTCCAGGGCTCTCTTCAGTTCCTTATTTTCTATGAAAAACTGAACTTTCCTGTATAATTGGTAAGATATGACTAAGCTGACTCAATCTTGGGAACAATTAAAATGTCGAATTTCCAAGTGACTTTCCAGATACCGTCTTTTGAAAAAAAGGACATGGATGATCAGGAGCTGTGGTCAAAGGACAGTTTTCATAAAGAAAAATTAAGCAACTAGTATCATCTGCAAAACTCATGTAGATGCATTTAAGATACACAAGTATTCAAACTCTTAAGCGTATTTATTTATTCACACGACAGACATTTGAAGGTTTTTATGCATCAAGCAAAGTGCTAAGATCAGTAGGGTTATAAAGGTAAATCTTACCCAGACCATGCATGTAAGAAATATGCGTTGAAAAATACAGCCAAGAAAGACACATCAGATATAGATAGATGTGGTAAAAATACGGATTCAAATATAGCTGAATGTGAGAACTATACTATAAGATAGAAATTGGTGTGCCACAAAATATGTACAAATATAAAAATATCATAAGTGGTGACTTAAGTGAAATGATCAGGGAAAACTTCTTGGAATCAGTCAGAGTCTTGGGTCAGCCTGGCTCAACATCAAACATTACAATGGAGACCTAGGACCAGTGACAGCAAAGACTTGAGAGTGGGAAACTATGATGTGAGTTAGGACAATAATGAGGACATTTGACTAGAATAAGTGCCCCTAAAAGTAATCATTTGAGGATGAGTTTGTACATAAAGTAGAGCTATGTTATAGGAGGGCATTGAGGGTAAAGTTAAGGATATTTGCCTGATATCTGGCGAACTTTTTGAAACTGTTGAGAAAGGATGTGACATTGTACACTGTAGGAGCACTTTCCTGGGAGTATTAAATTGGCAAATGTTCACAAAAGGAATTACACTGAGGAGAGGCTAAAAAGGGGAAGAACACAGGCTACTGTAACAGCAAGATTCAATGTAAATGGCAAGTGAGAAGTTAAAGAGGCCTGCACTTAGCTACAAGAATGAGAGAGAGAAAGAATGTTGTAAAGACATTTTAGAGACACGATTGGCAAGCAATAGTAACCATGTGGATTTAGAGTTAGAAATTCTATTTTTTTTTCCCCTTTGGCAAGTATTATCTGGCATTTATCCTGTAAATTTCCATGTCTGCTAGAGCTATTGGGGTAGAAGGATAGGGAGGAAGGAAGGAAGGATGATGATTTACCTATTCTTCTCCATCTTTTTAAGCAGTATTTGACAGGGTGTATAACCCCAGAATGTCATGCGTTCACCCTCCATTTAATTTTCCATCTATAAACTGACTACTGACTCTACTCCCCCTCCCCTTGATTTAAAAACATCTGCTGATGAGCTGGTGTTCTAGAATCCCCAGGAAATCAATAGAGGAGGGGTTCCCACAGCTCAGGTTAAAACACAGGAGTTTGCAATAGCACCAATAAGAATTTAAATGACAGAGTTTCAAACTATGTTGTATTAAGACATGTTCACATCTTAAACTGAATAATGAGCTGAGGACAATTAAAAGCTAAACATACCAAAGTCATCAAATCAATGAGAGGAAAAGAAAAAAGTAATATGAAACCCCGTAACAGTCGCTAAATTCTGCTAAGTTTCAAATTAACTTCATTACATCAGTGCCCCTTTGCCCTAAATTTGCACTATCTGCCATGTTTCCAACCCACATTTAAAAAATTTTGGTTCCTTCATTGTCTTGATACTCTAATTCTTTCGTGTGCTCTTATTTCCTATTGCTTATTTCCTACTCTGCACTTACCGATTCTTTAGACTGGGAAAGAATTTCCACATTTGTATTTACTCCCCATTCCCCACTGTATTCCTGTTCCAGTGACTCATTCCAGATAGGGCTATGAACACCTGAAAACAAGCAGCCTCAGTGGTTTTAACCAGTGATGTAAGTGATCAAAGTGCCAAATGTATGGTCGGTGTCTCCTTAGGTCTAACAGTCTTGATGTCTTCCAGTCTCCTGTATCCTCTCAGGTCCTTATGTCAGAGGGTTTTCATTATTTTTTTGGGGAAATATTTCAGATTCATGATATTTTAAAGCTATCCATGGGTTCAGAGAAGACTAGTAAAGTCTAAAAGTCATACTGGCACTCCAGCATAATGGGGAATTAGTCATCCAAACTGATAGATGGAAACTATATCTAAAAATGAAAGAGGGAAAGTATGGAGGGGTAGAAAAGGGTTGGGATAGGCATGGTGGACAGCAAAGAATTGTATTCTATTAAAGCTTTCCTAACAGCGCATCTTGTTTGGATCATGTGATTTGAGCTGAATTTTGAGGGTCAGTTTTTGTTCTCCTCTCTCCCATTTTTAGAATTGGTTTGCCCAACATTATGACACACGTGTTCTCAGTTACCATAATAGACTACATATGTAACGTCAACTACATCATTTCAGAGCTCCATTTGCAGATTCTACATTTTATTTGACTCATAATCCCCCCCCAACCCCAAAAGAGACAGGCTGTTAATCCCCATCCTCTGTGGGAAGTTTAAGCTACGGCTGGCAGAATGTGAGAAAAAAAGCCTTGTGTCCCAGTTGCCGTGTTAGCTGTGATACACACAAATATACATTTGATCTCCAATGTTGTTCTTCATTCATTCATTCTGGAATTCACAATGCCGCACTTCAGCATTGTCTTAGGGAAGCTCAGAGCAGATTTTTCTAGATGTGCCATGCACTCCCTTTACAGTGGAGTTTACAGCTATGCGGAATAGGGGCATCTAAATTTGTACTCTTTTTTTTTTAACGTTATTTTTATTTATTTTTTTTGAGACAGGGAGAAACAGAGCATGAACAGGGGAGGGTCAGAGACAGGGACATACAGAATCTGAAACAGGCTCCAGGCTCTGAGCTGTCAGCACAGAGCCCGACGCGGGGCTCGAACTCACGGACCGCGAGATCATGACCTGAGCCGAAGTCGGTCACTTAACCGACGGAGCCACCCAGACGCCCCTAAATTTGTACTCTTTAGGCTGAATCTTAAACTTTTGATAAGCCCTGTATGGAAACCCAGCCTCAGAATTTGTCACAGAGAATCTGTGTCTCAAAGCACTGAGGGGAACAGTTGAAAGAGATTGGCTCTTACCCTCCATATACCTGATGGGAAATCTAGGTATAATAAGAAAACAGGAAAGTTTAAATCATTTGAATGAATAGAAGAAGAAACTCATTCATGGAGAACACCACATTATAATTTCATATCGATACTTTCTAGCTATGTTAAAATTACATATATCTTTCTGGGCGAGAGTAGAGAGTTTGTGAAAACAACTGCTTGTTTCTGTGTAAAAATTGATAAAAATTGTGGTTGAAGAGACATGTATCAGGAAAAGAGAATATTGAAGCAAACTGATTACTGCAGCTGTGACTCTTACATTAAAACATCAGCACTTTGTATTTTGGTACTTTGGAAAGAAATTCAATTTACAAAATAATCTTCATTAAGCTCGTTCTGTTACAGCTTTGTCCCAGGGGACAAAAAAAATGCTTCATTTACGTCTTCTAAGAAAATTTATACAAAAATGGAAAGGGTATAAAGAAAAATCATTCAAAATAGATTTGTCCCTCCAACTAAGGAAAACTGTGTATACAGTTTACACATATGAACACTTCAATGGGATTAATGCTTTCATATGACAATATTTCAGATATAAGTGCAGTTTTCTAAGAAAAAACTTTTTCATAAGACAATGTCTGCATGTTTTTCTCTAAAAACTTATAAAAGGATCATTAATTGTTTCCATCTTCCTTTAATCTTTTCTTCCAAGTTCACCTTTAGAAATTCTTTCAGTGGACAAAAATGACCACTTTCTTTTTAAGTAGAAACTTCATAATTTCTAAGTTTAAAAATACTCTATTAATATGTGATTGTAATTTGATGGAACATACTGAAAAACCTGTACTTTCTCTACCTACTTTTGCTTATCTCTTAGAGGATTCAACAAAGAAATCATTATATTAAACAGTATGATATCTGAGAACTTGAGAAACAAAAAATAATTTTTTTCTTACTTTAAAATTACAAATGTTACAACAATAGGTGCATAAAGAATACTTTTCATTTGAAAGTGACAATAAACAATCTATAAAAACACCAAAGACAGCTTCTAAAACTTTAAACATGAGCAAAATTAAAGAGCAACTTTCCAAAGAAAAATAAAAACTAGAAAACATGATTATAAGATATCAAATTAAAAACAACTAATAAGGGGAGCCTGGGTGACTCAGTCAGTTAAGCATCCGACTTTGGCTCAGGTCATGATCTGGCGGTTGATGAGTCTGAGCCTCACGTCAGGCTCTGTGCTGACAGCTCAGAGCCTGGAGCCTGCTTCAGATTCTGTGTTTTGCTGTCTGTTTGCCCCTCCCCTGCTCACACTCTGTCTCTCTCTCTCAAAAATAAATAAACATTAAAAAAAAAAAAAAACACTAATGAAAGTACTGAAAAATTATTTGAAATTTATTGGATTATTTTTACTTTCAAATTTATTTAACGCTCATACAAACAAGAAAAGTAATATAAATATACACACAAAAGTCACAGTTGCTTAAATCAACTTTCCTCTCTAAATGTATGTATAACTCTGATTTATCATATCTGATCAATTTCATGTGCACCAAGAAACTTGTATTAAAGATCGCATTATTCTCTGTCTTTTCAAATACTGCTTGGAGATTGACAGCATTCCATATTGTACTATACATGCCTTAGATCTATCACTCTCATCTATCACTCTGCATTTCATATCAAATTGATTTTGACACATCATATTTGAATAAAACAGTGGTAGAACATGCATACTCATTTACACTTCAATATTAATTGTTACACTTTTTATGCACTAAATAAATGTACATAATTGGTAACATGCAAGGGAATCAAGTCAAATTAGCCAAGTATGCATTGTAAAAAAAAAGGACTTCCCTAGATGATGCATTGCTATATAGCAAGATATAGATAGATAGATAGATAGATAGATAGATAGATAGATAGATACAGTAAGGTAGATGCTAAATATCAGTATAGAAAGATTTTACATCTCTGTGTAAAGTCATTTAAACAAATATTCTCCCTAACCTAGTAAAGCAGAATAAACTTTCATCGAGGTCAGATTGGCATTCAGGAAATATAATTTGCCTTTATTCTAAAATTGAAAGAAATGATTTCCTACTTCAAGCCCATATACTGAGGAGGTCAGAACCTGTATACTTGGCAGAGTTCAGGCAGCCCCAGACCCTAGCAGCAAGATTCCCTTTGGGGTCAATGACCTCTAACTATTGGAAAACCTCTGAGAAGAGGTGAAGAAGTAAAAGATTACAGTTAATCAACTGGCTTTCAGTAGAACCTCCTTCAAAAAAAGCTATGTCACTGTAGACATTTTATCCATTTGTCGGTCAGAATCAAATTTCACCAAAGAAAATGGTTTAAAAAAAGCAGGGGGGAAAGGCCTAATTGGTCACCAGTTTTCCCAGTAAGATCAGATCACAGCAGAAATGACTTAAGCAATCAGCATATGACTCACACAATTAGCATAAAAGTGGCTGTAAATAGAAATTTGGAATCCCTTAGACACATACTACATACCACAGTATTTATACCACAGCGAAAAATCTTTAATGTAGCAATAACACTTGAGCCAAATAACTACACAAGAGAGAGAAAAAAAACGCAAGCTGATCTTCCTTAAAGGAATGTAGCTTGTGTGTGCAAACAGGTGTTGAAGACCTTAACTTAAAGTCAAATACTAACATCCCACTCAGCTAGAGGTTAAAGGACCTCAATCCATGAAAATAGTTTTGTTTTTAAAAAATAAATGAAACTGGCCCCTGACCTTACCAATGACCATGCACCAAGACATACTTTTTTTTTTTTTTTAACATTAAACAAAGCTCCCAGATCCTCCTTTAGAGCTATTCACTTTTTCCACAATCCTAGAACAGCGTTTCTAAACCTGGCCACTGTTGACATTTTGACCCAGGTAATTCTCTGTTGTAAAGGTCCATCCTGTGCATTGTAAGAGGTTTGGTAACCTGACTTCTACTCACTAGATGCCAGTAGCATCCCTCTGTACATTGTGACAATTAAAAATGTCGCCATACATTGCCAAATATCCCCTGGGGGGAAATTGACCCTGTTGAGATCTGCTGTTCTCAAGAGAGAGGAATAACCTTTGTTAAAGGCAAGCTCACGGAAGAAAGCAAGAAGTAACAGCTGACAGCTTTACAGAGAGGGAAAAGATTGAGAAATGAGACATAACAGTCGTAACTGCTTACAGAGCAATCTGGAGTCACCTAGTATAGGGACTTCGATCACTACACTAAGTATAAACATCACCACAATAAATATGAATGGCAATTATTTTATTCTGTATCAACACAGAGATGCCCTACGGTGAGAGCATCCCTAAGTTAGTGCTGAAAAAGATAAATTATGTTCACTGTGTGATCCCAAGTCATTAAGAAATTGTTAGAGTTTCTTCAGTGTACCTAATCAAAGAAAACAGAAAACTATAGTACCTTTGAGGAAGATTTCTATCAAAAGATTGATCTTTTCAAGATTCAGGCCAATTAATATTTATTAGCAAAAAAATACTTCTGTGTGGACATATATCTTAGATTTTCCAGACAATGTTGATTTGGAATATTTTCTTTCATTTGTAGCTGTTCCTTAATTGATGGTTCAGAAAAAGATATCCTCCATAAAGATTTCCTGGTAAAAACCCTTCTCTATTATGGTATGAGCCTAGCCCGGCTCACAGGTCTTGCCCAAGATGAATGCTGTTAGCCCCTTCCTGGTCAGGTATTCCCATGAGAATGTTACTAGAGGTATGAGGGTGTGGGTAAGAACTGGCCAGTTTCTAAAGCCTGGGTCAGAGAAATCTATATTAGTCTGGGTTCTCAAAGGAAACAGAACCAATAAGAAATATATTTATATGTATAGGTACTTAGAAATATACAAAAAGATTTGTTGTAAGGAACAGGCTCATGCAATTATGGAGGCTGAGAAACCTGAAGATTTACAGGCAGAGAACATTGGAGACCAGGACAGCAGATGGGATAGCTCCCATCTAAGTCCAAGTCCAAAGACAGGAGGAAACTGATGTCTCACCTCAAAGACAGTCAGCCAGAGAAAGGGTGAATTCTCTCTTACTCAGCCTTTTGTCTTATTCAGGCCTTTACCACATTAGATGAGGCCCACCCACCACGGGCAGGGCAACCTGCTTTACTCAGTCTACAAATGCAAATGTTCATCTCATCCAGAAACACCCTCGTGGATGCACCCAGAATAATGTTTAACCAGCTACCTGGGCACCCTAGAGCCCAGTCAAGTTGAACATAAAATTAACCATCATAGAACGTAATGTGGAGAAAGTCTGCAAAGAAAGGTCATGGTGGAAAGTAGGAGAAGGAAAACCAGAAAGGACCAGAGGAGCCAACTACCCTAAACAAAACAATGGAAACAAAACAAAACAAAAAACAAAAAAACTGTGTGGCTACTATCAACAGAACAGGGGAGGGGTGAGAGATGAAATGGCTATGTAAATGTCAAAGTCTTCTTTTGTAAGAAACTTCAGAATTTGACATACCCATGAGAGTAGACAAATAAATGAGCAAGCCCAACTCTGAAGTTTGCATGGCAATCTGAAAGTGGATCATGGGAGCTGGAAACGAGCTAGGACAGGTGTCAAGTTTCTCATCATGATGTCCTGCAGACCTCACTTCTCCCCGAGGCCATGAGGAAAGGGTTCGGATAAAGGGATTCCAGAAAGAGCAGCAGAAGGGACTGGAAGGAAGTCAATAGTTATGCTCTCTGTTCAATTCCATTTTAAGTATTAAAATCAATCAACAAACATTCCTAGAGACAAACTGCAGTTTGAAAGCTAGCTCAATCACTAATAGCTCTCCATGTAATTTTGGCAAGTTAGTTAACTTCTCTGCTATTTAGTTCTCATATGTGATATAAATACACAGATTAAGTAAAACCCTAACAAAATGAGCATTCATATTTGATCTCCCTACTGGTAACTGGCCACCAGTTTTCACTCAGTTCCCTTTCTCAAACGGAGGTGGGCCTGGTAGGACTGGGATTTCATAAGTGATCACTCGGGGTCATTTTGGGCTCTCACAGGTCAGGGCACTGTCACTAGTTCACAGCGTATGTCTCAGTATCTTAAGTTTTGTGCTTTTTTTGTGACAGAACAGACCAACTTAAAAGTATAATTTTTCTCTTTTTCTTAATGTTTATTTATTTTTGAGACAAAAAGAGAGAGAGAGCAGAGGAGGGGCAGAGAGGGAGACAGAGGATAGCAGAAAGCCTGATGAGGGACTCAGACCCACGAACCGTGAGATCATGACCTGAGCTGAAGACGGACGCTAAACCAACTGAGCCATCCAGCTGTCCCCAAAAGTATCATTTTTCATTAGCTTTGCAATGATATGTATTTTCTGTGGTTAAAATATCTGAATGTACTTTTGATATGACGGCAATGTTTTCCAGTATCTACCTTACAGGGCAAGGCAAGGCAGGTCTAGGGTCTGTGGGTCCGGAGGCTTATGTCATTTGGAGGACCTTTTTATTTTTTTTTCAATGTTTTTAATGTTTATTTATCTTTGAGAGAGAGAGAGACAGAGAGAGACAGAGCATGAGCAGGGGAGGGGCAGAGAAAGAGAGAGACACAGAATCTGAAGCAGGTTCCAGGTTCTGAGCTGTCAGCACAGAGCCCCACACGAGGCTCTAATTCACAGACCAGGAGATCATGACCTGAGCCAAAGTCAGACGCTAAATCAACTGAGCCACCCAGGTGCCCCTGGAGGACATTTTAAAGAAAAAAAAATACATATATGTATATGTATGTATATATGTATATATATATATGTGTGTGTGTGTGTGTATATGTATATGTGTATTTGTGTGTGTGTATATACACACAATTACTATGTAATATATATGTATATGTATACACAAAATTCCTAATACAGAATCAGGTATGAAAGAGAATGCTTCACAAGACATCTACTTCTGGGGTTGGATGAGAATTAAAGATCATGAATGAAAATACTCAATGCCTGGTATTAAGAACTTCCCTTCAGCAGGGCGCCTGGGTGGTTAAGCGTCTGACTTCGGCTCAGGTCATGATCTCACAGTTTGTGGGTTTGAGCCCCGTGTCGGGCTCTGTGCTGACAGCTCAGAGCCTGGAGCCTGCTCCAGATTATGTCTCCCTCTCTCTCCACCCCTCCCCCCGCTCACACTCTGTCTCTCTCTCTCTCTCTCAAAAATAAATAAACGTTAAAAAAAACACTTCTCTTCAGCAAATGTTAACATTGTTATTCCTATTATTGTCAAAGTGATCAATAATGATTATATAACATGTACCAAGTCAAATGACACTTGAAGATGTGAGAGGTTTGGGTGAGGCAGGGCGGGGGTGCGGTATTGGTGATGGGTATAGCCTTCCTATATCCTTTTTTCCTCTCCCTAAGACAGCTGCCCTCTGCACCCTGGCACATGGTAGAAAGAGACGTCATTTGCAGAAGTATCAAGTACAAAAGGCATCCCAGCCCTACTGGCCTAGCTACCAGTCAAACTTGTGAAATCAGATGTCAAAGTCATGTCGGGCTGTAGATATAGGAAACTGACAACAGAACTATTCTGTAGGGATAATAGTCACAAATATAATTTTAATACAATGTAACCAGCAAAATACACATATAAACCAACAAAATGAAAGTAGGGACAAAGTACCAACAAAATGAAAGTAGAGAATTAATTCTGTCTAATAGCATGAGAGAAGTCTCCTAGAGGAAGAAACACTTGAGTAAAATTTTAGACAGGAGGAATGACACCCAAAGGGAGGTGTATGTGAACAGGTGTGGGCCAAGTGCGATAAGTAGTACCTTGAACTTAGGTAGGGTGACAGGAGACAGGAACTGCAGAGGTAGTTTGGACTGGAGTTTTCTGTCACGTTAAGGTGTTTTGGCCTGAGGGAAATGGAAGCTAATTGAGCATAAGTTTTATGAGCTTTGTGAGAACAACCTCAGGGGTGGTTGTGCAAGGGCCACACATAGAGGGGTGAAGGGTACTGTCACGGAGAGTGCCTTTGTGTAAGGTTGCCCAGGTTGTGTACTGGACAACTCTATGGGAATATCATTCTCATAGATTATAGTAAGAACAATACTCTGAGTTTTTACATCACTCGCAAGAGCAGTAACCCAGATGAGAGATCATGAAGAACTGAACAAACACATAAGGATACAAAAAGAATGAAGAGAAAATACCGGCACCAAGAAATATTTCTGAGAAGCCATTAGCAAGTATAATAGACCATACTTTTCTTCCGTTTCTGATTGTTGTTGATGCTTTAAGGAAATACAATTGAGGTTGGGGCAAACTTGAAATTTAAAACCCATTTCAGAAAAGAATCATGCCTTCTTAGAACTTCACGTCGACCAGCCATCATTAATGCTACACAAATATTCAGAATTAAACATTGCAGCAAATGAGAGCCTGGAAATTCAGGCTGTTTCACAGCGAATGCTCAGGATACTTGTGAGCACTTCCCCACCCAGACACTTCTTGTTTGGAAAAACAAAAACAAGACAAAATAAACCGACGAACAAAAACATCATTTGTTTCCATTTAGGCAGAGTTCAAGAAAATAGCATTCGTCTTATTTTTCTCACCAGTTTCATTTACTACGGATTTATGGAATTCATGTTCACATTACCTTTAGGGCCCAAAGAAATCCACAAACATAATAGAATGCCAAAACACAGAAGGAAAGTATCAAGTGTCTGTGGACACCGACCATGCACAAAACCACTCTGCCTGTTCAGTTCAAACCAGTCTTCACCTCCTCTCCATCTATTTCTAGTCACCAGTTACCTGGACTAAACGTTAACTGCTAACAAAGCCCCAAAGCAATAATATGTCAGAGTACTCGAGATTTTCTTGTGACATTTATATCAAAATGGAATTCTCTTGTCTTAAGCTGTATCACCCACTCAAAATAAGACTAATCTGTTTATCTATAATCCCCAGCAAGTTCATGGTTCATGGTTAGTCATTTCTTCCTTATCAGATCAATTGTCAACAACCAGAAAAGAGTATCAACTGCTTGAAAACAGTGGTCTTTTTGCCTCCCAATCTTATAGCCTTTATTTTCCTATCAGCACGTGACTGTCTGATATTTGAGAGACCTAATAGAGGTTACCTATTTATATTGTAATCTTGTGGGAGCTTTTCAAAGATACAGAACCTCAGGCTTCACCCCAGACATACAGAATCAGAATGTACCTTCCCACAAGATCCCAGAGGCCTCCTGTGCACAGTAGGACTCTGATCTGCTTCATGGTAAGTGACGCTCCCCAGGTTCAGGGCTGACGAGCCGCGTTCGTGAAACCACCTTACACACACACACGTACACACACACACACACACACACACACACACACACACACACACACCTCATAAGCCAAAGAGAGGGCACAAATTTTCCAAACAGGAAGAATCTGGCCAGAGGATGGTTCAAATAAAATGATGAAAGGATGAGACACACTCCGAAAAGGAAAAGAGACCACCAAGAACATGGGAAAATGCAGGCTCCAATTAGAAGCACTGAAGTTTCCAAGTTTGGAGGCTGATTCCAATAATTCAGCTCTAAAAGCCTGCCCACAAAGTACACAGAACTTGGTTCCTTCTCCTTATTTGCATAAGTAAATACCTTCCAAGGAGGGCAATATTCATCTCATATCGTATTTTAAGATGATTATAGCCAACCTCAGGTGGTTAAAGTCATTTAGCCTTCAGCCTTGTACCTTATACCCCACCTGAGGCGTGCTGAGCTCCTTGCAAGTGGGCTGCCTGTTGTGCCTTACTGCTTAATTATTATATTAACATACTGAAGCTTCCTTTGAATTAGCTCTTCTCTGTGAGCGTGTTTATTCTATAGAAAAGCCCTTCAGTGATTTGCAGTGAAGGTAATTTTTCTTGTCAGCTTACTTCAAAAATCCAATAAGTATAAATCCAATGCAATTTGAGTTTTGCCAACATTTTGCTTCCATTTCATTCTGTTTTGTTTCCTTCACAAATTCTTTTTTCCCAAAACCCCAAGTGCAGAGCTGCATCTTCTGAATGCAAAGCAGGCTGCAGCCTTCCTCAGAAGACACGGTGCTGTTTGGCCACGCTGGCTCCTGTCACACTGGGTACCTTCGCCCACAGTAGGCAGAGTCCAGCCTGCCTGGTAGGAGTACGTCAGAGCGCACTGTGAACTTTGGCCCACTCGGCAGAGGTTTGTTCATCAACTAATTGCAAGTTGACCAACGTTCATATCTGTAAGTATAAAGCAAGCGAATAAAAAGCTTTTGTGGAGCATTGCACGTATAAAGCTGTCATCCCCCAATTCATAGGCTTCTTTATACCTGCTCCCTAAATCTAAACCCGTGGGGGTGCCGGCAGGCATACCCTAGCTGGAAAAAAGAGAGAGGGAGAGAGAAATGGAATATTCTGTGGCATTCCAAGTCAACATCCACTTCTTCTCTGGTGAGAGCCCTTACCAATATTAAGCCCTGTTTCTAATTATTTTAGCCACACCCCCACAGTACGTCCTCTTTTTTAAAAGTTTAGCATATGGTAAGGACGCAAGTTAAAGAATAAATGTTGATTTTATTTGAGCCACATGCATACCCTCATGATTTTTTATTGTTTAAGATTCAGGGGGAAGAACTGTCCCCCCCAGCAGGCTGAACATTTAGTCAGAGCAGGAATCAAATTTTAGTCATCTTGGTAGCCTCCTCCCCCAAGCACTTGGACTAGAGATTGGTACCTAATCTTGTGCTCAAAAGATGCTGAATTACGAACCTACTACCAACATTGCATCAAGATGCTTAAATTTCTTTTTAGCTAAATCTGACAGAACAACAACAGGGGGAAATGGAAAAAGAAAAAAGAAAAAACATTAGCAAAGGCCTCTACTCTATCATCAAAGAAATTAGGTACTTTAGTTCATTCGTTTATACCTGCCACCAAAAAAAAAAAAGAAAAAAACCTTCCTAATTGCTCTGTCCTCACACTGTAAAATGTTTCCAGAAATTTCTCCCTGTAAAGATGCCTTTTTTGTAATGCTTATTTATTTTTGAGAGAAAGAGAGACAAAGTGCGAGCGGGAAAAGGGTAGAGAAAGAGGGAGACACAGAATCCAAAGCAGGCTCCAGGCTCTGAGTTGTCAGCACAGTTGACACCAGGCTCGAACTCACGGACGACAAGATCATGACCTGAGCCAGTCAGGTGCTTAACTGACTGAGCCACCCAGGCACCCCGTGTAAAGATGCCTTCTAAATGAACTATAACCTCGTTAACATCAGTTATGTGTAGATTTTTTTTTCAACACTTTCTCTTGTTTCCTTTTCTCAGCGTTACAAACGCAGCCCAGCACCTCACCTACGTGAGACGGTGCTTCAGATGTACGATGTCCTTTTTCATGACGAAGGGCTACTGTCAAGTTAGACAAGATGACTTTGGTAATGCACGATCTCAGGGGAGAAAGCAGAAGACAAATTAGCAGTGGCTACAGAACCACAATGTAACCTCATTTTAATCACAAGTGTTCACCCCTCAATGTGCAGAGCTGATAGGTTGGTGAGCAGACTCAGAATAGGTCAGTTCCAACCAAGTTCAAATCAAGTGGTGGCAGCTAGAGATATGGCGGTGGGGTTTGGTGGTTACAAACACTGGCTTTAAACTCAGACAAGCCTGTGGTCCCCGAGTTATCTTGTGTGGCACGAGAAACAAAACACAAAGGGAGATTAAGAACAGAGAACCCTCGGGGAGGGTTATTTCAGTGAAAGAGAGATGTAACAAGTCCGAGGCAACATCAACAGCAGGATTCATCGTCAACCTTGATAGGGACCTTCAGGTTTCAATTCTCAGTTGACTATTTTTTTATTCCTATTTCAGGGCAACTGAATAATAATTGAATGCCTACCTTCTGCTAGGCATTAAGGTGTCTGAGCTCCACAGAGTCTGGCTGGGAAGACAAGTAAACTGGGATGAAATAACTACAGCAAAGTGATGCAAAACTTGGCAGAGATGATAGGCATAGAGTGTAAAACACAATAAAATGTAATAAATTTGATTCTAAAGGAAGGTCACATTCAAGGTGGGCCTTCAAGCAGAGGAAGAGTTTGCCAAGAAGACAAGGAAGGAAAAGGATTCGAGTGAAATAACTAAAAACAGAGTGTGAGAAAGGTTAGAGGTCAATGCCCCTAACCCCCACGTGGTTTGAGAGTCAACTGCAATTAATTCAAATTTAAATAGCTACCTGTGGTTAGAGGCTATCATATTGGACAGTGCAGGCCTCAGATTAACATTTATTCTTTTACTTTGTTTTGCTATAGTCCTGAAACATAATTAAAAAAAAAAAAAAAACGAGGTCTTGAAACAAATAAAGATCTCTAGAGTCAAATTAGTTGAATTCAAACTTAGGCTGTTCTTTTACAAGTGATTTGACCTTGGGAATTGTGTTTCACTACTCTTTGCCTCAGTTTCCCCAATTGGCAAAATAAAAGTGTAACATAGTTACACTGTAACATAGTGCCTGTAACATAGTGCCTGACATATAATATTGGTAATAAATGTTAGCTGTAATTATTATTTGCGAACATATAGTCTCTAATACCATGCTACTGCTTGTGAACATACAATCCTATAGAAAGAATAATGCAGTTAGTGTAACACGTGCACTTCCTACCTGGCAGCCTCAGAAGAAGATTTTTCTTTGAAAATAGACAAGCCATTAGCTGGAACATCGTTTTCTTCCTTCAGTTTTACATCAAAGTTTTTAGGTTTTTTTTTTTTTTTTTACGATATTTCAGTCACAACTTTGATGACCATTATCATGAAAAACACCAGGAGAGCGGCGTTAGCTAAATTTGTAAAGTTTGTGAGTGTTCATTCGACGTTATTGTTACTTGAAAGATGAGGATAATGTAGACTTGTTCCTAAGGAAAATAAACGTTTCCATCCCCTACCTGTATGAAGATGTTTTATGTGCACAGGGCTACACCATAAACCTTATTAGCCTCCTCTGGGGTCATAAGTATAGTTTAGTTGCTGGCATTAAAAATAAGCCGTCTTTTCATTTAATACAGACTGAGATAAATTCAGATTAAGTGCGTATTGTGTAAATTAAAATGGTGATAACATTTATTATAAAAACAGCACACAGGACTATGACTTCTCTATACTTCTATCATCATACACACATACAAGATTTTAAATTGTGGGCTCAAGTGAGCACCATACAGCATATTTGAGTTACACATCAACCTCTCACAATATATTATTGATCCACTCTCACTATCGTTTATTTTCTGCCTCAGGGAAAACTAAAAACTTCCTTATCAATTTGGTCAAAGTTTTTATGACTACCATAGCTTTGCCTGACTTTAATATAACATAATATATTCTAACACATCAATCCATAGTATCTTGCCCGTCTCTGTTCTAAATATCACTCCTCCTCATAATATGATTCAATTTAAAGAACCTTCCCAAAGATCAATCTAAATAAATAACAGGTAGCTTTCAGGCAAACAAATGAATTTGCATTGCTTTATATGCATCATAAATTTTTCACCTAATTACCGAGGTACCTTGTTCAGAAACACAGAAACAACATTATAAATTAATTAGCACCGTCCCTGCTGACTTTTTAGAACTTCTGTGCAACGTAAAAGCCAAAAGTAAAAAATAGCCTGCAAAGCCCAACCAGAGGACACATTATATTCAAATACTACAGTCCACAAACGTGCCATAATATTATTTGTGTAATACATTTTGAACCACCAAGATTTTGTCACTGATCAGGTGGTACTGTATTTATTTTCACACTCAAGGTCAAAAAAACCAAACGAACCCTCCTCCCTTCTTTTTCTTTTGTTATATATGATCCAGACAAAAACCCATATTCTCTTGAAAGCAATTAAGAGACTTACTTTTCTCTCATTCTCTCATTACTAATTGTAATATTAGTAAAATGTAACAACATATTTCAAAAAGAGGGAAGGTCATTGACATGAAATAAATGTACTCTCATTATGTAAATATTACAGGCTTTAGTATCAAAATTTTAAGTCTGCTTAATATTAACCAAAAGAAAAGGAAATACATTTTTACTTAACCACTTGTAACTCTTTTCTTTTCTTAAATTATTACTTCCAAATAATTGATAACGTATAATGTTTCTAAATGGAAGTAACATAGCCTCAAAGGAAATAGTAAAAGCTCATAATTTCTGAGCAGAAATCTAAAGTAGCAAGGTGTCTGAATTTTATTAAATACAATCATAATATTTTGTGAAAAAATGAACTTAAAATTCCTACAGGATAAGGGATACAAATATCAAATTAGTTCCCTAAACTTAATGCTAAAGCTCATTTAAAAATTTTAAAAGCTTCAATATGTAACATTTAGGTTTTTGTCAAATCATTTAAATTATATATAATATTATAATAATATTAAAATATAATATAATAATGCTATTATATATATCATTATAAAAAATTTGGACTTTTTCATTATTAGACATTGAAGTTCTGCTAATTCTTTTACTGAAAACTCAGCTAACGCAAGTTGTTTTCATTCTTGGTGAACTAACAACAGCCTGAAGGAATTAGTGCTGAAAAGAAAAAAGTCAAGAAAAACAAAAATATTTTGTTTGACCAAGTAAAAAGCACCAAAAGTGGTCTGGTTTAAATGACGTACTAATTCGCAAACTAGGTCTGATTCTGCCTGACTTCAACAGCTGGGACTTTTTTTTCCCCCCTGAGTAGCTGGGGAATCAACCTAAATCCCTCTAATGCAGGCATCATATCTTCAACATGCCTTTTTTGGCAATACCAGTGAATTTTTATAAAAGGAAAATAGTAAAACAGAATGCTAGTTACCTGAAAAAAATTATAACATGCATGTTTTGTATAACGTGTACATACGTTAGAAGTGAGCATATAGACGACATTCTAATGAAACTAAGGAGCAAACTGTAATCTCTTTTCTGAATTGAGGCCTGAAAATAATAACACAACAAGGAGAAGCCCCTGTCACACTCTGGACTGACACACTTCAACCTGCTGAAACAGGAAAGAGTCAATTGGTAGATTTCTCAACTGCAGTTTCACGGTAGTTTACCCCACTGACCGTTGGTGAGCCATCATGCTGACGGTTTCAGAACTATCTTTCCCAGGCATATATGGAATGAAAAAATCAAATAAATGGTTAATTTCCTTAATTAACATATTCCCGGAGCTTTCCAAGTAGTCACTATGCTCTGGTCTCAGAAATACCAGAAGCCCGTCCTCAGTGTGCATATCTTCCAACTTCAAATTCTTTATCCTGTCATGTTGTGTCTTTGGGCATGTGGCTTCTATTCTGCCAATGGTCTGTATGGGGCTGCTCCATGAAATCAAAGTCATTCTGCCCTGATCTTTCTTAGTTTCAGGTTGCTGTTACCCTTCCAGTTGTTTCTGGTACAGAACAGCCTGCCATAACAGGAAAAAAAAAAAAAAAAAAAAAAACCTTGAATCGTATGAGTATGTATGTGAATGTGTGTGTGTGTGTGTGTGTGTGTGTGTGCATAAAATGAATGAATAAGAAGCTCGAGATATTTATACTAATGATTGAGATAATAGGTATTTTAGACTATCACTGTTATAAAAATGTAAATTGTTAGTAGTAAAATTTTATACTACTATTTAATCTTGACGTGTTTTCCTTGTTTACTGGACCATAATCTAACCTAAATAATCGATAGAGATGTTAAGTAATGACGGGCAGACAATATAAGTAATAATCTCATTGAAAGGAAAAGTAATTAGCCAATGATAGAGCTATCATATTGACTATAAGGAGAAATTATAGATTATTTTCCCTCTGGAAGGGTAAAAATTGAAATCTATGAATCTATGTTATAAAAATATATCTTAAATATCTAGGTAAATATAATGCATATATATGTATGTGTGTGTGTAGAGGTATACACACAGACGTATAGTTTTATCATATGTAAGGTACATTTGAGAAATTTTCCCCTCTTCCTAAAAAACAGAAAAACACCCAATGCTTAAATGGGATGAAGCACAGATTGTTAGCTGCAGGGGTGTATAATATAGGATATTTCATGTTTCATATTATCCCCTTCTTTAGTATCTTTGAGCCTTTGCCTAGCTCCTGAGGAGGAGGTCAACATGTGATTTCTGGGTCCATGAGAAAGCACCACCAACCAGTCCCACACACTGAACAACATTCTACCAACTCACCCGGATCCTCTGCTACTCAGAAATATTCCCGTTCATTTCTCTTGCACTGCCATTGACAATAGCTGTACTATCTTGTCTGTCTTAAATCTTTAAACCCTTCAATTCACTTCCTTCTCCATACTGTGACTCTATTTCTTCCTTTCCTGAGAAGAGTAAGTCCATATGACATGTGTCCTTAAATTCCATTTCCTCCACCTCAAAACTATCACAGTGTCATCTATCCTCTTTGGCCTCCATGCCTCCAATTTTAAGGGGAAAAGCATAAAATATTTCTCAAAATTCAATTCTGTCTCTTGTGCTTTTTTAAAAATTTAAATCTAACTTAGTTAACATATAGCATAATAAGAACTGCAGGAATAGAATTTAGTGATTCATCACTTACAAACAACACCCAGTGCTCATCCCAGCAAGTATCCTCCATAATACCCCACACCCCTTTAGCCCTTCCCCCCACCCAACACCATTCTGACAACCCTCAGTTCATCTCCTGTGCTTTTAACTCATCTGACCCCACATTGTTCAATTCATTCAATTCATTCATTCATTCATTCATTCATTCATTCAGTCAGTCAGTTGCTTCCTAGATCAGTCAACAAATACTTACTAGGTACACATGTAGTACAGTAGTATGAAGCCAGAGGTGGGTTCTAATACCTCTCCTATCATTTTCTAGCTAAACAAGTACAGACAAGTTTCTTAATCTCTCTGGCATTCAGTTTGCTCAGCTATAAAATGAGTAATAACTTCTTCATGTACCAGTATGAAGATAAAATGAGAAATGGCAGATTAAACATTTAATACTGTGCTTAGCACATAATAATCTTTGTGGCAAGCAAAATGCCAGTTTCTGTGGGTTTAGAGTTGAAATGTATAGTTGAAACAAATGGCCCTGGTCCTTGAGGATGATATGTATACATATCTACCATATATATATATATATATACACACACACACATATATATATAGAGAGAGAGAGAGAGAGAGAGAGATATGTATCTATATATATATGTATATGTATATGAATGTATGTATGTATATATGTGAGAACATATATATCTATATATATACATATATATGTGTATATATACACATATACATATATATGTATATAAATACATATATATGTGTATATATACATATACATATATATGTATATAAATACATATATATGTGTATATATACATATACATATATATGTGTATATGTGTATATATACATATATATGTATATATATACATATATATACACATATACATATATATGTATATATATGCATATATGTATGTATATATACACATACATATATATGTATATATACACATATATACATATGTATATATATGTATATGTATGTATATGTCTGTGTATATGAATGTATGTATGTATATATGTGAGAGTGTATATGTACACCTACACACATCTATCTATATCTATATATATCTATACCTATATACATTTGTAAAAATGAAACCTCCTCAGAGTTGAGTAGTGCAATATAATATGGAATACCTAGTGGAATAGAAAAGTAGCAAGTGGCATAGCTATTAAAAATAAAAAGTAACATTTATCCTCATTTGCAGATTTTATGATCGTACACCTGGCAAATTCAAAGAAATCAACTTTAGATTATAATTAGTAAATATCTAAGCTGAGAGACCAAGTACAAATAAACTTTAAAAAGTTTATAGTGTTTCTATATTATTTAATTCACACTTAGAGATAAAAAGATTTTACTAATCCTTATTACAAAAATATAAAAAATAGGAAAAAACTTGACATGAAAAACATGAGACCTATATGAAGAAAACAACCAAATTTTGCCAAAGGATATAAAAATTTGCAATAAATTGAAAAATAGCCCCCTTTCCTGGATATTATAATAGCTAGAATATCCTGAATGCAGAACAAAATCCCAATGTGATTTGTTTTATACTTAAAAAAAAAATTGTAAAATGCATCTGAAAGAATAGATATGTGGGAATGAAGTTGGAAATTTGAAAAATGAAGGCATATGATGGGAAACTTTTCCTACTAGATATTAAGAGGTATTATAGAAGTATAATAATTAAAGTAACACGGAACTGTGCCCCAAATCAGCAGACAGAAAATGGAATAGAACAGATATCTCAGGGGCAAATCGTAATTCATATGTAAATGTATAGGATACAAGAGGGGTAACCTAATTTGTCAGTGGAGAAAAATAGAATTTAATAATTAATTCACTCTCTGGGACTTTTTAAACTAAAGTACATATTTATCCCATCAATAAAATTGACCAGAAAATATTTTTTTAAATTCTCACATCAAATATATCTAATAATACAAAAAGCAAGAAATAAGTTGTAAAAATATTTTATACATATCAATTATAGTCCTAGTATGTGAATCCCTCATGCTAATCGATAAGCAAAACCTAAGACCTAATTACAGAAACAATCAAGTGACAAAAAATGTACAACATGCTAATAAGCATGTGAAAAACAATGTATAATCTTACCAAAAAGGAAAAGGAACCGTAAGATATGCTCTCTGCCTGTCAAAATTAGAATGAAATAAGCATTATACAAGATTCCATGTTCATTATGGGGAAGTCAAACTAACACACTATATAGCTTGGAGAGTAAATTGGTACATGCAGCCTTTTATTTGTTCATCCATCTATCCATTCAACAAATATTTTGTGAGTATTTACTCTTTGTAAGGAACTATTTTTTGGTAGTTGGGAAGTTATCACCAAAGCTTTTTAAATGTTCCCTTTTTCTTTTTCAGGGATTACCTCTCTCACATCTACCCCTGAAGAGATGAGCAATGATGAGTGAGCAACAGTAAACATGCAAAAGATATTTATCATCGTTTTAATAGCGAAAAATTTAGACACACCAAATCAACATTTTTTTAAAATGTTAGGGGCCTTGAGGATGACTGACAGGAGTGCAAGTTGCACACAGTACAATCACAACTTTGTGATACAATAAAGATTGAGAGAAGTTGTCACTGGATGGCAAATTATAGGTTGTTTTGATTTTCTTTTGTATACTCTATTGCTTATAATAAGCATGTATTACTTTACTGTTAAAATAAATACTATTCAATTTTAAATTTAATGGAATACTAAGGAAAAAAGACATTATTTTCACCTAAAAAATATGAGAAGTCCTCAAAGTCATCTTTCAGACTTTGCTTTATCATTACGCCTTCTCTTTTGCATTTTTATCCTTCCTTGGCCCACAAGGGAGCTCAGTCCTCTCCTATGAAAAATTTACATCCTCCTATAGCTCTGAGCTAGCCTATATCTTCCCCACCTGTTATATCACTGCCAAATTTCTTGAAAAAAAGCAGTCAATATATCATTTTTCACTTTGTTGCCACCTATATATCCTTTTCAAACACATTTCCAATATATTTATTGGCCCAGCTCTATCTCAGATCACTGGTAAGTCCATTCCAAATTCAGTTACCTCCATCCTTGCTGTAATCCTTGCTCTGCCTACCTTTTTTGATTTTTAGTTTTCCTCTGACAGTCTTCTCATCAACGCGTCATTGGTTTTTCCTTCCCTTCCCACTTTAAATAGATGCTTTTCTCAATATTTCATCTGGAACCATGTTCTCTTCTCACTTTCTATGCTCTTATCCTTGAAAGTGTTACCCAGTGTCACATATTCAGTTGTCACATATGCATAAAACTCATAAATCTCCAGTTTTCAATTTTCCTTAGAACCACATCTCCCCTTCTTCTCAGCTGCGTGCTAGAGATTGCCATCTGGATGCTCTTCAAGCATCTCAAGCTCAACACATATAAAATCAAAATATTCACCCTGCCCCTAAAATGTATTTCCCAACAGAGGTGCCTGGGTGCTCATTTGGTTAAGCAGCCCACTTGATTTCGGCTCAGGTCATGATTGTGCAATTCGTGAACTCGAGCCTTGCATCAGGCTCTGCACTGACAGTGCTTGGGATTCTCTGTTTCCATCTCTGCCCCTCTCCTGCTCATGCTCTCCCTCTGTCTCTCTCTCAAAATAAATATACTTTTTTAAAAAAATGTATTTACTGACATGACTTCTCTACTCCTATTTGGTTTCCCATAATTTTATGCATACCAAGCTCAACATCTTAGACTACATTTTTGTCTTGTTCCTCCTCACCTCATTAGTTGCCGAAGGCCTGTCACTCTTGGGGTTTTTTGTTGTTGTTGTTTTTTGCTTTGTTTTTTAAATAGCTTTTCATTTCATTTTTTATTCTTTACAGCTCTGATTTACCCATCCTTCCCTTCCCTTCCTTTCGTGTAACTTGGTCTGCTTTTAGAGGAATAATTCCCTGGTCATTAGTCTTAACTTCTCCCACACTCGCCTGCTGCCCAGCACATGGCCAAATTTATCTTCCAACAGCACTGCTGTGACTTTATCAGTACCTACTCAAATGGCTCCCAGCTGTCACTCAGAGTACATGTTCTTTACCTTGGCATTCAAGAATCCTTTCAATCCAGTCCTAACTTTTTTTTTCTTCTACTAGTGTACAGATTTTCTATGCTCTGATATGGACCACTTCCTATGCGGAAGTTGTCCTTTCTGAAACCAGTAACACCTGTCCCAAAGAAACAGCATGATACAACTGTAAGAGTACAGTCCTCCCTGTTTTTCCCCAGTGGCTCCTTATTTTCATCACTTATATGGCAATTATCGACTTCTTTTTGCTATTATTCATGAAAATGCCTTTCTTCCAAGCTATATTGTAAGGTCCTTGAAGACAAAAATTGTATGAAATTTGCCTAGAATACACTGCAGCACCTGGCAGGGTGTCTTGCATAGAGCAAATACTCAAATACTCAGGTACAAATTCATACATTTACAAGCAGGAAACTAACACTTTTGGTCATTATTGTATTTGTGTATTTATGTTAGCAATATGGCTGGTTTGGTATCCTCTGTAAAACTGTTAAATTCTTAAGAAAAAGAATACCACTTAGCCTCCAATAACAGATAATCCATTGTTTACGAAAGCCTTAGAAACCTGCTATATAAAAAGGACTTTTAGCAGGGGTTATATTCTTTACCCATGGCTTTGTTAAGGAGAAGGTATATAAAATTAAAAAAAAAAAAGATGATGTTGTTACATTATGATTTGTCAGGGATTAGTCCATAATTAAATCTTGATTATTAGGGTTAAAGCCATTTTTGATCCAATTAAACCTTTGCAGAAAAACACAGGTGAATGTACAAGTTCTTAAAAATTGGCACAGTTAGAGACCCCCGTGGTATATGAATCAGGTAACTCTTATTTGGCAGGTTTTTGAAGGGAAAAAGGCATCAAATGAGCAGTCATCTCCCTGAGCGCCTCTCTTATTTTAATAGCTATTACTCTCCATCCATTCTGATCTCCCTGGAGATACCCTGTTGCATTCTTTTCCTGGAAAAGTTCTTCAAAAAATAAAGATAAATACAAGTCTCAGAATACCAACAACATTTCCATCTGAGACATTTTCTTACATATTAAACCAAAATGGGATGATACTAGATCCCAGTCTTGCTCAGATCAGGTGAACCTTTCCCTGGGTAAATCTATTACACCAGACCATTCCCTCAGTCGCGGGGCCAAAAGAAACAAAAGGAAAATCACAATAATATGGTAATATCATTCCAAGATCCCAAACGTATCTGTAAAACCTCAGCTGGAAGTTGGTTTAACCCCTCTGGTATTGTCATGTGACCCCCGAGGTGGTACCTTCCCTTCTATAAGTGAATAGAGCGATTACCATTACCCGTGGAAGCCTGAGTTCCCCAGTGACTCAGAAGAGTCTTGAGAAGGGATAAAGTTTCATAGCTTATAGCAGTTCCTCCAGCACTGAAATCTCCTGGAGCCCAAACTCATTCAGAAATGATGAGGCATTTGAAGCTGCCTGAAATAAGGGCTTTCTACTAAAGTGAGATGTGGCCACTCCACATCCCACCTGAGAAAATGATGAAAAATCATGTTCCGAGAGAGAACAAATAAATAAATAAATCCCAACAATGGAGCAGAGACAGTGGTTATTAAGCTTACTTAGATTCAGGCTTGTTGAACTCTTTAGATTCCGAATAGCCCATCTGCACCAGAGGTTTTCAATGCGGCACTGATCTTTTAATTTGTCCTATCTGATTCCTATGATAACTCCTGTACTCTGGATAATTAGGGAATGGAGCAAACAAATCGCCACCCTTGCGATACCAGGGTAAATGCAGTGCTACAGGTTTGCCAGCCCTTACAGAAAGCCAAAGCGCAATGTCACCAAGGTCTGTCTCTCTGGGCGGTTCCCCACCCTGCAGACTAGAGGGGAGAAAGTTAACGTGGGGACTTAACTGAGGCTAACCCAGAATTTGGCTGTCATCCCACAAGAAGCAAAGCAGGAATGACAGGACTCTTTCGCATTCACAAAATACTTGCTGCCACGTCTGCACGGATTTTCAAGTGTCATGGTGATCGTTGGCTCCTGAACCTCCTTCCCACTGGCTTCATCAGTTACATGCCGTGCATATTTTCAAATGGGCATTCTTCGATCAGGCTGATGAGAGAAGCATTTTGCGCAGCGCACTTACAGCCACGGGACAAACTCTACGAACTGGGGGAGACTCTCAGCAGAAGCTATGTGTTGGGGTGGGGAGTGGGGCTACACAGAGAGGGGCTTGTAGCGACACCGGGGAAAAAAGAAGAAAAGAGGGACGGGGACATTCGCAGAAGAGGAAAGCGAGCCACTGACTCACACAAAAACGGTAAGTGAGGAAACTGAACATCTCGAAGACGTTCTAGCAAGCAATTGAGAGTCACTCAGGTGGAGCGGGACGGCAGAAGAAGGCTGAGAATGCATCTGAGTGCTTCTATGGAGAGCAGCCCAGCTCCAAAGGGAGGTGCTTTGATGTTAGTTTGCCCACTGGAGGTAAGAAAGAAAGGCAGCCACAGGAAATGGATGTTTAAGGCAACTTGTAAGCCCACATAGGAAGCGGCTGTTCCATTGTGGCTGTCCTGCCTTCTACTGGCGACCCTCTGTGGGCACCTTCATTGGGGAAACAAGCAACAAGCTGGCTCTAAGAAAACAGAAACATTTTCAAAGACACACAGAGATCCGCCTATTTTTTTTTTTTTTAAGAGCATAAATGCAAAGGACAAACTAAATGGGTTAGAGGAGCACATTCAACTTTTTCAGAACTGTGAAATGAAAGGCAGGGGGAGAGAGCACAGGAGAGAGAACGGGAGGAAGAGCTCTAGAGAAAGAGGAGAGCCTACTAAAGAAGCCAGCCCCCCTGTACAGACAGCCTGACGCCAGATGGCTTCTTCTAATAAATATTCAACCTTAACTCTGTTCCCATGTAACTTTGTTGTAAAGCTGCCAGCACACCCACACAGATCTGGGCCAGCAAAATGATTACAGTAGTACAAACAAAATAGTGCAATAGAGGAAACAGACAGACAGGGTCTTGTCCACAGACAGGCAGGGCTGGAAGATGTGAGCGGATGGACCTTTAGATTTAATGCTTCAGAACTCCTAATAAGTAGCACTGAAGGGGAGGGGACCTCAAAGGAAAAGAAGCATTTAACTCATCTTCTCCCTGCTTCAGGTTTCAGCACTGAACCATGTACATTTCCCTTAGAGATTACATATGAGATGCTGTATCTCAAATATCATTTTCCAATATAATCTCTACATTTAGACTAATAGTAACTTCACTAAAGTCCCTCTTTTTTTTTTAATTCCTGCAAAATATGGGATTTTGTCCTTCAAGAGTTTCTAGTCGGATTAAAAAGAGAATGATTCGCCATAATTTTTTCTTTGTAAAACTTTGAAGTAATTCTTTATCAGTGCCAACTTCTTCCTCCCTAATTTGTATTTAAATTCTATGTAAATATATAGATGCCTCTAGGTCCTGCGGGGAAGGGGATTCAGTATGTGTTTCAATGTTTCTTTGGAGATCATTTGGAAATAAGGATGCCAGAAGATAATGCCATTTGAATAAAGTAATGCATGGACATTTTGAACCAAATAATGCCAACATTCAACTTAAAGAAATGGTGATGTGGTGACCTATTATTTTAGAAATCTATATTTTGGAGCACATTAAAATGCAATGTTAGCTACAACTATTAGAGAACTATATCAAGCTTTTTCAATTTCAGCTTTCCAATGATATATATGAACTTCTTCTAGTTAGAAATGGGCTACACCAACAGGGTAATAAAATATGGCAACTTGGAACAAATCATCTAAAATGGTTGTTATAAAAATGAGTTCCTAAGTATATTTTACTTTTTATTTATTGATCTGATATCTAAAATTGTCCAGAAAAAAAAATCCCTAAAAGAATTCATTATCAGCCAAGGTTTTTTCTTACCTAAATTCAAGAATATATTTCATAGGGTTCTTTGATAACGCCCCATGAATGGAGACGTAAGAAAAACCAACAAAACAAAAAAAATTAAACACTTACAAAGAGCTAGATAAGTTTCGTTAAGTGCATACTGTTGTTTTGACAGTTTGAGAATCTGCACAGATTTTACATTTTGTTACACTGACATCAAAAGCTGTATTGATAGGAAAGGACCATGTTTCTGACAAAGAGAGACAGATAAAAATTAACATTTATCTTCTAGTGATATTGAGCTAAGGGTAAGTCATAGTTTTTTGTGTGTTTTTTTTTTTGTTTGTTTGTTTTTTCCCATCCCACAGAGAACTGTCTCAGGGACCTAAAAATGCATTGGAAGGTTAAGCCTTCCTAGTTAAGGATGTGGTGGAGAGAAACCCTTGAAAAGATGTGTACATGTTGCAAACACAAAACACAAACAATGCAAATATATCCATATACACAATATGCAGTTGTGCATTCAAAAGAGGTAATGGCATGCAACAATAGGAAATTATTTGAACATCTGTTTGCACATTAATCTGCATATTTTTGCACATGCAATCATCCATTTGCATCAGCATATTTTGCATGTCGCATGCACACGTTAGACACCTGTTATTAAAAACCAGGTCCATAATAGGCTGCTAATTCCCTTAAATACAATTCCACTTTCATGAGATTTATCATAGAGTCCAAAAGGTTGTACTTTCTAAAGAAAGCGGCCAATATACTCAGGAGCATATTAGTTCGAAGTATGTCACTTCTCCCTCATCTTTGCATAGGCAGTAGACTTCAGGTTTCCAAGAGGGAACCAACTTGGTAGGTAAAGAAAGCAAGACAACGTGGCAGAGACAAATCATGACACGATCCAGTTAGTTCCCTTCTTCTGATAGAAAAATGATCAACCTCTGAGGACTACATTGAGAAATCATGCTCATCAACCGACCCCACCACCATGTTTACCTAGCACATAATACATGGTCAATTAATATTCTCTAATTCTTTGCTTAATGAAGGATTACAGCATTTAATTTGAATGTCACACTCAGGAGTGCCTGGGTAGCTCAGTTGGTTAAGTGACTGACGTTTGATTTTGGCTCCGGTCATGATCTCACTGTCATGAGGTCAAGCCCCAAGTCGGGCTCCATGCTGGATGTGGAGGAGCCTGCTTAAGATTCTCTTTCTCCCTCTGCCCCTCCCTCTGCCTGTGCAAGCACACACAATAAATAAATAGATAGATAAATTAATATCACACTCACTAATGGTTTCCGAGGTCAGATAGTATGTAACAATTAGATGATGTATCCGACTCTATTCTGATCTGCAGGTCTATCTCATTTAATCCACATGGAAATAGCCTCTGAGCAAATATTGAAAGACTGAGCTACAAAGGCTGGGCTCTGTTTTTAACCAGAAACATGATCTTGGACGAATTTCTCTAGTAATCGATTTTATAAAATGGGAGACTGGCTTGAGCCGGCAAATATAGGGGACATGTGGTGCTGCTAGACCCTTCTTTAACCATGGTAGACACAAAAAAGAATCCACGCCGCCACATTTTCCCTCTGAGCCTGGACTTAGCCATAAATTCTCTCTTAACACAGCACTCCAGGCAACCACCACCAACTGATCAAATTTGGCACCCAAAATGAATCTATTTTCTATCCCTGGACTATATTATCTCTAAGACCCCTTCCATAAACGGAATCAAGAAGTCTTATAGAATGCAAAAATCCTGTGTTTTTAAAGAAACTATCCTAACGACTTCATTGTTGTCTAATTGCAAGGTATCAAATATGCTCTCAAACTAGTTGACCAACTGCTTGCTCTGTGCAGAATTTCGTTGCTATAGTATTTTAAATGGATTTAACCCATAAAATATGCTGAAGCACAATAATGTTCAGTTTCTTTCCCTGTCTTGGATTATCCGTAAAGTGCTTTCTTCCAGGCAGCTATGCAAAGCGGATCAGGGAAGCCGCATGCAGCAATAGCACAGCACAGCACAGCACAGCACAGCACAGCACAGCTCTTCAGGATGGAAGAAAGACAGCAGCCGCGGTCCCAGCTTCTGCCAGACAGAGCGTTGGTGGTGTGATAGAAAGCACAGAAACCTGGAGGCACGTTAAAAGGACATACTCAGACAACTCAAGTGATATGGAAAGATGGGAAACAAATGTAGCTCTCAGGGAGGATGGGTTTTTGAGAAAAATCCTGGGAAATCCTTCAGTGTGATAAGCATTGCAAACAGCTGAAATGAATCCATCAAAAGTATATACCGAGTGTTTGCTTTGTGTCCAGCACTATGCTATATTCTTAGAGAAGTACAATAAAAGACTATAACACGGTGCCTGCCTTTGGAGAAATTGCATTCTAGTTGGAAGAAATAAAACTTATAGATAACATTACAAAACGGCTCATAAGCCAAGGATGCTTTTTTCTTTTCTTTTTTTTCCCCAGCTACATCTATACCCATATGGACAACATTTCAATCAACTATATCACTTTGCATGGCAAGGCTCCAACAAAGAATTCCCAGAGTACTTTTTATGAGGGAGCAAAATGCCCCTGCTGTGATTTTGCCTCTTGGGTCATTTTCCTAGCTATTCATTGGGTCATGCCTCTTCATTTCATAATGGTGGTAGCATGTTCTTTTTGCCTGCATATCACACATAACTCTTGGTTCTAGAACTATCAGCCAGATTCCCTGCAAGGAATCACCTCTCTCCCACTCTCAGTCTTCGAGGATTGGGTGGGGTCAATGTTTGCATCCTAGCTCCAAGTGTGGGCAAATGATCCAAGATGGAGAGGGTCACAGTGAGTCCCAGCATTTGACTAGCATATGACGATGGTGAAAGAGAAACTCAATGTAGGATTGGACTAGCTTGTGGCCACAGGTAGAAACCGACTGACACCCAATAAAGGAAGCAAGGCTGAGAGGTGGAAATAGGCAAATCCCTAGTGGCATAATAGGAGCACTATTACATAGTAACTTCTAATTCTAGCTAAATTCATGGACTCTTCAGGTTTCCAAACCATCAAATTCTTCCTTCCCACCCACCACCCGGCTTAAGCCAGTGTAAATTGCATTTTGATCACAAGCAACTTGGTAAATTCAATCCAAATCACGGGCATCCATTGAAGCATTCAGTTGGTCCCATTATCAAAATATATGTGAAAAGAATCTAAATTATTTTCCCAAAATCCCGTAATGAAGGTCAAAACAAATTGCAGAAAGCAATGTAAGGACAAAATAAGTTGAAGTACCACACTATGATAAACTGCTTTCTATAACTATGTTCTTACTCTTGTGGGGACTGATAACCAGGTCCCATTTCTCTTCACATTGCCCAAGACCCTCCTAAATATATCCTTCTGGGAAATATTAGGAAATAAGATCACCACCATAAGGGCCCTTCACGGGACTCTTCACTTGAATTAGGGTTTGTTTTTGTTTTTGTTTTTCAAGCTGGTAGTACGGATCTTTTGTGAAAACAGAGTATCGAATTATTGCGAAGAATTATCAGGATTCCAAGAAGTTCATTTTAGGTCTATTTATAGAACTATAAGTATTAATTCTCAACTTAGAGCCCCTTCTCCTTCTGCTTATTTCCCCTACAAGTCCAGCCAGCTCTCACTGGGTTCCTCAAAGAGAAATACCTAAATAATACAAATTTCACCCCAGAATTTAGGGTAATACCTAGGGATAACAGCCAATGGTCACTCTATTTAAGTTTATTTATTTATTTTGAGAGAGAGAGAAAGACCAGGGGGCGGGGCAGAGAAAGGGAGAGAGAGAGAATCCCAAGAAGGCTCCTCACTGTCAGCACAGAGCCCGACCCGGGGCTCAAACCCACGAACCACTATATCATGGCCTAAGCTGAAATCAAGAGTCAAATGCTTAACTAACTGAGCCACTGAGACACCCCAATCCAAGTCACTCTTAAAGTCGTCCCAGGATACTGGCGGGACACTGATGTACTTTTGCCTGACTCCAGAAGTACTTTGTGCGATGGAATTATCTAGCTGGTAAAAATAAGTAATAGAGAAACAACCAAGATGAGGAGGGGTTAAGTGTCTCCCACATAATATCAGAGTAAATCCATAATAATGGCCCAACTGAACCACCAAGTCATTAGCTCATTGCCTAACCTAAGAAGTGACCCTGCTGTTTTAATGAAAGTTAGCTGTGGGAATATCTCCATCACAGCATCCCTACTACGGCATCAATTTTAAACTAAGCATTTTGTTCTTTTTAGTCTACTTCCTGTTTAGAAATCACTTCTATTTTGAGTGGAATGTTTACTTTTTCACCTTTTTGTAAGAAGAGCTGCATTTTATTAGCTAGAATTCAAATACAGCTAAATGAGGAAAACCCAATAAAGGACTAAAAATTTTTTTCATCCAATAAATTTGCTGTGAAATGCCAAGTTTGTGGCTGTGCCTGCAGTCATTCTAGTTATAAGACACACAGTAGGAAACAGTTTTTGGGGTTTTCAGCCATTCATTTATAAATTGAGTAAGATAGATGCGTTCATTCATATGAAGTAATGTAATTTTTCTTGGGAAAGTTTAATATTATACAAATCCATTAGCATATTTACAAATTAATCTTCCCTTAGGAGAAAAAAAAAAAGATTGAAGATTTACAAAAGGAAGGGCTTTATTACTTTTAAAACTGCATTTTTAAAGAAAATAACAGAAAAAGCAGGAAAATTATATTGAACTATAACTGCCTTTTTATGACTAACAGTTTTGTAACACCAAAATTTATGAAAGGAGAGAAGAGCGCACGATGTAGAAAGCGTTCTCAAGGAGTTCACAGAAATTGCAACTCCTCCTACATCACCAGTTGCAAACTCCTATAAAATTAGGCCCGTTGATGTGAATATACGCTAAATGGCACTAAATTCATTAGATAATTAAGGCTATTTTTGTGAATTTCCCCCCTAAATTTTTATTTTTTGTCTAAAATCTCTAGCTACTTGTTCTAATTTTGACAAGGTGGGATTTTCAACCTTCACAACACGGTAACAAAAACCTACATTCGGGGTTCAGTTTCTTCCTCAAACTTTCAGTGACTTATTAATATTGAGCAAGTAACTGACAACATAACTAATTCCTAACAATCCACTTTCATAAAATAGACTTTCCTACAGAGAAACACTTGGAGTATAGGGTAAAGGAAGTCTCAATTTACACACAAATTCCTGACATATTATTAAGGAAAACCAGTGATTTGATTTTCCCCCGGCAGTCTCCTTTTGCTCATCCCTAGCATTGCTTTGTAAATGCCATTTTTTAAAGGAAGGGCTAAATGGACTTTCTACACAAAGAATGCAGCCTAATAGTAACAGCTATCTTGTAAATGAGGCAAAAGTTAGTGACTTAGTAATAACCACTTTTTGCAATGTATCTAACTATTGAAAAAAAAATCAAAGTATTAGTTATATTAAGATATTTTTCCACAGGAAAAATCTGCTGCAACAGTTTTTGAATATCACAATGCATAATTCTTTAGGCTGAAAATCATACACTAATAATTAAAAATAAAAAATAGATGGCTCCTATTTATTGATCACCTCATGTAATCCAGGATTGCACTAAATGTTTTCAATGGTTTGTCATATTTAATATTCACAGCAACCCTATCTGGTAAGTACTGTGAATATCTGCATTTTACAGGTGAGAAAATTAAGTTTAAAGATATTAAATATCCAAAGACATCCAACTACTGAAGGACATGGCCCAGGATGAAATTCCACTCCCTCTGATTCCTGAGTCTACACCATTAATTTTACTCTATACTTTAAAATTCAAGTAATTAAACTTCCTTCCCAAAGCTTACTTAATAAATGAACTATTAATATCAGCCGGAATAATTTCAGTGATACGGACCTCCCTACTATAATTTGGCAACAACAGATATTAGGAAGTTTCTTTCCATTATATTCAACCAAACTCTACTTTTATAATGTATATGCACCGGTTCTGTGTTGTTTTTCATCATCCTTTTTGATGCGTTGTTTTCTTCTCAGGAACATTATCCTATCATTGAGCTACTATGGTTCCCGTAAGACATCTCCTTTCCAGACTAAACATCTCCATCTTGCAATAGCAGTCCCTGAAAGGATATATCAACTTCTCTCACTACCTGTTCTCCTGCCCGAGGCTCACTGTTCTTTCAAGTCCCTTTTTAAAAAGGGTGCCTCAACCGGGCAGGACCCTCCTAAAGGACTTGACGACCAAGAATGGTAAGGCTTCCAGTCTTAGTTCCAATCTCTTTCACCTCGAAGTTCTAATGTTATGTGCAAAGCCATGGCAATTCCATTCTGGGCTTAGTGAGATGTAGCTTTGAATAGGAAAGAAACCTCTGGGGCAATCCTGCAAAGCCAAGACTAGGAAAGAAGACCCTTCCCTCACAGTCCTTTAGCGATGGTCCCGAAATCAATGAGAAGTCAAAAAAGTGATCTGTTTGGAGCTGCTCAAACAAGTTTTATCACAGTGATAGAATGGAAACCCCTTCCCTATCCTATGTATATGGAGAAGAACTGAATTCACCAGATTTCACTGGAAATACCTGAAGATAAGCCTGAAAGTATCTGAAAGCCTTGTTGCCCATAGTGAAATACCACATTCCCATGAACAGTTGGTGATGGAGTCAAAACCTCATGGAACACAGATATAAGCATGTAGTGCAATGCATGTTTGCATAGAATTTCTGCCTTCAATGTATCACTTCATATTAATAGGCAAGGTAGAAAGGGGACAGCTGTTGGTTCTCTTCATTCAAGAGAGAAATTGTGAGCTGGAAATGTTAAATGGCTTTTTACATTTCACCCTGTAAATGGCAGTGGAGCTGAGAAAAACAAGATTGGCCTTCCAGATTAATGCACTCTTCAAACTTCCTCTCATGAAATGTGCTGCAGTCCATCACACTTAACCTACACTTTCCACACCTCCAGAAGGAGATATCTATAGATATACCTATTTACTTTGGCATGAGCTCAAAGAAATGAGCTTGCAAAGCGGGTCTTTTCTTTGTGCATTAACTTTAATTTCGCCTTTCCTCACATACACTGCACGAACATCAGGTAGATCCATTTACTTCCACCCCCTCATCCCACTGCTCCTCCTAAAGTGACATATTAATTATGGCTCGTTTGAAATGTTCCCTTACAAATGTAGGCTCAGACTTCAACACCTAAATGAATTATATATACACCGTGCAAGCCTGTTTGTTCCAGATTTCTCAAAAGGAGAAAATGAATGCAGTGTATTAATCTTCAAACTGATGTCCCTGATTGAAAAATAAATTATTTAAATGAGCAACACTCCGGGTTTTTTAATATTCTACCTTCTAGATTTTTTTTTCAGCGTGCAAGGTGGGAAGAATGAAAGAAATGTCCAAGTTAACTACCAAGATGATACAGGAGCCAAATTAAAGCTGTGTAAAGGACACATCATCATCATCAGCCCAAACTGTTGGGTCCCACTATCAAATAATTCAGCAGTTATCCATCAAATTTACTGTATATTCCAGATAACTTGTAAAAAAGGGCTAAAACTTCAGGTTGACAACTATACACCTAAATACATTTTATCCCTTTCACACAGAAAAAAAATGAATGCATCCCCTAATATAGATTTCTTTTTTAAGAATCTTAACTTCCAGGTGTATGGAATAGGGAAGACAAGTGGGATAGCCATAATACATGTTTAGCCAGTCTATATTCTCTTGGATTTAGCTTCTTCGTGGGCAAATTTCTCATGTTTCCCATTTTATTTAAAATCAGATTTTAGATACCACATGTACAACTAAAAATTACAGGGATGAAACTACCAATAAGATCAAATACAAGAAGAAAGACATAAAACTCAACAAGAGAAAATACACCTTGAATAGAATGTAAGTAGTCTGAGTAGTCATTGAAACTGCCACATGGAGTGTGCATGAATCAATGAAAAAAAAAAAAAAAAAGAATACCCAGTGAGCACAATTTATTAAACTCAGCAGGTACAGGGAAGGCATTCAATGATGAGAGTTATATTAGTCAGGGGAGGCTAATTGCTTTAAAAAAAAAAAAAGACTGAAAATGTATAATGGCACAAAATCAAGAGAGTTTTTGTTAAATAGTGGCACTGAGAGGAAAAACGTTGATGGGGCTCTCCTCTGTGTAGTTACTCAAGGACCTAACTTGATGGAGTCTCAGCCATATTCAACACATGGCTTGTAAGGTCACTATGGGGATTCTCTCCCTTCCACCCAGCAGGCAAGGGAGAAAGGAATGGAAAAGTACTTGCAGTGATTTTTAATGAGCTGGAGCTGGATGGGAGGCACATCTCTTACAGTTATATTCTATTGGTTAGACATTGTCACATGACAACAATTAAACAGAGGCTGAAAATGCTATAACTATATGGTCATGAAGAAGAGAAATCTATGGATTTTCTTCTTCCTTTTTTTAAAATGAGTCAGTGGTTTCTGCCACTGTCTGCCCTTCTGGTCACCATAGTCATGTTGACACTTCTTCCCACACATCAAACATTCAATAATACTCTAAAAAGAGACAATCTACTTAATGCATCCAGCTCAAGTCCATTGGTTATTGAGTTATTGTATTTCTCTCTATTAAGATAAGAGGGTTTTTTTGTTTTTTTTGTTGTTTTTTTGTGTGGGCCTTGAGCTGTAAACTAAGGAGAAAAGTTCTTCCTCTACCCTATACATATCTCTACATCAATAGTAGAGTAGAAATAAAGGTAACTCCAGGGGTGCCTGGATGGCTCGGTCGGTTAAGCCTCCAACTCTTGGTTTGGCTCAGGTCATGATCTCATGGTTCATGAGTTCGATCCGGGTGTCAGGCTCCATGCTGACAATGTGGAATCTGCTTAGGATTCTCTCTCTCCCTCTCTGCCCCTCTCCCGCTCATTCTCTCTGACTCTCTCTCAAAAATACATAAAAAAAAAAAATCTTTAAGAAAAAAGAAATAAGGTAACTCCAATAAAGACTCCAAGTGTGAAGAGACGAAAATGGTAGACACACAGTAATCACAGTCCTAACAATGATGAAACCCTGCTAAGCAGGTATAGTGAAGCCACAATTCATGATAGATTTATAAGTTCCAAGAACCTGATTCAACTCTCTAGGAGAAGCTACTGTGTCCACTATTATTCATGCCTTAGCTGTACCCACGGTGGCATTTTTCCTTGCCCATTGTCATCAATGGCCATATCTGAAGTAAGCACTAAAAAATGTACTCACTTTTAGAGGTTAAAATCATCACTGTCCATTTCCTACTAATGTAAGTTTGGGGAGCTGAGGGTCATTATATCATCACAGAGTTTTACAAGGCTGGAAATGTTTTACTGGCAATACAATTCCCTCAAATTCTTAGTTGGCTTCTATTCTATTTGTTTCCAGTCATTTCTATGAGTGAGTAATAATCAACTAAATTCTTTTTCGGATTTAAGACTTGGGCCTCTTTTATTGGTTTGTTTGTTTAAATGTTTTGTTTGTTTATCAACTTAGTTTGCTTTCTTTCTCTCATGCCTTCCTCTCAACCTAAGGCAGCTGCTCTGGGATCTAAAACAAAACAATAGACTTGAATGGGAAGGTAAGCCACTTAATTATTTAGATAGAATTCACATACCATGCTATTCACCCACTTAAAGTGTACAATTCAGTGGGGTTTTTTTTAGCCTATTTACAAATATATGCAACCTCAAACAATTTTAGAGCATTTCATCACCTCATAAAGAAACTTCATTCCCTTAGCTACCATCCCATCTCTAGATCTGACCTATTCTGGATATTTCATAAATATGTGGTCATAAAATATATGATCTTTTATGACTGTTTCCTTTCACTTACTGTAATGTTTTCAAGGCGCATGCATGTTGAAGTATGCATCAATACTTCATTCCTTCCTTTTTATGGCTAAATAATTCTGCATTAGATATAGATATATCACATTTAGGCTATCCATTTATAAGTTCTTGAATATTTGAATCATTTCTAACTTCTAGCTATTATAAATAATGCTATCACAAACATTTATGTACGACCCATTCTGTGAACATGTGTTTTCATTTGTTTTGGAGCAGAATTATTGAGTTAAATGATAACTCTGTGTTTAACCATTTGAGGAACTTCCAGACTGTTTTCCAGAGTGATTAAACCAATTTACATTCCCAACCGCAGTGTATGAGGATTTCAATTCCTACACATCCTCACCAACATCTGACTTTTTGAGTACAGCCTTCCTAGTGGGTGTGAAGTGGTATCTCACTGTAGTTTTGATTTGCATTTTTTGATCACTAAAGATATCAAGCACGTTATAAATGTTTATTGACAATTTAGTATCTTCTTTGGAGAAATGTCTATTTGGCTCCTTTAACCATTTTTCAATTGGGTCTTTTTATTATTGAGTCGTAGGAGTCCTTTATATATTTTAGATACAAGTTCCTTATCATATATAGGATTTGCAGATATTTTTCCTATTCTGTGGTTTCTCTTTAAACTTTTTTGAAAGTCAATTTTAATGAGTTTAATTTATCCATGATTTTTGTAGTTCTTCATGCTTTTGGTGTCATATCTAAAAATCCATTAACAAATCTGAGATCATGATCATTTTTGATCATGTTTTCCCCTAAGAGCTGTATGGTTTTAGTACTTACATTTAGGTGTTTAATCCATTTTATGTGAACTTTTATATATAGTGTGAGGTAAAGATCCAATTACATTATTTTCCATATGGCTATCCAGTTGTCCAAGGTACCGTTTGTTGAAAAACCTATTCTTTCACCATCAAATGGAAACTCTTGTCAAAAATCAGTTGACCATAGAAACATTTATTTTCTGGAATTTAATTTTTATTCCATAAATCTATATGTTTATTCTTATACTAGTACCACATTGTCTTGATTACTTTTGCGTTATAGTATGTTTTCAAAATTGAGAAGTGTGAGTCCCTCAAATGTGTTCTTCCCTTTAAGATTGTTTTTGGTTATTCTGGGCCTCTTACAATTCCGCATGAATTTTAGGACCAGCTTGTCAATTCCTACAAAGAAGTCAGCTGGGATTCAGATCGAGATTGCATTGAATCTGTAGATTCATTTGGGAGTATTGCCTTTTCAACAATATTAAGTCTTCCAATGCAAGAACATGAATGTTCCCCCCATTTATCTGGATTTTCTTTAATTTCTTTAAACAATGTTTTATAGTTTTAAAAGTAAAAATTTCATTAAATTTATTCCTACACTTTTGTTTATGCTTTTGTATAATGAAATTGTTCTCTTAATTTCCTTTTATCCTATTCATAACAAGAAAATAGAAATACAATTGATTTGTTTATATTGACTTTATATCCTCCAATCTTACTGAACACATTTCTTAGCTCTAAATATTTTTTAGTGGATTCCATAAAATTTCCTATGTACAAGATCATGTCATCTGTAAATAGATATTGTTTTACTTCTTCCTTTCCAATATGGATATCTTTTATTTATTATTCTTGCCTAATTATCTCTGGCTAGAATCTCTACACAATGTTGAAACAAAACAAGGGTGAATATCTTTGTCTTGTTCCTGATCTTACTCATACTATTAAGTATCATGTTGACTGTGGGTTTTCCACAGATGCCCCTTAACTGGTTAATGAAGTTCCCTTCCTACCTTGTTGAGTATTTTTGTCATGAAAGAGTGTTAAATTTGGTCACATGCTTTTTTCTGAATCTGTTGTGATGAGCACATGGGGCTTTTTTGTTTTTCTTATTCTATTAATATGGTGTATTACATTCATTGATTTTCAGATGTTAAATCAACCTTGTGTTCCTGGAATAAGTTCCACTTGGTCATGGTACAATTCTTTTATATATTACTAGATTCAGTTTGCTAATATTTTGTTGATGATATTTTAATTCACATTCAGAAGAAATATTGGTTTATAGTTTTCTTATGATGTCTTTGGTGTTGGTATCAGAGTAACACAGCTGGCATGATATACTTTTTTATATCCCTGTACTTTCAATCTATTTACATCTTTACATTTAATGTGTATCTCCGATAGATAGAAAATACTTGGTCTTGTTTGCTCAGCTAGTCTGACAATTTCTACCTTTTAATTAGATTGTTTATTCATATTTAGTACATTGTGATATAGTTGAATTTATGCCTGCCATTTCATGTTTTATCTATATTTCAGATGTGTTTTTTGTTCCCCTACCTCTCCTTTCCTGCTTCTTTTTGCACTATGTAAACACTTCCTACTGTAACATTTTAATATATTTAATGATTTTTTTTTTTTTACTTTTGCTTTTAGTTATTTCCTTAGTGGTTGCTCTAGGGCTTGCTGTATATCTCTTTACATAGCAGAAAAAGCTTCAAATCTATATTAACTTAATTTCAGTGAGATAGATATAGAAATGCCACTCCTATATAGCCCTATGCCACTTCTACCATTTTGGGGAGCATTACTGTTATAGCTATTACATCTATAAATGTTATAAACCCAATAATACTTTGAATTTTATATATAATATTATGTTCTTCAAAGAACTACATGGAGAAAAGAAAGTGAGTAAGCATTTATCGCTTTTGTTATATTAATCTTGTTATCATTTCTGGTTGTCATCATTTGTTCCTGTGAATTCAAGTTACCATCTGGAGTCATTTCCTTAGCCCAATACAGCTTTGCTCCCACCCACCTCCTTGTGCTATTATTGACAAATATATTACATTTCTATATGTTACAGGCCCAACAACATATTATATACATATGGCTTTATACAATTGTTTTTAAAATCAGTTAAAAGAAAAAATGAGAATAAATACGCATTTGTATAGTCTATTAAAATTATATCATTTCCTGCACCAGTGCTCTTTTGCTTTATTTTGTTTGGATTCTAATTACCATCTAGAGTCACTTGCTTTCAGCTTGAAGAAATCCTTTCCGTATGTCTTACAAGTCAGGTCTTCTAGAAATACATAAAGTTTTACTTATCTGGGAGTATCTTTACTTTGCTTTTATTTTTGAAAGATACGTTTGCTGGATATAGGATTCTGGGTTGACAATGTTTTGCTTTGAGCATTTTAGAATGTGTTATTCTACTACCTTCTGGCCTCCATTGTTTCTGATGAGAAGTCAGGTGTAAATCTTATTGGGGTTCCCTTTGCAGTAAGGAGTCACTTTTCTCTTGTAGCCTTCAAGATGTTCTCCTTGTCTTTGCATGTCAGCATTTTACTGTGGCTATGTCTATTTGTAGATTTCTTTGTGTTGATCTTCACTGGAGGTCATTGAACTTCACAGATGTGCAGGATAATGTATGTCAGTAAATTTTGGAAACTAATAGCCATTATTTTTGAATATTTTTTTCTGTTACTTTCTCTCTGTTTTCTTTCCTGGTCCTCTCATGAGGTATATGTTGGATGCTAATGGTGCCCCACATTTCTCTAAGACACTATTTTTTTCACTCTTTGTCTCTCTGTTCTTTGGTTTGCATAATCCCTATTAATCTACAAGGTGTTAGGTTGTTTCTTCTGCCAGTTCAGATATACAACTGAGCCCCTCTAATAAACATTTTTATTTCAGTTATTACATTTTATTGACTCCTGAATTTCCATTTGGTTCATATGTATATCCTTTTTTTCCCTATATTTTTACTGATATTCTGTATTTGATGCATTATCATCATGATGAAGTTTTGGGATGATGGGGGATTCATGCAGTCCAGAGCCGATGGCCAAGAAATAATTCTTAAAGATACATTTGGTGCAAAAAATGTGATTTTATTGAAGCATGGGATAGGACCCATGGGCAGGAAGAGCTGCACTGGGGTTGGAAGGGGGTGCATTTTATGGAGTCAGGAGAGATAAAGTCCAGAGGGAGTTTCCAAAGAAACTTTTACATGCTAAAGACTTACTGGAGTCCTAGCTATTGTCAAACTAAAGTTGTTTTTCCCTCTAGCAAAGCATTAACATTAAGACAGAAGGGAGTTTCTGGACTTTAGACTATGATGGAATTGCCTTTTTCTGGTAAACTGATAGAGACAATTATCAGTTTAACCATTTGTTTGTTTTTGTCCTTTCCTGTTTTGGGGTAGCTGGGAGTGTCCAAGGAATATCATACATGTCCCACCTGTGTGTTGGGGGGGGCGGGGGGGGGGGTTTGCTAACTTGTGCTTTTCCCCTCAGCCTGCCTCATGCTCCCTCATCAATCATATCCTCTTTTTAATTTTTTTTATTTTTAATTTTATTTTTATTTTTTTTTTAATTTACATCCAAGTTACTTAGCATATACTCCAAGGAGTAGATTCCTTAATACCCCTTACCCATTTAGCCCATTCCTCCCTCTCACAATCCCTCCAGTAACCCTCGTTTGTCCTCCATATTTATGAGTCTCTTCTGTTTTGTCCCCCTCCCTGTTTTTATATTATTTTTGTTTCCCTCCTCTTTTTAAATTTTTAATCATGGTTTCCATAATTCTTTGAACATATTCGAATGTCTATTTTGAAATCTTTGCTAAATTAGACATATAGCTCTTCTCATAGGTAATTCTGTTGCCAGTTTTGTTTTGTTTATCATTGGAAACTGGACATTTTAGATTATATATTATAGCAAATCTGAGTATTTGGTCCTCCTCCTTCAGGTCTTGTTATTGTTATTTATTCGTTTACTTGTTTACTGACTGGGTGGAATTTTTCAGTCTACTCCCCAAGTAAAGTGTTGCTCCTGAAGGGGTACAGCCTTGGATCTGCCCTTGGGATGCCCCAGGATGTCACTGGGTTTGTCAGAGCTCTCTTTGACTATCTTTTCCCTGATCACACTCTTAAGTTCCACTAATTGCTGTCTGATTACTCTACTGTTTTCAACAGTGCCCTGGGGATAAATTGCTTCACAAACTAACACAATGAAGTTCAGGCTCTTTTGAAGGGACAGTTCCTAGGTCAGTGTTTGAGATTTGTTCTGACACCCAGAAGGGCTCTTCCCAGCTGTCTCTTTCCTTATTTCTCTCCAGAAAACTAGACAGCCCACAATTTAGACTACATCTCCAAAGAATCTATCCATCTCGTTTCACCACAATTTCTATCATTTCAAGAGTGTCCTTAACCTTAAACCTCTCCACACTCTGTTATAAAATAAAGTCAATTTATTGGAGATAAAATTTGGAGATATCTCTTTCATGGTTTATTTCTTCTACCTCCGCATGTATCCCCTAAGAAAATTCTCTGAGCCATAGCTGGGATGGAGAGGATAATGACATGCTTATCTCTAAATAAGATCTCCATTTCAGGAGCTGAGCATCCAGCAGAGGTGTGGGAGTAGCAGCCCCCGGTCTTTTCAGCTTGCCTCTTTGAGTATGGATCCTCACACCACATGAACTAGGACAAGACTATCAGGGCCTCCGAGTCCTTGATGGTGCCACATTCATGATAGAGCCTCCAGCCCATGCGTGGAAGCTGGACAGAAAGGGGATTTATTTAGCCACACTTACCCAGAACTTAGCCTCACCAACAGGTAACTGGAGCAGGATAAGGAATGCTGATGTCCTGCCCTGCCCAGGAAGAGAGCCCTCCAACTGGGAGATAGAAGGGAAAGTCTATTCTTCCCATAATGTGAACCTTCTGTTGCTGCCCTTTGTTCTTAGCTATAGCAGTCTGGGTAGAGTTTCTGTCTTTCTGAGCTAAGAGGCAAGGGAGGGCATGGGTCTTGGTTCAAAGACCACATACTCTCCCCAATTGTAATAGATTTTCTTGAATAAATATTTCTTCATTTGCTGTATGTCCACACTGTCATTTTCAAAGACTAATTTTTAAAAATATTTCATCTTATTTTACTGGGGAGAAGATCTGAGAAGTTCCTCATACTGCCATGCCAGAAGTAGAACTCCCAGCCCCCCTTAATTTTATCTTTGCTCTAGTGGTGAGTCCATTGTTTTTGTTTGTTTGTTTGTCTGTTTCTTTTTTAATTAGACTATTATTGGGGCTTTGATGTCAAAGTCTTTTCCAGCCTTTTTGCCTGCTGTTTGGAGTACAGAAGCAGCCTTTCCATTCCTAGGAGGTCATTTCTACTTATAAATCTTTCTTTCCTGATCTCATCTCATCCTTATGATACCATGTTAAATGCAGCAAAGAGCAACACACAAATATTCTTGCTCTTTCTAACAACTTTTCCTAAACTAGCTGGCTCAGTATATTTGCCTTCTCAGTTGTTGCAAGCAATCATTTTACCAAATTTTTAGCCACTGTGTAACATAGATCTCCAATATCTTTCAACTCCCCAATATTTGTTCCATTACTTTCTGAAGACCAACTATTATAAACCAATGACCCATATTTTAAGTTTTCGATATGGCAGCAATATACTTCAAAATACTAGTTTCTATTTTAATTAGGTAAGGCAGATCATTAAAACAAATAAGCCCTATTAAAGTGAATTTCTTGTTCATATAATCATCCTGGCTTGGAATGGCCTTACTCAAACTAAATATAGAAATAAAAAAAAGAAAGAAACTACTTTTTTATGAGGAATCTGCAGCATATCTTTCAGACAACACACAACCTAAAATATATTTTTATCTTACTCAAAAGTGGGAAACCTCTCTAGTATAGACTTAAGAGCTTTTCGTGAGCATTTACACGCACAAAGGAAATTTGCAAGCATGTTGAGAGGAGTGTTTACAAAACATTGAAAGAAAGTTTTATTTCCTGAGGTCCTTCTATTTTACACATTGTGGGAGATAAGATTTGGAGGGAGAGATACTGGTTCCCCGTTCTCATATTTTCACAGAGGGATGGAATTTCCACTCCAATCTAGAAGGGAAAAGTAATAGGGGAAGAGGCATTTTAAGCTTCTCTCTGCTCCTCACTCAATCCCATGGTGTTTTGAGCTGAATCGTGCACACAGACACCCCAGTCAGAAGTTGACATCCTAACCCCTCAGTGCCTCAGAATGTGACTGTATTTAGAGACAGGGTTTTTACAAAGATAATTAAGGTAACATGAATTACATGAATTCATATGGGGGCACTAGTCCAATATGACTTTGTTTTTACAAGAGGAAATTAGGACACAGACAATATGGAGACAGAGAGACAACCATAAAAGGACACAGTGAGAAGGTGGCCATATTCAAGCCAAGGAGACAGACCTCTAGAGAAACAACCTTGCCAACTTCTTGATCTCAGATTTCTGTACCCTAGAACTGTGAAAAAAATAAATTTCTGTTGTTTAAACCAGTCTGTGGTATGTTGTTATGGCAGCCCCGGTAAAGTAACAAATATGGTGAGAAGGATAACATGTAATTGGTAAGTTTTGGAGAAGTAACAGGGCACACTTACTACCTTCTGACAGTGAATAGTAGCCAGTGAGCAAGGCACTTATTCATTTATCCAGAAGATAGCTATTAAGTACATACTACAGACTGGGTGCTGTGTTAGATGCTGCTAATTAAGTAGTCAAACATTCAGATTTGACCCTTGCCTGCAAGAAACTTACAAGCTAATAGAGAGGGGGGGAAATGAAGAAACTCTGTGTATACAAGAGACCCAGAATATGGAGAAAAGCTGAGTAGCCCCGTTTCTTCCTAGGGAAATCAAAGGAGCTGACATCCATATCGATCTACATTGGGTAGCAGGAGCTGGGGGAAAATGGAGACTATGGGTCAAAGTAGCCAGCCAAAGAATTTTCTGATCTGCTGACCAGATTATTTTGATCCTATGATTTTGAGGGAAGCCTACCCTTGGATGGTATTAACAGATGGAACAGGGCCTTGGATATGGGTCACAGAGACAATCACTGGCTAAGGGTTTCTCTTGTTTTCTATAAATCAATTTTTTAATTTTGTGTGCTTATTTTTTTGAGAGAGACAAAAACAGAGTGTGAGCAGGGGAGGGGCAGAGAGAGAGGGAGACACAGAATCTGAAGCAGGCTCCAGGCTCTGGGCTGTCAGCACAGAGCCTGATGTGGGGCTTGAAACCACAAACTGTTAGATGGTGACCTGAGCCAAAGGTGGACGCATAACCGACTGAGTTACCCAGGTGTCCCTTGTTTTCTAATGACTGGCTTATGGCTATCACCAAAACCTTACTGATAAACTAAAGTACACAAATATATAAAGCAAACTGTAAATAATTCATGGTCAAACAAAACAAATTTCAATCATTGCATATAGTTCATTACAGAGTATGGAAAATAATAATGAGGAGGAAAGCACAGGCTTTGGAACTGGAGGCAATATCAAACAAAATATACTCATGAGGACTGGGGAAGTGTCAACTACTAAGAAGAGGATAGTGAGGAAAAAAAACAAAACAAATGTGGTCCCTGTTACTTATGAACTTGGGAAAGTTATTTAATCTCTTTGAATCAATATTCTTATATGATGAATCAGGGTCATGTTAGCTATTTTGGAAAGCTCTTGTAAAAAATAAATGAAAATATAAAGGCATTTAAAATCATTTAGCACAGAGCCTGGCAAATCGCTACGTGTTGAATGTTATTTTTTTCTCAATTCTCTCCACCTTTGCTCTCTACAAAAAGTACCAACTTAAAGAGTCCCTTTGGGTATTCTTCAGTGAGTTACCAAATATCATAATCTTCATAGCCAAAATCTAAGGCTTAGAGAAAGATGACAAAAAGAGGCTAGATTTTTTTTGTTTGACCGAACCCTTGAACCACCATGGATAAAACTTTTAGTATCTTTAGTGTATTCTTCTAAAAGGTGTGTGTGTGTGTGTGTGTGTGTGTGTGTGTGTGTATTATTTCTTCTCTATTTTGCCAGTTGCCTCATCCTTATCTCTATAGTACTAAACTCAGAGCAAAGAGCAAAAGATAATCTCACAAAGAATAATCTGCAGGCATTGAAATCAAAATAATCCATCCTCTTAAAGCATTAAGAATGATCTTATATTTTTCCATGCAGAATACTAACATATATATTCCGTAATATAGAACTATCTCCCCTTTCTCCAGAAAAAGATGAAAGCAATACAAGATAGAGTATGAATCAATCTCTGTAATCTTTAAAACCATGCTGAAAATAGCACAGAACATATAGTTCAGATAACATATCAATATGGGTGTGTTATCTGTACTGTATTGAGTCAGATGCTCCACGTACCCAAGCAACTGCCAATTTGGTTAAGCACTGTAAGAAGAACGACTCCTTCCTTTTCATACCTTCAGGTAATAGCCCCAAGTACTCACAGAATCTACTTTACTTGCTCATAATCTCCAAAGATTTCATTTGGTGCGCTATGACCCCAAATTACGCTCACATCCTATAGTCTAATCTCTAAAACTATGAAGTCAAGAAATTGCAGACTGTAAACGGAACATATCCCTTTCTCTTATTTTTGTCACCCTTCCGATTAATCCATACCCCATGAATCAGAAGAATTTTGATTTGGGATAAAATGCTAACTATTCCAGTGGACTTCCTGCTTTTATTTTAATCCCAAATTCTTCCCCAACATCTTTGCTAAATTTTCACTTGAAACAAAATTGGGCTAGATTTAGATTTAATCTACTATCCATCATATTGATCACTTATTTTCTTCTATGCAAGGTACCATGTTAAGCTCTTTGGGGATTGACAAGATATAAAGCAGCAGAGTAATTGTTACACTGGGATATAAAACCATACAATACCAAGTAATATCCTCTATACTTTCACTCTTGTACATAAATGTGTACTCCTTTCATGACCAAGTAAACAATGCTAAAAAAACCTTTTGTCTTTAACTCATTTGGCTGCATGTAAAATCTCTATAGCTGTGGTGTGTAATGAAACCACCCTCTGTTTAGAGATCCCTACAAAATCTGCACTCAGCGAGTTCATTTAAGACAGAACATTCCCACAATTTGAACACAGTGTTAGCAGTATAATAAGCAGAGAACAATCTTCTGGGTAATACCAAAGTTTACTTAAGCAGATTGATAACATGCTCACCAAAAAATAACAGGCATGGTTTTTACGGTTTGTTCCCTTCTGTATGACTTACCCACCAAGCAATAAGTACAATTACTGAATTTCATTGTAAATGCCCAGACCCCCTGATGCGTTCTGATAGGAAATCATCCAATAATAGCAATGTCATTTCTCTCCGTAACTCACAGTTTCTGTGGCTGTCAGAAAATATATACACTTCATTAAAATCAAGAAATAAAGAGGGTACATGTAGAGAAAACAAAGTTTAAAAAAAAACCACGCAGTTATTTTCTCTACCCTTACTATTTTCCTCTTCCCCACAGATCTCTTTAGAAACCCTTCCCTTGATGCTCATTGATAAACTTGGCCAATCAAAAGGTGTCAGCAAGAAGTAACTGGTCCCACAAAACCCAACATGATTTCCGTAGCCACAGCCATGACCTTTCACTTTTCCTTTTTGGTTACAAAGCTGCCTTAGTGGTCATTCAAATCCTGAAAGTGTTAAGTGGGAGTAGTCATAAATCAGCATTTTAAAGTCTGCTGCCAGCGTGAACTCTCTATATTTAAAAGGGGAGGGGGAGATTTAAGGTCACACTCAATAGGACTTCACAGTTGTTAAAAGTCAGCTTTCTGGTGATCTGGTTAACTATGAGATATGAAGACCTTTTTAAAAAATCTAGTTGTATATATTATGAAAATCATATACAGATATAAACATACACCTATGAAATATTGGAAATAACAAACATAAAGTGAAATACTTACAGGGTGAAATATACCAAAATTAAAAAAAAAAAAAACACATACATTTCAAGGACTTTTAAGTACAGGATTTTATTTGAAAATACTTATGTGGCTTTTTTCTATATAGAAAATTAGGTATCAATGCTTTTGTTTCTCTATTATTAAAATTAGAAATAATAACAAAAAGCAGACGGTTATATCAAATTCACTGGTGACTTGAACAATCAGGTGAAACTGATTCATGCATTTCTTTGATGAATGCAAAATGTATAAGGACATGTGCTCTGTAAAGATTCAATGTTTGTAGTGCAAATCTTGAAATAAATTAATTTGAGCTAAAATATTCCTACCTCGTCATGCAAATAGGTTTGGACATAATATTTTTTTCAGTAAATTTGGCCAAATGAATAGTTAGGAATTGGGCACATCCAAAACAATCGGTTATTTAAATGAAGTCTGCTTTTTTGGAGGACACACTTTCTAACATGTCTTAGCCAGTAGAAATAAGGAGCCAGATTATAGTGTCTATCACATCTCCAGACACACACATAGTTAGTTGAATATGGCAAAAATTCTCTAAAACAGGGCTGGTCAGACTTTTAGTAGAAAAGGCAGCCGTCTACATGACATGCGTTGGGAAATACTAAAGAGCATCTCTGCCAAAAATATCTGTTCCATTCCCTATGTTCTTATTACCATTTCTCCTGTAGCATTTAGAATTCTAATCACAAGTCATTATTTTTGCGCATCATTAAAAATCTTTACCAGAAAGCCAGGATATTATCTAAGAAGCCATTAATAAGTCATTAACACCTTACCTTGAATTAAATCAATCAGACCATACAGATAGTTTACTTAAAGGCCCTGAGGGAGTATATATAATACCAAACAGGTAATGAAGAGAGCAGAGATTTAAAAAAGCACAAATGTTAGGCCATTTTGCAAGAAGAGCCCCTAAAACACGGGGTGGTTTGTCAGGAGAGGCAGAATTACAGAGGGTCGTAAATGCGAAGGTTAGAGAAGATGTGGTAGGGAGAAAGCCTATAGCATCACTTCCCTCCCAACCAACCGATTAAAGCCTGAGTATGATTGTCAGCTGTTAAAAGACAGTAACAGCATGTGATTTATGCTCCCGGCCTAAATAATACAGGCTTCGGTGGCAGCTCCCAATGCTGCAGTCCTGGGACAATTTTGAGTGAGGTCTAGATTTCCCAGCACTAGCAGGTACCTGATCTTAGTCCCAACCAAAGCGTAGGGAGTCTGCAAACATATGTTAACATTTTAGAGGGAGACATAAAGTGAAATGGAAGACTTGGGTACGATGCCATCAGCCACATTATTCATAGAAATCATACAGCCAATTACTGAATTATTAAAGTTGCATCCAGATAGTTCTGAGGCAAGTAATTAACGCCAGCTACCGGGAGGGGTGAAGCGAGGGAGGACATACAACATAGCGGATGATTGATTGGAGTGCCAGCTCCAGGCAGATGGGCCTGACAGTCCGGGCAGGTAACCTTGTGCCCACGCAGAGCCACACCCTTGCTCACAGCCCAGCGTTCAGCATCCCAAAGGCCTTCAGACTGTTGGCCTAGAATCACATACATCGCTCTTGTATTCAATAAAGGAGACTTCAAAATAACAGTATTTCGTTGAAAATTACACTAGTGGAAATTCTCTGAAGTAAATTAACGATAAAAGAATAAAGCTGTTAGACGAACGTATTTTTCATGCTGCGGGGCTATGTGTTTAACAGTTTACTAACTGTTCATTCATTTATAAAAAATACTTCAGTTATTATCTCCTAGAGTTGAAATTAGATATTTCATTGACTGGAGGGAATGAAAGTCGCTCACTTTTACATACGACAACTATTTTAAAATATTTCTATAAAATGCTTCCAAAGACCACCATCAGCCCAAATTCTTGGCAAACATTCTTGAGTGTATATATAGCTGTTTTATAAATGCCATGCTGTATGAGCTAACTCCTTCAGAAACATGTTTATCTTAATTAGGAAAGTCAACAGACTTCTAATGGGAAGAAATGGGTATTTTTCTCTGTGGTATCCACGGCATCAAAGGCCCAGTGCTTCTGCCAAACCAATCTTCCTTCCTGCCTGCCTTTCAAACCCAGGTGATTGCAGACAGCTGAGCAGACATTTTCCCCAAAGTCTCTATTGACCTGGATCCAGTGTTTGCTCTTTGTGCGCCCTCTCTCTTTCTCTCTCTCTCTCTCTCTCTCTCTCTTCCTCTCTGTCTGTCCCTCTGTCGCTCTTTCTGTGTGGATTTTTAGTGGTTGTTTTGCTTTGTTTTGTTTTGTTTTGTTTTGTTTTGTTTTGTTTTGTTTTGTTTGTGTTTTTGCCTCAGGAAACCTAGGGATATTCATGGCACTGAGGCAAATAATATGGAATTAAAAACTAAATTCTTGAGGCCTTATCCTAGCAACAAGACCATCACCATCTGTTCAGAAGACAAGCCAGCCATTATCCACTGCGTTCTTTATACAAACTCCATCACCTGTGAGTGGAAGGAAAAAAAAAAACAAAAACAAAAAACCACTATCCCTTCCTGGATTCCCTCTTTGTGACAAAGTGGGGTGTTTCCCTCTGATGCAGTAAAACCTAAATCAAACAAATGTGAGTGGACGCTCTTATAGCAAACTGAAAGCTCCATATCCAAAGGCCCTAAGTGGCCATTTCAAAATATCTGATAATTGTCATCTGTATGTAATAAAACCTGACAAAAATATATTGTTGATGTATTTCAGTAGCTTTTTTTTTTTTTTACTTAAATTAAAAAAGAACAAACGGGATGTATCTGTATTTTTAGTGGTGAAATGCCTTTTTATTTCATTTACTTTTAGCTTCAAATTCTTATCCATTTTACCTTTCAAAAACCACATCAAAATTTATATTTTGAAAGTGGCATTAAAATGTTATTTCAGTGACTTTGGGATAAGAGTCAATGTATTTAGACAGCTACTTTAATTCAGGATAAAAAATTTTTCCTTGGGAAAATGTTTAAAACAGGGAAGACAGTAGCATCCTTATATTTTATGCAGTAAAATTTATACTATTAGGAAGAAACAGGATCTGTTTCCTCTCCTAAAATAGTTCAGTGCAAAGGCAGAGAATATCTGTAGATAGAGGATTTGAGAACCCTAGCCAGAGTCTGAAGTCCAGATAAGGGAAAATATGAGACAATTCTGGATGATTTTCCTCCTAGAAGGGAGCACACATGAAGATGGAATCCAGTAAATTAAGAAAGAATAGATATATTGAATGTCTGTCATGTGCCAATCACTGTGTAATATGGTATTGAGTATTATTTTTTCATTTGTCATGGTTTTTATGAAAAGTATATTAACAAATAAAAAGTTTCCCTCAAATCCTAGAACATATTAGTTCTATGATTATGACTAACATTTGGTTGATGTATTACTTTAAAATCCCTTTTTCCTACATGATCTCATTTGATCCTGATGAAGAGCCTATCAGGCAGACTGAGCAGTGATCCATTTAAAGGTGAGGGGCCCCTGGGGAGCTCAGTCGGTTGAGCGTCCGACTTCGGCTCGGGTCATGATCTCTCAGTCTGTGAGTTCGAGCCCCGCGTCGGGCTCTGTGCTGACAGCTCAGAGCCTGGAGCCTGCTTCGGATTCCGTGTCTCCCTCTCTCTCTTCCTTATCCCCGCCCCACTCTCAAAAATAAATGGACATCAAAATAATTTTATAGATGAGGAAACCCAAGTTCAGAGAGGTGTGCTGCTTGCCCATGGCTCCCCAGGAGCCATGGTCCAAATTTGTGACTTAACTCTGTTTTTTAAAAAAGGCATCATTTATATGTTTACCATCCAAAAGGAAACACAAATTAATGTAAAGACTCAAGCTTGAGCACCAATAGCTCTTCATTCTCTTGGACAAATTACTGACATACCTGTTGGCTGATGTCCAAAACTATCATTTGCGTCTTACGTAGGCTTCAGTTTGTGAGTCAATGCCCCCAAAGTTATTTGTAAAATATGAACTAAAGTTATCCGTGTGGCCGTTAATTACCCTCCTTCTTAGACTGCACATTGTATTCCTATCATCTGCATATTGGGCACTAAAAATTTCCTACATGTTTCCCGCATGGTTTTTGCTGAAATTTTCCTCATCACAGCCACAGTTGAAAATCCTTGCCTATGAGATAGAAATTCGGAGAAACAGCAAAATCATTCTCTCCATACCGTCTGTGGAGAGGTTTGATCTGAGGAGAATGAATTACCAGTGTTGGGCTAGTTTCAGTGGATGGAAAAATATATCTGTCTGGTTATAACATATCAGAGTAGGACAAAGGCACACATGAAAATGGTAACAAGAGGGGTACATGGGTGGCTCACTCAGTTTAACGTCTGACTCTTGGTTTCCACTCAGGTCATAATCTCAGGGTTTGTGAGTTCAAGCCCCGCATCCAGCTCTGTGGTGACAATGAGGAAACTGCTTGGGATTCTCTCACTCCCTCTTTCTCTGTCCCTCCTCTGCTCACTCGCTCTTTCTCTCTCATTCTCTCAAAATAAATAAATAAACTTAAATTTTTGTTTTTAAACGAAAATGGTAACAAAGTAAGATGTATAGGGAGATCATGGCAGGATACTATGATCCCATAAATAGGTATTCAGGTGGTAAAAGAAAACCTCTTATATGTCAAAATAATTTCCTTTAGTCAACTGGGGCCACCTGATTGTATAAAAATTATAAAATGAAAAATAACCAAGATATAGTTCAAAGATCTGTGCAGGATCATAGATTCTAGGTATATGCCAAGTGGAATGAGAACTGAGTGGTATATCTTTAGCAATGCAGTCAACTCAGTTTCAAGCCTAAAAGAAAATGATTTTTCAGAAGATTATTTTTCCCAGTAAGATATAATACAAATATAAAAACATTTATGTAGACATCATTATTCCCAACCCTTATGTTAAGATTAACTTAAAACAGGGGTTAGTGATGCTAACAGCGATGTTCCGATCCCCATGTGGCCTGGTGACCTCATTGTTTCTATCCTTGAATATAGAACATAGTCTTTCCCATGTAGTCCTTTATAAGCATGTGCCGGTGGTCACAAAGGACAAGAAAAGGAAAATAGAATGGATCAGGAAACTAAGGAAATTGCATTTACACTCCTCAATTATAAAAGTCAACATAAGATATGCATGTCTTATAAGTAAAAAGATTCCTTTTAGCTGGAGTGACCAACCATTCCAGTTGGCACAAGACTTCAGACGGCCCTTGAGACGAGGAAACTTGAGTTGTACAATTGGGAAAACCCTGGGCAAACTGGAAGGCGTTGGTCGCCCCACTCAGCTAGGAGACATATGCGCCCAAGTAGAAGAAATCTAGGGCTTCAAACTTCTTACTAAATTTATGCAAGCCCTTCTGCAATTTTTGCCAATACCAAGATGATTGCTTGTTTTCCCTCCTGTTCTCATCTTGCACTACAATCAGAAGTGATGTTTGCCTTCCTTGCCTCCTGCCTATTGTTGAGTTATCCATTCACCCCATTATGCATCTACTCTCCTTTACTAAGCATGAGTGCCTAATAATTTGTTAGTAAGGTGAAAATTTTTGTATCAAGTTTTTGTTTAACTTCTAGTTCACATATAGTGTAATATTGGTTTCAGGAGTAGAATTTAGTGACTCATCACTTGCATATGACACCCAGTGCTCATCACAAGTGCCCTCCTTAGTACCCATTATCCACTTAGCCCATTCCCTGCCCACCTCCCCTCCAGCAGCCTTCAGTTGGTTGTCTATCATTAAGAGTCTCTATGGTTTGCCTCCTTGTCTTTTTTTCTTCCCTTTTGTTCATGTTTTGTGTCCTAAATTCCACATATGAGTGAAATCGTATGGTATTTGTCTTTCTCTGACTGACTTATTTCACTTAATATACATTATCTCCATCCACATCATTGCAAATGGCAAGATTTTATTCTTTTTGATGGCTGAGTAATATTCCATTGTGTATATGTGTGAATGTATGTGTACATGTGTTTATGTGTGTGTATATATATAGATATATATACATGTGTATAAATGTCTATATATATACACATATGTATATATATATATCTGTGTATATATGTCTATATATATATACACGTATATATAAACACATACCACATCTTCTTTATCTTCTTTATCCATGCATCGGTTGATGGGCATTTGGGCTCTTTCCATAATTTGGCCATTATTGATAATGTTGCTATAAACACTTTTTTCCTAGGCTCTAGGGAGCCTAGAGCTGCTCCCCTACTATTTAGGGAAAGAAATAAGATGCAGTGGATCACTTTGGAGGTTGTTAGAGAACCAACTCATTACTCTGTAAATTGATTTTTTAAAGGTGGGGGGGGGAGTATAAAGAATTTTATCCTGCCTTTCATTACTTTGAAATAACTAAATAGCTAATGAAAGAAAGTTTTTCTTTTAGAAAAATTCCAACAAGTAAATGCAGAGAGAATGATGGAGTGAGAAAAATCACAAGTTTAAAACTCTGAAATAAATGATGAACACAGGCAGTGATCATCATTGAAGGTAAAATCATTATCGAAGATTGTTGGAGAACTTTAAAAAGGTGACATGACCGTTCAGGCTTAGAATCATTTAAAATGGAGCAATCATTGAATGCTTCACACAGAAGGCATACACAGTACCACGTATGAAATATTCTAGTGTGAAAAAGTAAAACAAAAGTCTGAAGCTAATTGTAACAGGTGCCTCCTCTAGCCTCCTCTGACCTTAGGAGTAGCTCAGGGAATACCCCCAACTCACTGTATACAAGCATCACCTTCCAGGAAAACCTTCAGCCAAAGGGAAAGGAGAACCAGTGGTAAGTGTGAGAGGCATTTTCTTAGCTTCCACTGAATGGAGCCCCACCATCTATAGCAGATACCTTGAAAACACAACCTTTTCCTTCTTTCCTGGCTCACTCTCTCTCCTCCCTCAGTCCCGTCTTGTGGAGTTACTCCCCAAATAAACCACTAGCATGGGTGCCGGGGTTTTTGTTGCAAGCCTGCTCTCTGAAAAGCTTTAAGTAAATCACTAGTGAAACCTAGATCTAATTACCTATTTACAGGAAATACAGGAGATAGAAAGACAAGCTCACTGTTGACTCAAGAAATATCCAACCATCCTAGGACAAATGACTGCTATTTCCAAAAAATTGACTACAGGAAAAGAAAAGGAGGGAGAAAGTGAGTGAGAAAAGAAGAGAGGGAAGGAAGAAGGAAGAAGGAAGAAGCCTTTTATAGAGCAAGAAAGACCTAAAACATAGTAACCAAGTACAGTATGTGGACTGTGTTGAAATCTGATTTGAGTAAACCACAATAAAAAAAAATTCATCATGAAAGTAAGTGGACAAATTTGAATATAAACTGAATATTAGGTGCTGTTAAGAAATATTTGTTAATTTTGTCGGGTTGATTAGAAAAATAATAATGGTTACACATGAACAACAACAAAAAAGCCTTATCAGATGAAATATATACTAAAGTATTCATAGGTAAAATAATGGTGTTTTGCCTGAAATTGCTTAAAAATACTCCAAAGAAACAAACAAAGAAATATTTTTAAGTGAGGAATTGATGAAATCAAATTGTTAAAATATTGGTAGTTGATAACATTACTCTATGGGCCATAGTCAGTAAGTGTAACCAGTAAAAGTTTCCATTCTGTTAAAATTTAAGTCATTTGATTTTTAGCTCTTTGGCAAAACCCACCCCACAGAAAGAAATGTATGCATGTAGCAAACTCAAACTTACTATAGGTAAATGTCAGCGTATGTTATTTGAAAACATAAGGACTTTGAAGAGTATTCGTAACCTGCTTCCTCTTCTTGTGGAAGCCCAGGGCATTTCTAAAGGCATAGTCTCCCACATCATCCCAAGTTAGTCCTAGGAGAAATGTACCTTTCCCTCTTCTCCTTGATACCATGCCTCCCGTTATCATCACCCATATGCTTCTGTGTTTCTCGCACTGAATTATAAATGTGTGAGGTCAAGATCTGGCTCTACCCACATAGCCTGGAACACAATATATCCCATAGTTCAGTAATCCCTGACTGAATTCTGTGATCTGCTTTTTACATTGGACGCTGGGCAAGGCACTAAACACAAAGATGAACACGACCAAAAACCTGCTCACAATGAGTTACCAGGGCAGCAAGGCATATAACCTCTGAGCTGAAGAGAATTATGGCCCATGTCTTCCGCGTTATTTGTAGAATCTCGGCACTTAGAGAAAATGTGACTTTTCAAAAATCATCCTGATGAGCATATTAGTATTCATGGGGTCCTCATGAGTCGCCATAGGTCCCATTGTTGTGGAACACATTCCATTTGAAAAGAAATAACCTCCTGAAGGGCAAACGTTTTAAATCTAAATAGTACCCTTTCTCTTTGAAATTTTAATTTTTGGAACTTAATATAGAGTCTACTGTTACCAGAACGACCATATCCACCAAAAACCATTTTAACATAGCTATAGAGTCCCAAAAGGATAATGAGTTCTTACAGAGTTTCTCTAGTTATGGAGAGGAAATCGTTAGTAACTTAAGACAGAAATAAAGAAATCATCTAATTAATGTATTCAGAGATGAATCTTAATGTCCAATTATTCTCTTGATTTGACACAACCTAGTAACAACATAACATAGTCAGCAACATTGTATTAATGTAAGAATTAAAGGGAAGGTAGCCAAGTAGGGGTGGGTGAGATTTTTTTAATCCTTCCTTTTCTCTTCTTCTAACATACAATAAGCAAATCTTCTGTTCATCTTATTTAAAAAAGAAAACAAGGAAAACCACAAAGTAAACTTGTGCTGAAAAGTCAGAATTCTATTACAATTAAAGCTTATAAAACATCATTTAAACAAAGGTCTGCCTGTTCAATTCATTAAATATTAACAAATGATTTTCCTATCATTCAATATAGGCTCTTAGTTCAGCTTCATTGATTGATTTAACCATTGTCTATTTAAACGTATATAATTTCCATAGTTTGTAATCGGGCCAATATTAAATGCTACTCAAGAGTAGAAGTTAAATGGTCAATATTATGTCCATATTTACACTTCCATTTCCTAAAGGGTTGCAAATCAGAGATGTTTTTTCAAACTTTGAGTATTTTTAATTAAACACTACATAGTATTTTTTTTGTACTTGAGAGCATACAGAGGTATTACAGTACAATCTACACCCACCTCTAACCTCCACTCTCCCAGTTCTCTACAAAACAAAACAAACAAACAAACCAAAATCCCTACCTCTTCTTTTTTCAGTTCTTCCAAAATTAAAATACTCTACACTTGGGGGCAGCTGGGTGACTTAAATGGTTGAGCAACCAGCTCTTGATTTTGGCTCAGGTCACAATCTTGCTGTTTCATGGGATCGAGCCCCATATGGGTTCTGCATGCTGAACATGTGGAGCCTGCTTGGGTTTCTCTGTCTCCCTCTCTCTCTGCACCTCCCTCCCCCCCCCCGAAAATAAATAAGTAAATAAACTTTAAAAATAAAATAAAATGCACTATGTTTTAAATATTAATAATTTATAAAGTGCAATATCCATAATCAATAACTAGCATGTTTTAAGATCACTTAACCACATTGTACTTTACCTCCTTAAAACACTCTAAAACCAAATAAATGTGTTAAGCAAATAAATTTCAGAAGACAAATTCAGGAGTGTTTTAAAGTGTTTCAAAGGTAAACTTAAATTCTCTGCTTTTATATAGCATATATAGCCAAGTGTCATTGTTCTACAAAATATTCTCAAATTGCTTTGTTAAATAATCCCTCTTTATATCCTCTCCTTCCTGAACACTTCTAAATGATTTCTGCTTCCCCATTATTAAAGTTTTGAGCAAATGTCTATCTGCTTTGCCCCATCATTCTGGTCAAGGCTGTGGTTTTTTGTAGCATGCCATTCTATTCTGACTATTCAGAGTCATAGGTGTGTTTGAAATGACTGATGTGTAAGTAAATGTCTGAATAGTCTGTCTATCCATTAAGAAGTAGCATTGAGCTTGCAATATATGCAACATCCCACTCTAGGCACCAGATGGGATACTAAGAAATACAATGACATCCCAAAGTATATAGAAGACAAGGTATCTGACCTCAAGAAGCATCAAATCCAATTGAAGAGATACAGTGCATGCAGATGACATACATGTGGTACTCTTATAATTATTGGACAACAAATAATGCAAGGGCTTGAAGGAGAGAAAATGACCACAGTAGGCTAATTGTCGAGAGGAGGTTTTTTTGTGTTTTGTTTTGTTTTTTTTCTTTTTGGGAAAACAGATTTAAAGTAGGCCTCAAAAATATGTGTAAGAATCAGACACACGTTTAAAAAACAAGCAGAATGGTATGCCCAAAGGCATGAGGATGGAAACCTAGCAGGTAATATAAAAGACAGTGAGGGAGCGGTATGTCTGGAGTAAAAAAATAATAAATGGGGGCAAAGGGACATCAGGTTAGAAAAGCAGCTTGGGATTATATGATAGAAACCCTAGAAAGCCAAGTTAAAGAATTTAGTCACTATGTGTCAGTGGGGTACAGTTAGTGCAGATGTTTGATAAGATGACATGAGAAATGATGTTTTATAAAGATTAGGGGATTCATTTTCTTCTGTTCATTCATGTTTTCATTTATTCAACAAATACTGATTGAAAATCTAGAATATCCAGACATTGTACTTAAAATAGAAACAAAGACAAGCAAGATACATTTCCCACCCTCGAGGTGCTTTTAATCTAGAGGCAGAAATAAAGCAGTAAGTGCCATATATTATGATATATGGCATAATGCCGCACCACCCTGAATGCTGTGGATGTCCAAAAGAAAGACTTTCAGATAGACTTGTGACCCGGGGATAGTTCCTGGCAGGGCCGATTCTGGAACTGCGACATGATGGATCAATATGAGTTAACAATATGAACTTGGAGAAAGAGAAGCAATGGACACATTTCAGGCACATGGGAACAAGTCCTGCAAAGACACAAGAGCATAGCCGAGGGAAGCCATCTCTTCGTTGCCCTATGTCGTGTGCCCTTGGCCCATCTGTGGTTTCAGCAGCGGCTGTGATACACGGTTCTGCACAAACTCAGCAAGCATCCCAAAGTATTTCCCCATTCAGGGACTTCTTTGAAGTTCTAGAAGCCACTTAGCCCTCGCATAAATGCAGCCGAGGTGTTGGGGTATTACACCCAAAGGCATCCTTTAACCAGTGGATGAATGAGTCGGCCTCTTGTCCTTCTGATAATTCTGGAAGTGTTATAGGCTTCTCAGCGGTTTCAAGGAATGAAGCCTTGTTTTAGGGACTTCAACAACATACCCTGACAAAAACACCCCATCTCACTCCTCCTTCCTTATTTAACCACACAAATAAACTTTTTGCCACCCAGTCCTTGCCTCAGGCTCTGCATTTAGTAAAACCTAAATCGAGATAAAAAGTAATTTATTCAGGGTGTCTATAGAGAAATGTGGGTAGTGACAAGAGGGGTCAGGGTAGATGGGGAAGGAGAAACTATGATTCTTGAAACTGGAGAGTGCTTTGGGTGTCATTTAAAAGCTTGCATTTTATCTAAAAGATCATAGGAAATCATTCAACGATTTGGAACAAGACAGTAACATGATCCAGCTTTTTGTTTTACAGATCTCCCTGGCAACACGTAAGAATGAATTGAACATCCTAACCTGGGAACTGAGAGGCTGCCTTGAAGACATTGTACTTTGATCCAAGCAAGATATTTTGAGTATTCAAGGTATTAGTTGTAGGGGTAAATATGGCAGGTAAAAGCCATCTGTTTCTGGTTTTTGTTGGAAATATGGAGTGAGAAGTAGAAGAGTTTCTAGCTTGAGATATTACCTGAGTAGCCATGCCATTCATCCAGTGATAGAACCCAGCAATAATAGACTACAAGGAGAGGGGTGGCATGCATTTATTCTTCAGCACGTTGACACCAAGGACATGGGGTACAATTCATAGGGAGAGGTAGGTAGGTAGGTTGTTATTTCTTGATCGATGTCTGGAGTGCAGACACAGACATATGTTGAACTGGCTTATGTCAAGCCCTGTGGTACATTCTTACAAATATGTGTTGTTTCACTTAAACTTCAGAGCAATCCTACAACATGAAGATTATTTTTGTAACTTTTAATTTGAGAACGTAGATTCAGAGAAATCATGTAATTTGTTTAGGATTACAAAACAGGTGAACAGTGGTGATGGAATTCAGACTTGGGCCCGATTACTGTTTTTATACTATACCACTCTGCGTCCCCCACCCCTCCCCACCACATTGCCTGTTCTGTCATCTTCCTCTCAAAATGTCTGTGTATTATAGAGCTGCAGTTTTCAACGATAGCAGATAATATGGTAACTGGTCCCACAGGACTCACACCTGAATTATAATGACTTGACCCTATGCTAAACCATCAAGCTAATCTATTACCCTACCTGCACGTGACTCACGCTTCATATTGCTGTCATATGGCTATAAGTTGTTTTAACTGATATGCTGGAAGTCCCTATGCAATATATTACTTTTGTGAGTTTACAAAGCATGCCACCAGCTACAATTTAAAAGCAAGGAAAGAACAAAAGTGCTCATCTTAAGTAATACTCTCAAGATCAACAGGATGAAGGAAGGGAAAAGATAAGTGTATAACAGCACAAAGTGGTAGGTGGTTATTGTCATTGGAATGCTTCACAGAACAGATGGGCTCCTAAGAGTAAAAGGGTGAAGTATCCTGTGGCGTGTTCAAGAGAACGCAGTTCCGGGTATAGACTAATGGCTTGGAAGAACACACATGCAGCTCTGAGTGGGCGAAGATTCGAGGCCGTGATTGTACAGAAAAGCTCAGATGTAAACGTACTAAGAATCAAGGTTTAACAAGTAATAGAGAAATAGAGTGAAATTGATTATATGTATACACGTATGTCTGTGCATATATAGACATTTCCATAAGAGGGACGGGGGAAGCTAGCATTAATCAACACAGGCTGCCAAGGACAGAATAACAAAATACTCAGACTCAAAGAGATCTGAGAGAGGATCCCACCTCACAATGCCCACTTACACCCTCGTTTTGCAAAACAAGAAATAAGCGGAAATGTTAAGTGATTCTTTTCAAGATTTAAATCCATGAATGGGCTGGACATTTATGGAACGCATATCTGTCTAGCATTATAGCAGACTCTGGATTTTACTATATATACAATAGTAACACTTCCTTCAAGCATTTATTAATATATAATTCTATCTTAAAAGATAGTCTTTCAATATTCATGAAACAATAGGCTCACTACAGACATGTGGCAAGACCCATGGAATTTGTAAGATTTTCATTAAGATCTTAAATTTTTATTACAATTTTAATCAATACTATACTTCGTGGCCATAAACCTGAAGGGTTAATATTTGTAAAACCTCGATGTTCTACATGACTGTAACTCTCTTAAATGGAAGTATCCTCTTGCTTTGTAATCATTTGGATATAAAGCCAGATATTAATAGTTGAAAATAGTTTAATTTCCCCACACATCTGGTGGTTCTCAACTTCTAGGGAACACCAGAAGCACCTGGAGGGCTTGTTAAAACATAGATCACTGGGCCTCGCCCCAGCGTGTACAATTCAGTAGGTCTGGCAAAGGCCTAGAAAATCTGCATTTCTCACAAGTTCCCAGTGATGCTGATGCTGCTCTTTCGGAGACCTTAGTTTGAGAACCACTGCGTTCATTAGCCCACGAATACCTTGTGGACAGAAATTGTGTCTCACTCACTTCTGTTTGCTCACTGTCTGCCATATAGTAGAATCTCAACAAATGTTCCTGGGAATGGGTGAATGAGTAAATGATGATAAAAATGATGTAACTAAAAATTTTAGCTAATTTGGACTATTAACTGCCCAGTTCAAGAGTCTTCTTGTTACTCCCACTTGTGAGGAAATTAATAAATCAAGAAAATATTAAGTAATTGCTGCCCCATTTGCTGAAAATGGAAAAGCTGAACTCTGTGTTGTCATGGAGACAGTATTCTATTTTCGGTACTAGTCGTGTCCTACTTGTTAATGACTGTTACAGTAACCAATAGGAAAATAACACTTCACTCACCACATTTCATTAAATTTAACACCTCATATTAAGCTTAATGGGACAATAAGAACAAAGTTCTGCTTGCCAATTGTTTACTGAATTCCACCATTTCCATGTAGTTAGTGACTTGCCCAGCATCAGTCTTTATGAACAGCTCCCAAAATCAAAAGGAGATAGGAAAATAAAAGCTTTCTATTTGACTTCACAATAATGACCTCTAGGCCGGACATTTCCTGACATTTAACCAATAGCTGAATTAAAAGACTCCACTGTCTTTGATTCAGGGTCTCTGCTTCTACCATAGATTATTACCTCGCGGGAAATGCCCTTACTTTCCGACATTATAAATTTAATAGAAGGGAAAGCAAAATACTATGAAATCTGAGCACCAGGACCTTCAAATCCTTGCATTACACGGCGGTAAATGCAAATAGGGGAGGAGCAGAGACAAAATCATTTAACTTGAATACAATTCTTCACAGTTTGATCTTGATGCCAATCACAACGAAATGATCACCTCCATCACTGAAACCTGAAGTCATGTTATTTTATTTCCAAGGAAAATTGCACTGTGAGAGTAAGAGCTCCATGATGCAGAGGGAGGGAACAGATTATAAACAAACAGTCCAGGCTCCAGAAGAAAAGAAAAAAAAAAAAAAAAGATAATTAAAGGCATTTAATGATGCACACATCCGAGCAAAAGATCAAGGAAATATTGGAAAATATAACATCATTTAGAAGTCAAGGGAAATAAATGGAGAAGGAGAAAAGGACAGATAACTCAGAGGGACTGAATAAATCTCAGATAGGATATAAAAGACTGGAAACAGATGTTTATATTAAACTGCCAATGGAGTGATGAAACCATACAGATTGTGGTACCAATTTAACTGGAAAAAGCTATGGCGAGCAGACAGAGATTTGAGTTGGAGCTCTATTTTCCACCAGTCAACTAAAGGAGGTGACTGCTGTTGCTACTGCTAATGATGAATACCATATGCTAGCAAGAGACATAGCCAGTGTGCTCTGCTGTGTGTGTTAGTTTGGGAAGATATGTGTAATTTTCTTTATCTGATACAAAATTAGTGCGATTTCAAATAACTGCATGCAGAATGCCTGAAGAAGAGACCATACTGCTTCTCGTTGAAAAGTCAAGAGTGAGTCATTTCAAAAGAAAAAAAACAAAATTCATTTCGATTCACTCACTCAGTTAAAGTAATTTTACCTGATTCAGCTATGATCCTGCCCTACTTGTCTATTTTATTTTTATGGTGGAGAGGAAGCCTACGACAGAATCACCATGTACTCAAGTAGTCAATTGGATATTTCACAAAAATAATAACAAACTTGCTGCTTACGGTGTTCTTTACCAAAGCAGATTAAGTGTCCGTGTACAAATATTGTAATAGTTGACTCAGTGTATCAGCAAAGAATCCAAACTTTTGTGTTCTCGTCATAAATTGAGTTTCATATTTTAACATGTCAATTCCCCAGTTTAAAAAAAAATCTTCCAAAAAAAAAATATTAGAATTGGCAATTTGGGGTTTGTTTGTTATTTTCTTTAAAGGAACACTAGTCCAAACCCAAGGTTAAAATAAACACATGGTCAAGATAGAAAAAAAATAAAAGGACAAGTAAGAGAAATAGTGTGTAAGTGAAAACAGCTTTAACTGTCTTAATTCTGAGGCAAACGCCTAGTTAATCTGATCAATTCAACAGGAAAAAGAAATGATTTGAATTTTTTATGTCCCCATCACTACATTAATGTTATACAGACATGCTCTGACTGTTCTTTTTTTTCCCCAAAACTTACTAAAATATGGAGAGGAGAAAGAGAGAGCCACAGAATAACTTTAAAAATATTTTGGTAGTCCTCATTAAAAAGAGTTTAAGTACCTTGGATTTTATTTTATTGCATGGTAATAAAATTCGGCCAGAGGAGAGATGTTCTATCTGAAACTCAAAGGCCAAATGTAAGTGCCACTAATTCATAACCAATGAGCCTTTGACCCAGTAGACCTAGAGCTGACAAAGCCTGTTGTCCCAGAAAACCATCTGCACTACTTAAGCTACTGCCTTTCTTTTAAAACAACCTCTGTGTTACCATCTGAAGTTTCTTTTGTACCCAACATTATGGAAAGAAAAAAACAAAACAAAACAAAACTGACACACTGTGAGCCAAATAGTAACAAATAGCATCAGATAAATGTTAATACGCTGTGCCTACTGATCTATTCTGAAAAATGAAATTAAGAAAAGAGAGAAAGGAAAGAAAGAAAAAAAAAAAAGACAAGCACAATATACACCAGAAAACTGAGGGAAAGAAGGAAAAACAGAGGAAAAGTAACTGTCGGTAGAGACCGCTTATGCTGCCTTTCAAGCTACTGTGATTCCATTCCCATCTATAGGCCTGGGATTTATTTTCACCGCTGAAATTGTCTTTTGGATCTCTAATATCAAGGGCAAATGTGTATTACTCGACAGCATTCCAAACCTGTCTGTTGGGAAGATTGAAACCACCTGATTCTGTCTTCTGCTCCTGGTCTGATACCGTTGGGCATATGCGTCATAGGCCTGTGTGCACAGTTCTTCCAGGAGACTGTGCGTGATCAAGCCTAGTGCCTCGACGAGGGTGAGTTCACCTTCAACCTCTCCGGAGTCGCATGGAAACTCCCAGCAAAGCTTTGCATTCCTCATTAAGAAGAGCACGTGCTCTCTCTGGAAAACCTGAGAATGCTCGCTGAACTAGCAAGGGACCTGGGGCTTACTTCAGGAAGGCCACTAGACACTGAGCTCTGCTCCATTCCATGCCCTCCCCACCCCCCCATCCTACTTGGGTTCCAAGAAGCAACAAGGAGCTAGGCAAGCATGGAAAAAAATTAGAATTGTAGAAGTGCCAAAGGTATCCCTTGGAGCAGTGTGAATACTGTGTTGTCATGTAAAAGAACTCTTGAAAGATAAAGGCACTAAGTTCAATTATATTACCGGTTCCAGCCTAACATCAGACTTCCAACGATATCATAGTGCCTGCAATAATTAATTCACCTCTTACTTCCAAGAACATATTGAAAAATTAATTCCCAATGCTAAAATGAATTTGGCAGAACACATTACAATTTCGCAGGTCACCTGGCAATCATTTTGAAACTTACCTTGGGTAAAATGTAGACTGGTATCTTCCTATCGATGCAGGCTGTCTGATCTGTGGGCTTCAATTTATTTCTTGTAACATTTAAGAAAACACACCCCCGTTCAATGCTTTCATAAAGGAATGCACGTTATCTTTCATAAACATTTATACAGATGCAAAAATATGTTTTAACTACAAGAACAACAATACTAATTATTAACTACAAGTAAGCAAGGGTAAGTATTACACTCATAAGAAACCCAATTAAAATTAAACCTCATAAATAAATAAGTTGGAGATAAACTTTGTTGTTATTGCATGGTTGTTATTGTGGTTGATCATGGAAGGTGCCTACATAATAATTTAATCCCAGTTTAAGGGCAGCCCAGACTGCAGAGGGCTGTACTTTAACCAGAACACAAACTCCTGGATTTGTATATCAGAAGCTAGGAATGACCATTTAGATACCACTCAAATCGTAATCTATAATCTGCAATCTATCAACAACTAAGAATACCATTTGAGACAGAAACAGTTACAAAGATTGAAATGTAGGTATAATAAAATAGAGATGTTTTTCAACACATTAAGTTTTTTATGGGTTTTCATGTGTGTGCTTTTTTTTTTTTCTTTTCTGAGTGAGGCTTCAGAATGTACAAATCCAGAGAGAACCCAGATTCTCTTTGATGGGTTCTCATGTGGGCTAGTACAGTCCCAAGAAGAGACTATTTATGCGAATACTGCAGCAGAGAGAGAGAGAGAAAGCTGGATACAGCTGGCCCGTCTTTCCTTTGGCAAAGAACAGCAATGGCCTTACCATCCTTCTGTTTATGGCAACAGGAACTACTTTATTTGAAAAGTCACTCATTTCTAAAATTGCAGTGGACATGTTTTCATCAACAGAGCAGTTCAGGAGGAAAAAATTATTTTATTAGCTAATTTTCCTTTCATGAATTAGGGATTTTTCTCTGCACAGAGAGAAACTTCAAACCCTTCCAGAAATGGAAGCATGCCCATGGATCGACTGCTGCAGATCAAGTTTCCAGTGGGCTAATAACCTGCTCCAGTGAAAACATATTTTTAATTTGCTTTTAGGGTTATTTATTTTTTTATTATTACGCTAAGGGTTTATAATTTAATGTCAAACATAATTTTGCACGAATTATGTGACTCTACTATGATGCAGTAGATAAGCTCAGTGTGCCTGGTTGGCGTGGTCTCAAACGATGTTTTTGAGAAAATGGATCACCATTTGGCAGGTTGCCATTCTGTAAACTGCTTGGTAGAACTTGAAAAGGAAAAAGTTGCAAAGAATTTTCATGTTTTGCAAAAAATATTCCTAGTAATATTAGAAGCAGAAAAAAAAATAATTACTCTCCTAATGCTTTCTACTAGGTGTAACATAAATCGTATGAAGCTAATTAAGAAATTAAGAGGTTTCCAACTAGAAATTGCAACATCCTATTTATTATAAATTGTCAACCAGGCAAGTAGAATAACATTTTTAAATGAGAATATTTGTTTAAAAATATAGTAGTCATCATAGTGTCTGCAAGCTTTATGATCAGTTTGGTAAACATTTAAGAGCATGGACAACGTTGCCAAGCATTATCCTGGGAATGAGAGCTACAAAAATAAAAAGTGTATTGCAATAGCTCTCAGGAACTTCACTGTCGAGTAGAAGAGACAAGCAGACACATATCCTGTCAATGTAATGCAGTAAGTGCTATAATGCAGTTATGCAAAGGGTTCTCTGGGGCATAGATAAGGAGCACTTGGTCCAGATTTGGGAATGGGGTGAAAGGTCAGGAAATGTCAGCAGGAGGAAACTGGGAACAGATTTAGCGGAAGTTGGAAAACAAAGAACCAAGAGAATTGACTTGCCAAATAAACGATTACTTATTTATATATTTGTCTACAAGTTTAAACAAATGTAAATATAACATTGTATGTCATTAAGCCATTTTCACATGCTTTAGCTACTCTGTTATTTACATTGACCCTATGAGCTTCACTATGGAGACTACTAGTATATTCACTCTATGGATAAGGAAAACAAAGCCCAGAACCAGTAGGTGACCAGCCCAAGGTCACTCAGGTAACACATGCATTTGTAGGAAAGCTGGGAGCAAAACACAAGACTCTTGACTTTGAGCCCAACAGTCCTTCTGGTGTCCTCCACTCTGCCATTATCCTGCTCATTTATCATATCATCGCTAACAAAACCACAATAACTTTTAGGCATGGAAACGTATAATTAAAGAATAAGGTGAAATATCTTTTTGGCCTTTCCAATTAAAACCAAAATGTCATCAAATTAATGTAATCAGTAAGAATCACATCTTTATTTTAAATGTCATCCAGTCATCAACCTCAAAGTCAAAATCAAATCATAGAGAATATGAAATCAAAACTTATCTGCATCTCTACACTTATTAAATACAAATATTTTGGCAGAAAACTAAGACAAGACTGAGAAGTTAAAGCATTCCAGTATACAACTGTCCTACTGGGCCCAGTAACTATACAAGTTATCCCACCGATGATAAGGAAGTTGCTACGATGTTGGTTGCGTGGCTAGGCCATTACTCCAATTTTGTCATTATTGTAAATGAAATAACTGAATTACGAAACTTTCATAAATCATTTTTTTTTGTAAATTCAATTGTTGTTGCAGACAACATGCAGTAATGAACAGTTCTACACTTGAGTTCCCACTCTTGCTTCAAAATATTTATTTTTGACCCTAGACAAGATGTGGATCCTGGATTAGACAAAGCATTAACTTCACCTATTATGATGTAACTAGTTTTCTTTTTATTGAAGAGTTGTATACCAAGCATGGGCTGCTCTGAATCAATGTTTAATCCTATAGCACAATATTCAGTATGATAAAAGGTTTGCTTTAAAAATGTTAGAAAAAAGAACACCTGGGTGGCTCAGTTTGTTTGGCGACCTACTGACTTCAGCGTAGGTCATGATCTCACGGTTCATGAGTTGGAGCCCTGCGTCAAGCTCTGTGCCGACAACTCAGAGCCTGGAGCCTGCTTTGGATTCTGTGTCTTCCTCTCTATCTGCCCCTCCCCTGCTCGCACTCTGTCTCTTCCTCTCTCTCTCTCTCAAGAAAAAAAAAATACTTTTTTTTAATGTTAGAAAAAAAATTTTTGTCTGTCTCTAAAGAACCACATTATTCCTGACAACAGTGACTTTTCCTATTAGTTGTCTACTTAGACTACTTGGGCAATCTATTACAACTCCTCTCAATATTTTCTAGCTACCTGTATCCCTATCACATAAAAAAAAAAAAAAAAAAAAACAGATTTCTCCCGAGGCTGCGTGAATTAGTAACATTAGCTTAGGCTGTGTGGCAATCACAAACACACCGCAGAATCTCAGGATAATTAAAAAGGCTTAGTGATTGCATAGACTAAATCCTTTGTAGGTTTGGTAGCTTCTAACTGATGTCACAGGAATTTGGGCTACTTTTATCTTGCAGGTATGTCAGGAGGAACAATCAACATCCAGGGAGGGAGCTGAAAGACCACATACCAGCTCTTAAATGCATTTTACCTGGAAGAGATCACGTTAACTCCCCTCACAGCCCATTGGCCAGAAGTAGTCAGATGGGTCTGCTTGGATTATGAAGGGAGGTGAATGGAGGAGAATGATTGAATTTTCTGAAGACACTAAATTTCTCCGTCATACTGGACATGGTCTTAGTGTCACTTCCATTTCCAACAGCCACAGAAAGTCTGACATGGTCCCTGGTTCAAATACACCATGATGTAGATTATGTGTGTACAGGTAGAATAAGTATTCAGTGATAAATAATGACAGAGATAATATTTTTAAGCTTTGAACCAATTAGGTAGAACGGACACTAATTTTCCCAATTATCTTGGTACATATTCCTTCACTGAATCTTTATAGAAATCATATCTTCTGGGAGGCTCAGGGAGACACTAAAATGTGTCAGAAGCAATGATGCCACAAGTACTGGGCCCAGGATTTGAATCTGCTTTGATCTTACCCTGTACGTTGGCTCGTGCTACTCTGTCATGCTGACTTCCCAGGTGTCAATTGATTAGAAAAGTGATCAACATCCCTCTCCAAATCAACTAAACAACAATAACAACCCCACAAATAGAAGGTCCCTCTAACACAAGGTTTCTGAGTCTTTTAAGAACAGTAAGGTCAGAGCTAGGCTCAAAGGTAAGAAATCGGCCTGTTCCTTCAAGATAGCTGAATGAAGAATGGGCACTTACCCTTAGTTCCAATTAGAAATGAGAGCAAAGGTAGCCAATGAGATAGAAGGATTTTTAAATGCAGAAGGAGTTAAGGCTTGATACCTGTAACAGACAATATAGAGCATTGATTAAGAATAGGCCTTGGTGTCAGGTTTGTCTACAATACTTTCTGATTTCTTGATAGTTTCTGATGCCTTGATTTCCTTTTTCCATAAAATGGGCATAAGGCCTACCTTGTTAGATTATTATGAAGATTATACTCAAGGAATTAGCATTTGAGGTATTGATCACAATGTATGACAATGCATTTTACTGGAAGAAAAAAGGTCTTGCAGGGTCTCGATTCATACTATGTAGTATTATATACAATACCATAACCTCTGTGAGAGTGCCCAGATCAGTTTCATATGTGATTTATGGGGCTTTTATGTGGATTTCTGGGTCATGAAATGAGAGACACATTATTATAGAATGCGATGTGCCATATGAGACCTGCATAGCCCTGAAACACATTCTAAATAACACAACCAATATGAATGCAAACCCACCCTACAAAATACACACTCAAAAAATTTTGACACAAATTCAACAGACCTAAAACCACTTATCTCATTTCCTACCACCTCAAGAAATTTTCCCATTCTATCGTCATAGTTGTTGATAAGCTTGTCAGTCATTAACATGGTGAAAATAATTCATGCCCTAATAAGTCACTAAAAATACAGCTTCAAGATATTAACCCAACTTAAATCATGTGTGTGATTTCAATAGTTTGGTTTTACATAACACCATTTAGCATATTAATCCTGGTTCTATTCTCACAATGTAAATAGCCAGATACATTGATTTATATTTTCCACTTACTCAACCCTATCTTTTTTGTATCATGTTAACATTAAAGTAAATGATACAACTGAAGTCAAAATTGGTTGCATAACCTCTAATAAAATCCCAGAAATGTGTTTCCACCCTAAGTATAAACCTCTTGTTTTCAGCAGTGGACTACTTAAGTATTTTTTTCCATTGCTTTTCGACTCTAGGATTAAAAAATGTGTGTCCATTCATTTTAGGACTAAATGGACAGCAATGGAAACTGAAGTTCACTATTTATCCTAGGGAGATAGAGCCTTGGTGGTGATATCATGGCAATTTTCGCAGGGAGCTGGGATTTTGGGCCACCTCCAGATATGCTGATGGAACCATGCTTGATGGCACTCTGAAGACATTTAGCATTTCCTAAGTACTGAGTAACCAAGAATGACTTAAAACGTAAGCTAAAATGAGAAAAATAAGTTAGGAGTAACCCAGAGAGCCATCAAGGTTGGAAAGAAGACCGTCTCATCACTAATCATTAGACTAGACCTCCTTTTTATAGGAATTTATAGAGTCAAACACTTGTTTCTAATAACTGAATAGTATCTGAAATATTTCAAATAAGACTAGTATACCTACCATTTGTCCTTTGGAAATGGCATTCGATATAAGAAATTTTTATATGGGCACATTTAAATGGATGTTTCATACAATACTCAAGGAAATAAGGATTGTCAAGAGGAGCCATACGCTACAGAACCAAAAGTCAAGAGTCCCGTATTCCAGTTACAGTTCTAGTCATTTTATCAAATCATTGTATTCCTCTGATTCCCAGTGATATCATCTGCCAGATAAGATGTTTATACAAGATGGTCTTGTGGATCCCAGGTGATAATATCAATCTCTTCACTTACATCCAATGCTATTCTTAGACTAATACATCTTTCTACCATGTATAAAATGCTTCCCAAAATACGGCTACCAAAATATGGCTTCTGACTCCACGAAGTCTATTTAAAAAGCTAAACCAAAGTTATATCTTAGGAAAAACAGCATCACGTAATGTAAATTAACAGATAATTATCTAACATTGTGCAATGAGAGCCATCTTAGACCTTATCATTCATGGCAAATTCAACCAACCATTTCAAATAGAGGTATCCCAAATTACCTTGACTCTACTAAATGGTAAACCTATATTTAAAAAAGAGGGAGGGGTAGCTTTGTGTGAGTTGCAGGGAATCAGAATAACTAAAGACTAACAACAATTCTGATTGTAATAGTTATTATTTCTTGAATCCTTACTAAATGTCATGTAGTGTGTTAAGAAATTTGTAGTTATTATCGTATGTAATCCTCTCAACAACTCAAGGTATTAGATAATGTTATTCATATTTTACAGGGAAAAAATGACTCTAGACTTTTTATCTAAGGTTGTATTATTAGTATATGTAAGAGCTAGTATTTGAACCCATTTGTTTCCAACTTCAAAGCCTATACTCCTAACTACTGCCTTATTTATATATAACTTTCCTGTTGGAACCCTACACTGAATCTCCTAGTAGAGTCTAGAAAGACTATTTTAGGAGGAAAACTATTATATAAGGTAGGGTGGAATATGTATAATTCTGTTGCTTAGGCAAGGGTTATTTTAATAGCCCACCTTAAGCCAGGATTCTATTTGTCATTTTGAAAGTAAGAGTTTTGTTATTTAATAAAAAGGGTCTAATTTCACTAAAAGATACAAAAAGTAAGATGAATAAAAGTGATAATATGTTTCTTCCAGAATTAGCATAACTATTCCAAGCTTAGACAGATTTGCATAAAATTCAAGTTTCAGATTACTGTCATAATTTTTAAAACTGCCTTGAATGGAGGTAGATTTAAAAATAAGAATTCTGATAAATGTTTCTGCCTTGTTAAATTTTGCCAGTAGAGAAACACATATCTACATTCAGCTCTAAAATAAAACATTTTAGAGCGAAACTTTCTGTCTCCTACATTTCTTTTTCACAGTATGCCCCTTTACCAATTCCACTATATAACCCACAAATCTAATTAAGAATGTTTGAGCCAGCAAGAGAATTGTGCAAATGATTTTCTATCCCAGTTTTCGCTCACAAATAGACACTATTTCATTTGCTATATATTCAAATAATTCTTCCTTTAAAAAAAAAAGTTTTAGATTCTAGAAGTGTTCACAAACTAATTATGCCAAAGCTCTCAATGAGCTCAACTACGATTTCATCATCGCAGGAAACACAATTGTACCTCTTGTGGCTCGTAATGGTAATGGTAGACTTCTGCATCACTGCTTTGACAATCTGCCACTGATTCTCGTGGTCTTCATCTTGGTCTCTAAACACTTAAAAACAGCTGGCAATCTTGATGGAGAATTACATTCTCACTTGTTGGTCCTTGAGCTTCTTAACAACTTAAACTATTGTCATAATGATGTGGCTATGCCCTTGGGCTTCGGTCTGCCGTATCCACCACAATCCCTGGTTAAAGCCTCTTAGTAGGGTCCTGAAATATATCTTAGAGTTCCAACCTAAACACCTCTGGAAAGAAATACGTTCCTCAAAGGCGCTTGCCTTCATTTTGCGACAGATACATGTGAACAATGGAAGTGAGAAAAATCAGTACCATCAACCAACACAATGGTAGGCATGTGATTTTTTTTTAATGAGTATTCTCTTGAATCCATACTTCGAGAATTGCCTTACTTAGTGAGACTACATGGCATTATTACGGTGTTATAAAATAAAATTGCATTAAGGAACGTGATATGAGTAAGCAGGGGTGAGGGAAATAGTAAAAGAGAAAAGTGAAAAGGAGGTAATTTGAGAAGACTGTGGAAAAATGAGGAGAAAATAATCCCCAATTTAGATAAATGGCACTGAAACCAAGAAGAAAGAGATGAAGAAAGCTATCATATATGGTAAAAGATTGTAGATTATTATAGCACTCTGTTGAGTTGAATTACAGTATTATAATACTAGGATAAAATGTGAATGGACCACAGTTGTGCGATTCAGTAAAAAAGGCCAAAATCATTACGTGAGTTTTGAAACAGAATATAACGTGTGGGTTGTGGGTCATTTTTGGATGGGTGAGAGGGTCTAACCCTATCAGAGATTGAAATAGCAGAGGTTACAAAGATTACATTTTCAAAAATAAAATGTCATTGCTATTTTTGGAATTCACTATGAGATTATTATTGCTTTTAAAAATCAGTGTTGACCTCTTAATCTCTTTTTTTCCATATGTCCGGAGGCAAATCCTTATGGCATCAGTTGATTTTGCTAAAATGCTATGGGTACTAAAGAAAGATGATGGCGTTAATGACCAAACATTATATTCATAAAACATTGGGTTTAACAAAGAAACGGTTATGTTTCCTACAAACGAGCAGATACTTGTCTTGACACCTAATTTATGGCTGCTTTAAATCTCAATTCCATGCATGAATCTTTAGTCGCAGAGTCTCAATACCAGATGAACAACTAAACTAGGCCCATCGAGAACTTAATCCCTTTAATACAGCTCTAAATAAAGTCAGGTCATTGTTTTTTCCACTAACCTGACAAACCTGTGTTACTGGAATTGCAGACCATTGTATGGTTATTGCATGGTTAAAAAATAAACTGCTCACACGTTTTACATTGTTATTAGAATTGAACTAATAAAAATTTATACCAATGAGATGCAGAAATTATTTATTCAATATTTGATGTGTCCAAAGTTAGCAAGCACAAATCATTCTTTTTAGGTGCCTTCTTAGTAATACTGGGCACCCTGAGTTTCACACCTATCTTTCCACTTTAAGCATCTAATAGCACTTAATGCTCTGGCACAACAATTATTGGGGCCCCTGGGTGGCTCAGTCAGTTAAGTGTTCGACTGTTGGTTTTGGCTCAGGTCGTGATCTCACAGTTCGTGAGTTCAAGCCCCACATCAGGCTCCACACTGCCAGTGTGCAGCCTGCTTGGGATTCTCTCTCTCTCTCTCTCTCTCTCTCTCTCTCTCTCTCTCTCTCTCTCTCTTTCTCTCACTCCCTCTCTGCCTCTCCCCTGCTCGTGCTCTCTTTCTTTCTCCCTCAAAATAAGTAAATAAAACTTAAAAATCATTATTGAAACTCTTGTTTTCAGAAGTAGAGATGCTGGGGCGCCTGGGTGGCTCAGTCGGTTAAGCATCCAACTTTGGCTCAGGTGATGATCTTACAATTCCTGAGTTCGAGCCCCTCAATGAGCTCTGTGCTGACAGCTCAGAGCCTGGAACCTGCTTCAGATTCTGTATCTCCCTCCATTTTTGCCCCTCCCCCACTCTCTCTCTCTCTCTCTCTCTCTCTCTCTCTCTCTCTCTCTCTCAAAAATAAACAAACATTTAAAAACATTTAATAAAAAAAAGTTGAGATGCTAATAAGAAATGGTAACATATCAAAAATAATAAAAACGAGAGAGAAAGCCTGCATCATTATCATCATGCCTCAATCACGTAAGAAAAAGTGCAAATACATAGGTGAATGTGGAAAGTACAATACAATTTAGGAAGGAGAAGAACCCATAGAGAACACGGTGAAGACAAGCTTTCTGATTATTGCCTACAGCCCTTAAACAAGATTACATAGCAATCTACCAAAGTTGTTCTAGTACAAGAGCACAAAATTTGTTTTTCCTCTTAGAAGTCTCTGGTGAGGAAGACAAGTGCCTTTTCTGGACACAACTTGTGTTGCCTCTAATCACAGTACTGAAATGTACTGAAAATATTTACCCTTTAGAATTAGAACAGCGATGACCGAACAGAATGGATTTTTTTTTTCTATATGATGTATCGATCTGTTCACTTGCCTTTTGTTTGAAAGTAAGCCATAATTTGGAACTTACCTAATTGTTTTCAGACTCTTCTCTATCTACCCTGGATGCAGTTTTCAACTTCCACTTTCTGGGTGCAAGTACCTTTCTCTACCTTAATCTTAATTTCCCGAAGTTTATGCCCTCTGCACATGGAGATCCAAGGGCGGTCAAAAGTGGCAGGGTAGCCTGCCTAATAAGCAACATTAATCACAAACAAAATTTGAAGTTAATGTTCTCAAGCCTAGTTCTTTCCGTCCCATAGGCCTAAGATAGGAAAGGACATGTGTTAAATAGATCCATGGCTGATATTGGATTATTCCCTCTTCTTTTTTTTTTCTCAAGACAACTACAGCCACCCACCCCACTTCTTATGTCCTTGGTCCCAACCTTCTCTGATCTGCTCTTGTTTTAATTTCTTCAATAACCTCTTCACCACTAGATCCTTCAGTCAGTCTGCAAACATCTTCACACATACATTATCTTAAAAGGAAAAAAAAACATTATTTTACTTTTCTTTTTTTTCAGTTCACTTTTTTTTTTTAATCAAGCTTTCATCTTGTGTTTTGAAAGGGTAAGTAAACTGTGTTCTCAGAGCAGATGCCACATTATATAAAGATAATCTAGATGTGGGTTTTGCTCCTTCCAGACAGCAAGTTTCCTGAGAGTAAGGGCTAGGTCCTATATCTCTGTATCTTCACCAGCTAGAATCGGTCCTAGTTACACAGCAGATGCCCACCAAATAGCACATGAACTAAATCAAGTCTCTCACCCACTTACTTCTCATCCTTTAAAAATATGTCTTCTGCTCTCACAACTCTAGTGAAGGTCAACAAACCAAACACCCTTTCTCCCCTTCTACATGCTTTACCTCATTGCAGCACTGAACAGTGCAAAAGCATGCACTTTGGGGTTGAATGGGGCTGAGAAGAGCTGTTTGCTGACTGTGCAACCTTGGGCATGTTACCCAACTTCAATTTCTTCCTTTGTAAAGGAAGTGCAAGAATATACTATGTCTCATAGGATGCCTGAGAAAAGTGAATAGTATTGTACACATCCAAATCTGATATCTTGGGGGTTTTTTTGGTTTTGTTTTTTGTTTTTTAAGTTTATTTATTTATTGAGAAAGAGAGGAGGCACAGAGAGAGAGAGAGAGAATATGCCAAGCAGGCTTTGTACTGTCAGCACAGAGCCCCATGTGGGTCTCAAACTCACAAACCATGAGACCATGACCTGAGCCAAAATCAAGAGTCAGACGCTTAACTGACTGAGCCACCCAGGCACCCCAAGATCTGCTATATTGTTAATGCTCAGTATGTGTTCGTTTCCCACCCCCTTCTTCTTATACCCTTCATGTTCCACTTCCCACAATACTACAGTCTATGACCATCTTTTCTTATTATCATACACTGTAATTTCTCAGACTCTTCCATTACAGTTCTCCCATCACCATGGCTTCTAAGAATCTGTCCTTCTTCCTCATTCTTTCATTCTTCACCTTCTATCTCTTAATAACTCCATCCAGTTTTCAAATTAAAATATTTACCTTTGAATTGTGTTTCCTTCTGCTTTCTGACTTCAAATCTGTCCAGCCTCCCAATCTTTTGCTCTTCCACAGCAGGCTAGTCATGTTTTGGCTGCCCATGAGCTCAAGCATACATTTCCCGTACAAAATACGCCACTGCCTCCACTCTCCCAATATGCCTATCTTCTTGGGTTTTCCATTTTGGTAATGAGATCACCACTTTATAGAGTCAGACAAGCCAGAAGTCTGGGCACCCTTCTTGACCCTCCATGTTCTACAGCCTAACTCTGATGCATCCCCCCCGAGCAAACATTTTAAGTAGCTCCAGTTGTCTACAATGAAGTCTCTTGTTTTCCTCCTTTGCTCCTTTATGACTATAGAGCCAGAAGATCGACAACCTCCCTTTCACCAACTCTGATCATCATCCTTGCTACTGCCTGGATGCTACCAATACCAATGCCTTAGTCTGGCATTCAAAACTCTCCATAGCCTAGTGATTACTGAAATTTCAAACTCATTTTCTACAATTCTCATACGTCACCTTGTACTTCAACCAAATTGAGCTGGTCTCAGCACTTCATTAATGATTCCAGATATCTCTGCTTTCCTCTTATTACTCCATGCCTTCCCCAGTGCCTATCTTCCAGTCCTTTTCAAGTCTTATAAATACCAATAGGCCCAATACCAATGTCCTTTCTCCATGAAGACTTTCTTGGGCTCCACAGCTAAGAGCTATCTTTTGTTCTTCTAAACAGTCAAGATAATTTAGCAGGTCCTCCTTTAAAATACTTGTCTCCTAGCAAACAATGGTTATTCATGTATACTGCACATTTTTACTCCTTCCCAGTGCTTGTCCACCCTCTCCTTACCACCCCATTTCTTGATATCTTGGGGAAAAACTTACAGTGGCTTAAAAAGAATCCAGACGTCAAGGTATAGCAAACAAGCAATCTTAAATATATACACAAAACTAATTCAATAAACTTTTCAAGAGATAGCAGAACATCTCCAGCAAATAAAGTTGCTGTACATATAAAGTTACATAGTCAAAGTTTTGAGACGTACAATTCCAGGAACTCCTCTGTGCTCCGGGTGGTAAAGATTGTTGGAAATCTGACCACCAGATAAGAGGAGTGTCACTGTGTAACCAAAGGCTTCTTGCCAAAGATTTATAATTAACAACAGAATCAACTGGCATTACTAAACTATATTTCATTTCTGTAATCTCCTTTCCCTCTCTTTTGTTTTCCTCCTCCCTGTTTGTGACTGATAGAGCCAGATGATCAATAATCTCTCTTTCACCAACTCTGATCATCATCTTTGCTACTGCCTTGATGCTATTATTCACTTTAATACATTAATCCTTTGGTTGAAATTCTTAAACCACAATTCTTCGTTAACGGACCATCTTGGCACCCGCATGCTGATAGAAGCTTGTCTGATGTTTCAAAAATATAGATATATAGATATAAATATATATAAATACATATATAAATATCTATAAATAAAATATGTAAGTATATACATATATATAAATATTTATAAATATATATTTATATCTATATATATCTGAATGAAGCCTCTCTCTCCCCCAAATATCCTAACTGAAGATACAAAACAGAAAGATTTCAGCTCTTTTGCACAATCAAAGATATAACAAGAAAATTGAATCTTATTACATAAATTAGGGAACAGGAAAGTTTCACCTTGCTATTACAATTAGGTGTCAATATGTCATTTAGTGACAAAGTGCTGAGACATATTATGGCATTTTATTGAATTGTACTCTCATTATTATCACAATGAGAAATAGAACACACACTGTACTGGTTAGCAGACCAAACCTTTGTATGATTGCTGTAACCTTTGGTGGAGCCCAGTGATTTTTGTTCCTTTTCAGAAAGACATTAAAGTGACAGTGTGGCAGGCCATTTTTTCCACCACACACACTAAAACTAGTGTGCGTGCAGCAGAGCCCTGCCAAAGCACGTTGCATTCATACAAAGATCCATACAGATCTTAATCATAAAATAATCCATTCTGTACTCTGTTTTTATGACATTTATATGAATCTGGCCACAGCCTCATCAAGCAGTTCACAGAGGAAAATTGTTCTATTTATGTGGTCGAGACAGGGTGGACTTGATTTTCAAGCAAAGAGAAAAAGAAAGAAATACCCGATTTTTTGTAGCTGTGAATCTGGAACTCAAAAGAACTATTTTACACCATTTTGTAACTATATTTGTAACAGAGGATCAGAAGAGATGATAGTCTCTTTCTCCGTCCCCTGTCAGTAGTAAAGTCATATATTGATGTTTCTGAAACCGAGAGACAGTGAAGACACCTGGAAATCGTTTTCTCCTCTTTTATTTAATTGTAAAAGGCAAAGAAATGGTTGTGTGGGTAAAAGTGGAAAGGAAACTTTCCAATGCGCATCTGCTTTAATTTATTCTTGCCCCTCCATTGTAAGAACTAATAATTTTTTCAATTAATTTCCCCAGCTTTTGCTCCATTTACTCCTCTAAGTAGCTCACCTTCACACACCCCAAAAAAGATGACCTCTGAAAATTTGTACAAACTTGTCTGACCTTGCTTTCAGGTCTGCAATGATGGCCAAAGTTAATCTATGTACTATGTACAGTGTCATCATTTTCTGGACTTTACTAAGATATATAAAGACTACTGTTTTATTTCCTATATACAGCATCTCTCGGAAAGCTAATTTTCTGACTAAAGTGTATGAATATGTATTCTGGGTAAAAATACATAATAGTGTTCCATGCGCTCACGTCGCCCTTCACTCACTTATAATCGTTCTGACTTCACTACCAGTGTCCCCCCCCCCCCCCCCCCCCCCCGGTAATGTTAGCTTTATGCCATCACATAACAGCTCCTTTAGATGCTGGTTTCATTCCCTCCATGTCAGAAACGAGGTTCTGATGGTTTAAATCCTACATTTATGAGAGAGATCTGAGTTCAAGTATTCTGGCTTCTTTCAAGGTGCCTTTACTTGTTTGAATGTGGAATAATAAGTAAAGAAAAGTCCAGGAACAAGTATATCATCGGACACCACGTGACCCGAGGAACCGCATTAGATGTGGATATTTTTGTATACGTTTCATTAGAAAATAAACCTTTTCCCTTTCAAATAATAAAAAACACTCCTCCTTTCTTTTAGAACAAAGAGGGGGAAAAGAGAAAGTGCCAATAAGTGTAAGACTGTTGTAAGAAACTGAATTAATGTGAATAATTACGTAACGATTGCTCCTAATTAAATAAGGATAATGTTCAGGGTTTTTTTTTTTCTTCTCAGAAACCACTGGTATTTAGGAATATACTATACACAGCTTTCTTTCTCTAGCCACCCCTCCCCCAAATAAATGACAGCATAAATAGACACATAAACTCCATATGAATCATTAGTGTGTGAGATACTGTTACCCTGGGGCTGCTCTAACTCACATATATTCCCTTCTTCCTATTTCAAATCTTTAAAATATTTTCTTTTCAAATACTTATAAAAGCACGTATGGTTGAAATAAAAATAAAGCACATACAGATGATATTTTCAAACACAGCACTCTCATATACTGGAAGGAAAATACGCATGTTCTGCTTCTCTGGGTCCAATATATACATTCAGGGAAAGTAAGAGCTTAAAAGTAGGGAAGATCAAGAATAGATCATAGAACTACTTTAAAATGTTACAACTGTCATTTAGAAAAAAAAAATTGTCATCTTTCACCCAGTCCACCTACCTAATGTTCAAGTTTATGAAAGAATGTGCATTCCATTGCTAAAAGTGTGTGTGTGTGTAAAAGTGCCTGTACTTCATGTGCAATCACTATGTGAAGATGAGAAGTTGTTGATAAATTTCAGCCATTCTAAAATATATTTGATTAAAAAAAATCCATTTATTAAAAAAAAAAAATTTCTCCATAGTTTGTCCGGAGAATAACTATTCATCAATGTCAATGTCCTTTTATGCTTTAGCCGGCCCTAACTTTGTGGAAATGATCTTCAAGGTAAAGACTGCCGTAAAACCCTGCAAATCCAACCCCTGAATGTCTCTTTTCTGAATATAAGGACCTCCTAGAAGGCATGTTTGACCCTCCCTACCCTTCTTGTAAGAGCCAAGACAAATGTTAACTGCAATGTTGGAGAGTTCAGCATGAAGCAAAGTGGTGGAGATTATACCTGTTTTGTTTTTTGTTTCTCTATTTTGCAGTTAACAATGAGAAAATTCTATAGTACTCCTTGAGGACAGCGAGAAAGCTCATTAATGTTTTGTTTCTGTTGTTGTCATTGTTTTCTGACCTGGCAGATACTCACCTCCCTAAACTGCATTTTCCTTGACAACACTGGGATTTAGGGGAGTGGCAAACTCTCCATAGGAAGAATCGCACATCAAATGTAGCCTGACCACATGAAATTAGCTGTAATGAAGACAAAAGAATGCAAAGTATGTGTGACATTAAAAAAAGAGCCCCAAGACGACATTCATAAGCCAGGTCCATGCACTGAGCATGTCTTCAAAATCTAGCAGGGAACACTTTTCTGGAGTAAGAGAAGAATTGCACAATGGAACCACATTATAACATATATTGAAGTTACGTGATCACAACTATATGCAATTTGGCTAAAAAGATAAACAAGGACAAATCTATTTATGCATCAAGGCACTTCTGCCAGCTATTTCCACAGAATGAGCATGAAATAAGGCACATGAAGCCACTCTTCCTTTAGCCAATACCAGTTGTCATGTGCCTTTCATGTATTAAACAGCTTCCAGCACTGTAGGGTGACTCAGATAACCATTGTTTTCTACAATACAGATCCTAAATACAACCCAACTACTTTATTTATGGTCAAGCAAAAAGACAAACCAACCAAACAAACAAGCGAAAAAACAAAAACAAAAAAACTATCTATTCCATTGGTCTCCAATATGGCAGCTTCCTAAAAAGGTAATTTTGTCTATCCCTTTTTGTTTGTTTGTTTGTTTTTAGTTTATTTATTTATTTGAGAGAGACAGAGACAGCGTGAGTGGGGGGAGGGGCAGAAACAGAGGGAGAGAGAGAGAATCCCAAGCAAGGCCCATGCTGCCAGCTCATGAAACCATGCGCTCGTGACGAAGCCAAAACCAAGAGTCAGTCACTTAACCCACTGACCCCCCGGGTGCCCTGAACACAATTTTTATTCTTATATACTGACTTTAGAAACGTGTTCATAGCTATATCAGATAAGACTCTCTACATATCTTTTTTTTTTCTTTTCTTCTCATTTCTTTCTTTTAGGCAAACATTTAACATTCCCAGTAGATCTGATCCCTGGTACCCATTAAAGAAATCAATTAGTAAAGCAAAAAACTTATTGAATATCTGCAGTATGCCAACCTAGATGCTATGGGCAATAAAAGAAAACATACTACTTGATATCAATCTTCAAGTAATTAAAAAAATTATGCATGAAAATGGCAGAGGCCAGACCACGACTCTTTACTACCCAACAATCACACATCTTTGTATTCCATGAATTAAATTCTAGGGAGACTGAAGGATTATGTTATGAGTGTGCTATGGAATAATCTGAAAAAAAAAATTTGTAGGCAGTGTTTGAGGTGAGTATTAAAAGAGGAAGTATAGATTAGATAGAGTAAATGAAGTTCAGTTTTCTTAATGTACTGCTACATGGTTAAATGACTGATAAGATTCTCAAAATAGAGAATCCTAGTTCAGAACAATTTCCTAGGACCCCAAAAATGGTTGGGGCGTGGGGGAACAGGCAAGGTGGCAGACTCAAATAGAACGAATTAGTTGCCCACTTTATTTTGGAATTCAAAAAGCAAAATTTTGAAAATGACATTAGAATGTTCTCTGGCTTTCAGAGAACTCATTGGGTTGACACACTGCATATATTACAAATGGCCCTTGAATTTCTTACTAGTGAATTGGGGACCAGTTGAGGCTATCCACAGGAAGGAGACTTTTTTACTATAAAGACAGCAATTCACCATGGAAGTGTTGAAACAGATTAAAGTCATGCATTTGCGAGTGGAAGAGAGCCAAAGCATAAGAGACTCTTAAAAACTGAGAATAAACTGAGGGTTGATGGGTGTGGGAGGGAGGGGAGGGTGGGTGATGGGTATTGAGGAGGGCCCCTTTTGGGATGAGCACTGGGTGTTGTATGGAAACCAATTTGACAATAAATTTCATATATAGAAAAAAAAAGAAAGTAAAAAAAATTTAAAAAATAATAAATAAATAAATAAATAAATAAATAAATAATGTCATGCATTTGCATATACTATGAAAATCTCTTAAAAAGTCAAAGATCCTAACAGAATATCCAAACGCAATCCCTAATTTCTATTACACCGGAAGGAAGCTAAAAATGTATAAAACACGCATACAAAACAACAGTCTAATGCAACTTTTTCATTTTGACATTCTGTTGTAACCAACAAAAATGATGACCAAGTCGATAATCTACCTAAAAAACAAGTATGGTTATGACATAACTGGCCACACCTTTTCCGATTTTTTTTTTAACAAACACACCTGTATTCTTTATTCATATACAAAGAAATACACTCAATTTAACATTGTCACATGTGTAGGTTAGGCCAAGCCCTGTTAACTGCGGGCGCTTGGAACCTGGAAGACAACAGGGTTCACTGATGTATATACAGTCCCCTGCAGAAGAACAGGAGGAAGAGCTCTGCAAACACCAATCGAGGAAACTCTGGCTCCCTTGTGAAATAGTATCTGGGAAGCAATAGGCCATTTGTGATGTGGCCGCAAGCAGGAATGGAGGTATCCTGTTTTGACCAAAGCTCCGTGATACCTTGAGTGGCAGAGAGATAGCCCCGCAAGCCAGGCTCTACCAGCAGCCGCAAGGGACGAAAGTCTCCAGAAGCACAGAGTCACGCGAGGATTGACTGCAGTAGTCTCCATCTCTCTTTCTGGGATTAATGCCCATAAAGATAGCAGCACCATCCTCGGTGTCATCTTCCAAACAAAGGACCACAATGCAGAGAGAACAATATTAATTATAGTCAAAATCACTTGTGCACTCAGCGATTTCAATAGGGACAATCAGTTTAAGTGGCAATGGCAAATTCTCAACATAAAACACACTTGCTACAATCCAAACTGGATTTCGAGAGAGGTGAGCAGCCGCTTTAGTTGTTTAATCTGGTTATATTTGAGCTAAAGTAGTTCACATTTTTAGAATGAATGAATCAAAGGCGTAATTGTTTTTGTCATCTGCACAGCAATTTTACTCCTGAATGCATTGTTTTAGGCAGGAATTAATAAAAATTGCATGCGCTTCAGGTGCTGGGTAGATCACCCTTTTCCACACAGCCCAGCCTGGAGCTGTGAATGCTCCTTTTCTTATTATCAGTTAATAATTCTCTCTCATTGAGGCAAATTAGGAACTTGACTGTGTTCGAGAGTCCAGAACACTGCTAGAGGCAAAAGGGGGCTAAATGGCAGAAATTCCTGTCTGAGCAAGATGCATGAAGCACGACATTGTGTCCACCACAAAAGCCGCTCTGTATTTTTGATCCTTTCTAATTTAATTAGCCCAAGAGGTAGCGCATTAATTTGCCAAGAATTCTTCTGATGCGAAAGCTGCCCTTATTGCAGTGAAGGGAAAAAATAACCTGCGTGCTACAGTGGCATGCTAGTAATGAAAGGGGGTTATTTTTGTGTTACAAATGGCATTGCAGGGTTACAAGAGACCTTTAAACCTTTTTATCTCTGGTTAGGTCATATGTAACACAGTGCAACACAAAGCGCTAATTAACCAATTCTGGTCCAGACATCTTTTAGAACACTTAAGAGAGTTGCACAGTTAGAACCCAGGTCAAACGCATGTGCTTTGTTTGCTTTTAAAACCTGAAAACATCCTCTGGTGTAGACATTAAAAATAGAACAGAAAAAATCATCCACTGGCAGTTCAGTTACTCTACGGACTCGGCACTCTCGATGTTTATTCTCGTCTTTGTTTTCTTTCTGTTTAATGATATTCTTTATGTGGGCAAGCTGGAGCCTTGAGGTCCCTTAGAAGGTCTCTTGGCTCTTTATGCTGTATTTGTTTGGTAAATTGTCTCCATGTTAATCGTCTTCATCAAATACTTGGAGTCGGTTTTGAAAAACTTTGATCACATCTACCACCAGCAATCCTCTTCATCACCATGTGCTTCTGACATGCGCTCCTGCACTCAAATAGGTCATTTACTCATTAAAGAATGAGAAACATGCATCCTACCATAAATTCTCCCCAATACTTTGAACTGTTAATTAAGCTTATGTAATCACGTCTCCTGGTTGCGGAACTATTTCTCTTCCAGAAATTACAGGAGCCCGCGTAGGGACTTCCAACACCCTGTCGCCTTTTCTCATCACTTTCCATCCCTGCTGCATGAACATGGTTGGGTAAAAACACTCCCTCCCAGAGACTAAGTCAAGAAAACCTGAGGATTATTACATTTTACATTCAATTCTCCTGTCCCTTTAGTGAAAACCAGTGGAAGACAATAGCTGTAAAGGAAAGCATTGATACTTTGCTCCCTCCCAGCTTCTGGCTAGAAATCAGTGAATTAAGGGAAGGTGGCATTCAGAGTGTTTCCGGCTGTGTATTCTGGATACCTAGAGGCATCGCAAGTAGCCTGATTATGGGAGAGTGTAAGATTTAGTAGCCAAACTGAGAAGAGGAAATTAGCATTGTCAAGATGTAGGGCAGGATGGACCCAGGTTCAAGGGAGTGGCCTGGGGTGAGAAGGCAGAGAGCAGAGGAGAGAGAAGAGAGGGATCTTTCTTAAAAAGGGATTATGGACAAGAGGTTTAAAAAAAAAAAAAAAACAAGGAAAGGAAAAAGTAATTGGGTGTTAATTGCAAGGGAAGGATAAGGGTTGGGGGGGTGAATTGAATTAGGAGAATCTCTAAATTTAGCAACATTTTCTCATGGACAGCAGTACGAAATAATCCGGTTTCTTAAAACAGAGCTTGTCCTTTCAAAACATTTTTATTTTTTAAAGGAAACACACTTCCAGACATTTTCGTTCCAACCTAGAAATACTTTTCAGTTTGATTTACAATGCACAGCTTAAAAAACCCTCGAATTAATTTTTGTTCTGAACTTAAAATTCTTTATCTTTTATATTGCTTTGTAGATTATGCTTAAAAATCCACATCTACATAATAAGATGATGGTTTTCTTATGTGAATTAAAAAGTTCATATATATGTTATTAATATCACATACGAGCAAGATAACTTAGCTGAGAATGTGCTTTTATAGATATATGTTAAACTGTTCTGAATTTTTCCAGGTTGTCCAAATGATTTGAAAGGGTAAAAAGATTTTTTAATACACAGTAAATACTTCTGAAATAGTGAATTAAAATGAAAAACAGATGACACATTTATTCAGCTTTTGGCTTCTGTAACATCAAACAGCACATTTTCTTCAAATGGTTTCATCAGTGGACCGGTAACCTCTTAAAATGATTGACTCAAACATGTCACTTATTTGATGATTGCAGGTTTATAAAATAGTCCCTATTTTTTTTTAATCCATCAACATGTTACATATGTCTCACAATAGATTAAAAGGTAGCATTTATTCCTATGCTTTCTCTGCAGATAATTTTAAGTTTTCAAATAAAACGATGATATAATGTATGAATAAAGTATTTTAAGTCCATTAAAGAATATCTTAAAATTTGTAGTTGATTGATTTTATTAAAGGAGTTTAATTTAGTTTTGTTGTGTTTTTTTAAAGATTGATAAAGTCCATCTAACCCCAGCTCACAGAAAGAAAAAACGGAGCAACTTTTTACCAGGATGATATGCAGGCGTGGAATTTATTCGAAGTAAAGGATGGAAAGCAAATGAAAGGCATATACAAATTTGAAAGGAAAAAAATTAGCAAAATCATTATTTTGAGTTCATTTTTAAATAAATGATAAGAAACTACTTTCAATGACTTGATAAAACGAATTTTTTTTTCTCTTGAATTCCAGATACCTCCCTAATCTCAGAGAATACACAGCAGAGCAGAAACAACTTACCTATGTCTACTTTCAAGATAAAGCCAGGACCCTGAGATCTCAATCCATCCTCCACGGAGGATGTACCATGGAGCCCACACCAGGGTAGGTCTGAGAGTGCATACATTCCCTGATATGCTCATATTCTCCGTGTCCCTGGAAATCTGTTGATACTTAAATACTCTCAGTTGGGACAAGTTTAAGAGGAACTAAAAATATAAAATCCTCCCTGGAGAAAAAGGAAGAGTGAAAGACCAATGGCAAGAAACAGATTTCTCCCCAAACATACCAAGAATGAAAAAGGGCACCTTGACCTCTTGGTGTGGGCCTGGGATAAGTGTCCTGAGGTGATGTCTCAGGCAGGGTCACAGTCCAAACAGATGACACACTCAAGCGTGGAGGCTGAAAAGAGTTTAATAAAAGGACACTCTACAAAAATACGGTAGGGAAACTGCTCAGAAATGGAGTGCACCGGGGCCAGTGACAGCAGAGAGCCGGTTACACCATGAGGCCTTGAGAGGCAAGAGGAAGGAATGGTCATCAGAGCCCAGAGAGAGGTGACTGCAAAGGACCACTCACTGGCACAGAGGCCACTGCTTGGATAGAGGGCCACAGGCAACTCACCACCGCTCACCAGGGAGGGGCCCGGGAGAACTAACACATAGACCCCACTCTCCTCCCACCCTCTGCCCCACCATCGTCACGAGACTGTGACAGAGACCAGCCAGAAAGCAGAGAGCAGTGCTTATAACCAGCCTCTCAGGGAGACAATGGCCTGGAAGGGCTGTCATAAGATAACCAGCACAGGTGACTTTGAATATTTAATTGTGGAGAAGAAACAGTTCTTAACATGAATACAAACTGCTAATGACCTTGTGGAAGGAAAATATGGTCTCTTTTCCGGAAGCAATATTTGCAGTACTCTAGGATAAGAAACATGTATGTATATGCCCTCACCCACACCCCCACTCACACATACCAAACTATTCTTCAAAGAAAAATAGAAGCCAAATTATGAAAAATAAAATATATAAAATTATGACAATAAAACATAAGAATGTACAAAATTATAGCTAACTTTAAAATTCTGCGACCAGCCTCAGTTTCTCACTATTAAGAAATATAATCTATCCAGTTAAGGTGTTAAAACACACGGGGAACAGCGAGAGAATGAGGAAGAAAAGAAAAAGTAAAACAAGAAAAGACAAACAACTACGGGAAAAGTTAATTGAAACGTGGTTCTTTTCATTTCCCTTTTCTTCCCCAGAATGCAGGCCCAGATTGTTTGCTAATTCTTAGAAGCCAGAATCTAAGGGTCCCCTGAAAGCTCACTGCTCTTGAGGTTTTTTCTTTTTCTACAAGCCAGCAGATCCCACCCTGTTTTCTAAGCAATCTTAGAAGACATCTAGAAATACAGAAGTGTAATTCTCCAGTCAGGGGGAGATGGGGGACACTGGAAAGCTATTTCCATAACCAGTGAAGCTATTTTGGATCTATATTTCTATTCTCCACCCATTACCCACCCCTTGTGCAGCTCCCGTGTGAAAGCATGAGGCTCCTCTGAAGATATGAAGGATCCTAGGTCACGGCCTTCTAGAGACAGAGTTTATGCATGCAACTCCATGGGCCAGTCTCTGCTAAATAGTCTCCTTTCTCCCTTCCCTGACCTACGTATGCACAACTGAAAACATCAAAACTGCATATTCTCTGTCATGTCATGTAGAACGCCATCTTAGGTGCATCTTGATTCCTCTCTTTCTTCCTTTCCTCCTTCCCTCTTTATAACACGCGTTCATTTCATGGGACCTTTACTGAGCTCCAATATGCAAGCCACTGGGCAAGGCTAAGGATACAAAATAACTCAACATGCCCCAGCCAGATCTTGAGCAACACACAGAACCACAGAAAAAGAGAGACATACTGTCTCACTGTCCTTTCCCCTCCCCCCCCCACCCTTGTAACACAACAGCAGATACTAAACATATAAATGCATATCTAGAGCACATCTATGTATTATTGCATAAATGCGTGCATATGTATATACATAGTCTGATCCTAAAATACCTCCAGTCCCTTGGGGAAAGATCCTCCTCCACTCGCCACACTGTCTCCTGGCATCATTGCTATGTTTCCTGGTCTTTCATTGAATTCCAACAGGTTTTCAAGAATTAAACATATGCAAGGAAGGTAAAGCATACTCAGAATGGCAGATATAAGCTCATTGCTGGATGAGAGCTCACGGTGGTAGGAGCTGGGAATCAGCTCTGGAAGAGGAAGAAGGACATAAATAAAAAGATGATATATGCAGACGGTATTTTATAAGACTGTGGGAGGAAAAAGAAAAAAAAACTAAGTACCCAGGTTCCCTTCAAAAATACCTTCTTTCCATTTTTTCCCCCTGGAAACCTACTCCTTAAGAACAAACCGGCTTGAAATTGAATCTTGGGAACTAAACTGTATGAGGACATATAATATGGAAGAAAACCCTTCATTTGGGTAGTCACCACTTCTTGGAAGCATAGAATATATGCTTCTCCAGAGCTATGAGAGTCAGCTGGGTAACCTTAAAAATTGTTGGGTCCAAGGGCACCTGGGTGGCTTGGTCCATTAAGCACCCAACTCTTGGTTTCAGCTCAGGTCACGATCTCACAGCTCACGAGTTTGAGCCACACATCAGGCTTTGCGCTGACACCACAGAGCCTGTTTCAGATTCTGATTCTCTCCCTCTCTCTCTCTCTCTCTCTCTCTCTCTCTCTCTCTCAAATATAAATATTTCTAAAACATTTTTTTTAACTATCAGGTCCAGCCCCAAACCAGGTGTGCCCAGGCACCAATATGGTTGAAAATCGCCCGGTTGAGGGACACCTGGGTGGGTCAGTCAGTTGAGTGGTAGGCTCTTGGTTTTGGCTTAGGTCATGATCTCCAGGTTGCCTGAGTTCAAGCCCCGCATCAGGCTCTGTGCTGACAGTGCAGGGGGAGCCTGCTTGGGATTCACTGTCTCCTTCTCTCTCTGCCCCTCCTGCACTTGCGCTGTCTCTGTCTCTCTCAAAATAAACAAACTTTAAGAAAATAAAAAATAAAACTCCTCAGTTGGTACTAACGTGCAGCCATAGTTGTATGTAATAAGTATATAGGTAGACATGTGATTATTGCATTCCTATCATCCTTAGTAAAAGAAAATTATTCTAAATAATTCGGTTTTGCTTTTGACATCAAGAATTTATTGGAATAATATAATAATATACCTTTAAACTCCTTTAAAAATAAAGATTGATATCAAATTTTTAAATAGAACCTATTGTTGTTTAAGATAACCAAAGCATGGAAGTTTTTTTAATGCTTAATAATAAAATGACCCTCCTAGAAAAATAGCAAGGTCTTGGTAAGCAGATGGAGTTTGGGTCAGAATAATGATGCAAAATTTTTATTCAAGCTTACTCCCTCCCACTCACGTCTTCTATTTTCTCATCTATGCCTTGTCTGGAGTCTATTGTACAGAATTTAGATAGGTTGGTAATATGCAACACAAGTTAGTTTGGGTACTGCTGATTTACAGAGACTCAAAGTCTCTTTCATCCAAATATTCAGTAATTTTATAAATACATCTACTTTGGTATCCATTTTAGTAAGTAGTACAGGTCATGGTTTCCCAGCGCATTCACACAATTTAAGAAGCCACCTCGATGCTGGGCTTGTGCTGTGCACAACAGCAGCCGAAATTAAGGAAGGGCTTACTCTTTAGAGGTATGCTCGCAAGGTATGGAAACCCAGATTAGCTCTGGCATGTAAACTACCAAAAACATTCTTGTTAACTGGGCAACATGTTTTCTAAAGGTGCAGAATCCACTTTGTTTCTATCACTTGTCAGAGTTAAGCATAAATAATGTACAAACAAACAAACTGTGCCAGTATAAAATGTAATATTTGTTTATGAGACACTTCCAGAATCTGACAGTGGCCCTCTGTTAACAATATTTAGGCCATAACTATATTGGCCAAATTTTTCAAAAAAATTCTTAAGCTTTGGGTAATGTTAATCAGCTTTAAAACCACCCCTGTATCTGGTTTCTAATCTCAGATAAAATCAGGACAGAGTCACCAATTCTAATGCTCATAATGTCACAGTAAAAGCTAAGCAAGAAGAATAATAAAGTAAGAGATTGTTATATAGCAGGCTAACATTCTCCTAATCCTGGGCTCCCTGGACTTTGGGATTTTTTTGAACCAGTAGAAATCCCTCAAAATGTTAGAAAGTTCACGGAGTTACCATTACTTTTCAAAACGTTGCCAAGAAAGAATATTAAAACTACATCCATTATCACTATATCACGATACCACACAAACACCAAAAAAGTAGCAAGTACAGAATCTCTCAATAAAGGATAATCCCACAAAAAGAATGCACTTGACGAAAAACAATTTTCCTTGAATATCTTCTTTCCCTGCAATACAGTTAAAATGTCATCACACATCAGCCTGAGTCCACCAGCCAGTATCTGAGAATCACTGTTCAGAGGGTGTTTATTTAGTCTCCTATCTGGTTTCTAGGAAAACCCTGCTTACGATCTCCTTGATACCCGAGCAGATCTTTCTATCCAGCCCATTGTAAAGGGTGCCTGGCACGCTCATGACAAATTAGAAAGGAGTTTTTCTCCACCCAGCGCAGGGCTCCCAGCTCCACCAGAACTTGCAGGAGCACAAGCAACATCAGAAGAGTCACTTCCCTCAAAGATCACCATCAGTGCAATGCCAGAGTTCTCTTTAATAGTAGTCGTAGTGGTGGTAGTAGTAGTTGTAGTAGTGTCAGTAGTGGTAGTGGTGGTCGTACTAATAGTAGTGGTAGTGGTAGCAGTGGTGGTAGTGGTAGTGGTAGACGTCATCGTAGTAATGGTAGTAGTAGTAGCGGTGGGAGGAGGAGGAGTAGTGGTGGTAGTAGTCACAGTAATGGTAGCAGTAGCGGTGGTGGTTGTAGTGGTAGTAGTAGTGGTAGTAGTAATGGTGGTATTAGCAGTAGTGGTGGTGGTAGTGGGAGTGAGAGGAGTGGTAATAGTAGTGGTAGTAGTTATAGTAGTAGTGGTAGTAGCAGTAGTGGTGGTAGTAGCAGTAGTAGCAGTAGCAGTAGTGGTACTTTGTTTTAAACAAAACTTCGGGCAGCAACCTTTAACCCAGCACCTAACCCGTAAGATTCAGAATAAGAATCTATGGCTAGTTAGTCTTATAAACTAAGGTTTTTCCATAATGTATGGAAATTAAATGGAAGAGAACAAAGTGTGTATGATTTGTATATTTGTACATAATTGTTATTTTATATATGTAGCCAAAACATGGAAGTTTCCCCTATCTTACAAGATTTTTTATTATGACATTCAGAGCAATGGGAATAAAAATTGCCTTGCTCATGTTCCATAGTCCGTAATAGTATAAGCCTCTGATCTGCCATGCCTAAGATAAATTTCCTAATAAATGATAAATATATACTACTAAAACTGAAACCTGTGTCTGTAGGACAGACAGGTAGTTCTACCCGATGATCTTGTTTTTCTGCCTTCACCATGACATTCAGATTGTTAACTCTAAGGCAAGTCTTTTATTTTGAAAACCTGAACAACAATCATCTGATTCAATATAAAACATTGAAAATGTCCTGCAACTGAGCATACTCCAGATTTAAACTGTAGATTTTAAGTTAATTGTAAATGGTCTAATTTTTCATTTATTTCAGTTTTTTCTTAACAGTCCTTTGATCTCCAGTAAGGAATAAAAATAGCTTCATTGGTTCTGTAAATAAATATTTCTTTCTTAATCGATCTGTTTCCATTCTTTCCCAATAATGATCTCACACACATGAATCGCCCCCAATTTTCCCGTGCCCTACATGCATAGTGATCTCAGACTTTGAATTCTGTGAAATCGTAGAAAAGAAATAGAAGGTCCTCAGAATGGCTCATACGGAAAGGTAATCTTGCAGCTTTTTGTTCCCCTCCCCTGATGTGAAAAACGCAACCCATGAGAAGACAAGTGCATAGGAAGGAAGCTCCAACAGGGCTTCTGTACAGGTAGCAGAACAACAAAGTAGAGTGTCAGCCAAGTAACGTTCGCGTTTAATGTGGGCTAGCTAGCTGAAACACAAAAATCACAAATAAATAAATAAAAATTAATAGACAATTTAAAACTTCCCACCCAAAATTGAAATCAAGAGCTCTGATATAAAGTACTTTATCTGAAAAAAGAGCAGCTCAGCTTTACAAATTTGTAGCAAACCAGCAAATTTGTGCAGGCTAAGCAAGAAGCAAGCAAATGAGCATCAATTACTCCTGCAAATAGAACCTAAGAAGGTACACTTGAACAACAACAATCCTTATTTTTAGCCCCATCTTCCTCTTTTTTCTAATTTCTCGGTTGTTATTGCCAACATTGCTTTTTGTCCTTCTACGATTGGCTGAAATCTAATATTAACCAGCTAGCCTACAAATGATTATTTAATGCTGATCTGCACAATATTCTTTTTTTTTATAATTTTTTCAACATTTATTTATTATTGAGAGACAAAGAGATGCAGAGTGTGAGCAGGGGAGGGGGCGGAGAGAGAGGGGGAGACACAGAATCGAAGCAGGCTCCAGGCTCCAGGCTCCCAGCTGTCAGCACAGAGCCCCACGTGGGGATCAAACTCATGAACCGCGAGATCATGACCTGAGCCAAAGTCGGTCGCCCAACCAACTGAGCCACCCAGGCGCCCCTGCACAATATTCTTAAGAATAGTGTTATTAGTATTTGAAATCCAGATTTAATTCTGAGAAATTTAATCTGGTATTATATATGATCTACCAGATAAGATATATATAGCCACCGACGGGAAGAAATGACTGCAAGTTCTGCAGGAACTGATTGTAGTTGAATGGACCATTTTAAGAGATAAAAAATGAAACAGACAAACAAAAGGGGGAAAAAGTGCACATTCAAAAGTGAGTCGGTCGCCATCAAACCATTAGAAAAGTTACAGAGGCTCGTATTGACAATGCTCTCTGGCTCTGTCTATGAAAGGCTTTAGCCAAAAGCTTGGAAATTCCCATTCCTATTGTGAGGTAGATATGTCAACCTAAATTAAATTCACTTACCATTGGATTCATCTTTTTCTCATTCTAGGCTCACCAAGCACACTTCTGTCAATAAATAGATGCCCAGGTAGAGCTGCCCAAAGTGAGGGAGCGTGCTTATAAGGCTGGTCTGTGAGTTACATTTTTCACTCTAATCAGATGACATTCTGATTCCATATCAGTCATACTGAAAAATGGATTCACTCTTGAGTAATTGAAATCAGGCTTCTGAGAGTGGGAGATGAAGGACCAGACTGGACCACATTCAATTCCCCCCAGTATGTGCCCATCATCAAGACACGTTGGAAAAAGACATCGGGAACCATTAGCTATGTGTTTTGTTTTGTTTTGTTTTTTTCAGTTTGAAACTTTTACAGACATTAGGTTTCAACACAACTTTATAAAGAAAGGGAAGCTTCACTAAAATATAAAGCTGAGTCTACTTCTGCCAATGCACCTGGACAGACATGTTTCTTCCCTCCCTGGGATCAGCATTACATTTTAATATTTATGCTTAGCACCGTTCCTAGAACAGAGTTAATCTTTAAGAAATTGTTCGTTTTCTACCAAAAATAAATAAATAAATAAAGTGCTAGCTTTTAACAACAAAATAATATCTCACCTCACAAGCCTCAGCATTTGCCTGAAAAAAAACAAGCCTTTTGGACAATATCACGCATGCGTCCAATGAGGCAATTTTTATCTTGATTTAGGACATTGGCTCCCAAATATCTTTTTAAAAATAAGTCAACAATATAGGCCAGAAATTGTTAAGCAGAAACTCCTATCCTAAGTGTGTGGTCTCAGGTAAGGAAAATGTTATATGCAGAGTAACATTGGTTTTCAGGGGATAAGAACCACTCACAGAGGAAAAGTATTTAAACTAATGAAGAGAGCTTTCCAGAACTGTGTCCCTCTTTATACCCCAAATCAGGAAGGACTGTAAACCTTCTCTCCCACAAGCATTCCTGGATTCCTGGGTGTTGACAGGCAACAGGGATTTTGCAGAAGGCACTGGCAGAGAGTGTCACCACTAACACTTTCAGTAATGTATAATTTTTACGCTGAGGAATAAGAACATAATGTCCAGAGCAATAGGCATATAACAGAAATCCCTATATTTGAACAGTTCGTCCTGGCGCAACTGAAGCCAAAAGCCCGAGACCTTTCTAACAATGACTACTGCTCTGATTCAGGTCGTGACTGGGTCAGAGCTGATAGATGTAGATGACATTAGCTCTGATCTGCAATGGGGCAAGACTTGGAAGCAGAGCAGGCGTAACACCAGGATGACAAAGAAGAGGACCTGGTCTAGACCTAGATCCCGCTCTGTTCACTCCTAAGAATTTCAGTAGTACTCTAGACAGTAAGAGTTAACTGTTACCATAAGATATTTGCTACAGCCATAACTACACTTAAGTTAATTAAGTATAATACCTGTATCCATACCTAAATATTCTTACCTGTTAGCTAATTGGACATAATTACTTAACCAATAGTTTGAGATGAGCTTTCTTCAAGTTAAAAGCAAACAAGTAAATATACAAATAAATTGAAGATGTTGACAAGTGGTATGTGATAAAAGAACAGAGCGTTACAAAGGAGAACAGTGGAGAAAAAGGGGAACTTTAGTTTGGGTGGTCGGGGAAGTGTGAATTCGCTGAAAATTGAAGTAAATTTGAAGAGCAGATTGAGGTAGCATTTGTATTATCTAGTTCTTTGAGGAGTCTTTCCTACCCTTGTTGTTATGTTTATATGATACAATCTGGGGTCTTTAGACAGTTAAGTAAGTAACCACTTTCTTTCCCCTGGGATTTGCAATCAATTGAAAAATAAGACAAAAAAAAATCTAACAAAGCAACAAAACAAAAAAAGAAACAAACAAAACCCAGCCTGCCAGAGATCAATAAGGCTGATTAGAGAGGTGGGCTTCAGATCTGTGGTCTAAAGTCTGGCTAACACTCCCTAGGATCCACAGGCCATCCCCATTCTAGCCTTAGGAAAAGAAAGCTCAGTGGAGGAAAAGTGTAGGTTTTAAAGGCATAGGAGCCCATCAGGATCACTCCCTCACGGCAACCCAAGGCAGGCAGGAAGACAGGGACGGAATCCCCGCTGTTTACCTTCTTTTAATTTTGCTCTATTCAGATAGGAATCAAGAGCCACAGAGACCAGGCCCCTGTCATCCTCAGATAAGGTAATTTGCTCCTACTCCAGGAGGAGTGATGAATATGGCATACGCTGGCTTACCAGGAATAGCCCTGAACAGGACCTAGGTCTCAAAATGAGCTCATGTCCCTTCCTGGTCACACTATTTGTTTACTATGTGTTCTGGTGAATGGTCTGATCTCTGCTAGGGATCAAGCCTGATAATGAAACAAGAATATGTTTTGTAAGTCATCAAAAAGCATGAGTTTTATTCTTCCTGAAAAGTTTGCCAAGGTCACTTCCAACTTTGTGTACCTTGAAAAGTGTGAGGCCCCTTAGCATCTCAGTACCTTTCTCTAGTCATTGATGGTAGTTCTCCACCTACAAAATGACAATATGCTCTTGGAAGTCTGCAGTCTTTTCTAAGCAGTGGGATCATTTTTCAAACAGGATCTGAATTGGAAGGCCAGTCTATAAAAGCAATGAGAGCTAAGTGACCTTTGGGGAGGCCTGGAATTTTGAGGCTCTAAAGGAGCAGTCTCTTCCTTTCCAACATTCTGTCACCCTCACTTCCTAGTGACAAAGTGCCCGTGTGTCCAAGCATCAGTCAGTGGTGCTTTCCTTTGACAGCAGATTGAAGGAAGCAGGCTCATTGTTTATCTATGTCAGATGAAAAAAAGAAAGAAAGAAAGAAAGAAAGAAAGAAAGAAAGAAAGAAAGAAAGAAAGAAAGAAAGAAAGAAAGAAAGAAAGAAAAAAGCAACAGGTGAGGGGATAAGGATCATTGCCCTTCCCCCTACTTAAAAGACAAAAGATAATAATTACCAAGGATATATTTGATTGATAACAAAAACTGTGACAGAGCCAACTTTTATTTCATTTCATTCATCAGCTCTGTAGGCAGTTTTTGTACAAGCTTTTGCTATTTTCTATACTGTTGCTTCTTTGGACTTCTATGATTTGTGAAATCCATTTTAATCTAAAATCTTTGTCTATTCTACAGGAACAATTAAAAAAGAAAACAGAAGTTTTTAGAGAGACATGCAAATGGCATGCACTTCAGAGTCCTGAGGCTCCCAAGCTTCAGGAATTCTCCTTTTCTTCAAATGTTGGTTTAGTCCTGCACTGAATTAGCCAGTAATATCGCACTATATGATAAAGCATCATTTAACAGGAAGTTATACTCTTTTATGTTATGTTTGCATTTCATTGCCAAGCTACTTTTCATAAAATAAGTGATAAGTAGAAGCAGAACAGGTATTTGTAATTACTCACGAGTCATTTGCTCTCACGTAATTTAATCGCCACAGATCTTTAATATTTATAGCACATGTTGAAAGGATTTAACATATGTAGTGATCTTCACCAAGTAACTCCATACCCTTCTTGAATACAAAGATGTAAATTTTGTCACCGTTTATGCAACCTGCTAAAAATCTTGCTATTAATTCATGTGAATGAGTTTTGCCTCTAAAATTTTAATTAACACACAAATGATTTGCACACTTCAGTCTGCAATATCCCACACATGCATTTTTTAATGCCCACTGATCAGTTGGATAAAGGGGGTTTTTCTGTCAGTAAGACATGTTCTCATACCTGAAAATTCCCACAAAGCAGTTACTTTTATGTAAAAGCCCATTCAAAAGCTAAATAACCATCACACTGCAAGTTTGTCAATGGCAATAGTGTTCTCTTCACATTCCGATATATTTCAAAATGTGTTGTAATAAGTAATGGGGAGTAGAAATCTGTTAAGGTGAACAGGTAATAATAATAGTCCAAACAACTAGAATTTGAGGGAAAACTATGTCATAAGTAAGGTCAACCTTAATAAAGAACCAGTAGCTTCAGAAAATATATAACCACAACCAAAACCATGCATAACTTAGGATTTCTGCAGTTGTTTCTCGATGCAGGACACTTTGACTATCAATTATAATAATAGCAAGTAGTTCACTTTCAACCCCCCAGTATAAATTACTCCAAAACTTTCTAACATAACACAATGGACTTAGATTGTTGCCACATATTTTGAAATTTTGCATTCAAAGTAAGTTTTAAAATTTTATTAAAAGTGCTTCTTTGGGGTGCCTGGGTAAGCATTGGACTCTTGCTTTTGGCTCAGGTCATGGTCTTGCAGTTTCGTGGGTTCAAGCCCCACATAGGGCTCTGCACTGGCAGTGCAGCTTGGGGTTCTCTCTCTCTCCCTCTCTCTGCTCCTCCCCCACTCACACTGTCTCTGTCTGTCTCAAAATAAATACATAAACTTTAAATTTTAAAAAATACTTCTATAATTGGCTTTTTTCTCTAGAACAGTAACAAAAATAGTAGGAGTAATATAATAATATTATGGTGCTTTCTGGAATCTTTAACACACACACACACACACACACACACACACACACACACACACACACACCCTTTGTTCCTTTGAAACATTCTTCACAGGCAACTTTTCAGCTGTGTCATTTTATTATTATAAATCATTATAATGCTAAATATTCTTTCACCATCCTGTTTTCTTAATACTACTAAGAATTCACCAATAATTGTGGGCTATTAGAAAGCAAAAATAAATATTTTTCTAGATCCATTTTTCAAAACAGAAGTGTGCATTTTCCTGAAGGGATGAAATAGAAATGTTTGATTAACTGACACTTAGAAATCATTCCTAAGCAATCTGTTAGAATTTCTTTCGCTTTACAATGTTTTCTGTTCTATGCTATCAAGAACGATGAATCATAATTTCTGGCAGCTAAAACCAAAGAGGGTGATAGGCTCTATTACCATCCTAAAAATATGCATGTCCTAATGCTCTCTTAAAATATGTCTTCTCAGAGATGTTTCAGATTTTCTCAGCCAAGCCAAATGACATTAACTAAGACCCTGGCATGAAGATTTGCTTATTTTAGTTTGCTTCACAATGTAACCATAGCAGAAAAATATTGCTACTCAATGGCAGATAAGTTACTCTGTCACATTCTGACCTATTGTTTGTTAACTTCACATGATGGATGATGGAATCGCTTATGATCACTAATCACTTTGATCATTCACATATGAAGACAAGAAACTAAGGCCACATTAGAATCCGTTCTTTTTAGGAAAAGGGAGAGCATTCCCTCTTTCTGTTTTAAAGAAATCTGGTTAAAATGAATTCAGCCCAACATCACTGGGAATAATTGAGAATAATTAACAATTTAAAGAAAGACAGCATAATGTGTCTACTTCAATAACTGATAAATTTCTGGGGAAAAAAAGTCAAAAGTGCTACTAACATATTTCTTGTGTTCAGCATTCCACAGGGAAATTTGACTTTAGTTGCCTTTTCCCTCTGAAAGCTTACTACAGGATTCCAGGAAGTATCTCCTAATAGAGAACAATATGTAGCAGCCTATTTAGCTGACTCTCCTAAAGGATGAAGAGAATATGCAGCAAAGGTCACTCTGAAGTCAACAGAGGGTGTCTTGTCATTCTGATGTTACACCTTTGAGGCAAAGGTCTTAATACCTTTTCAGAAAATAAAAAGCAACAAAATGGATACTTTTCTCTGCTGGAGACAGAAAGAGGACAGGGGTCATGTAATTGCATATCTCTTGTTTGCATTGTTTCACCCATTTTCTCTTTTTTAATAGAAAACAAATTGAGCAAGGAAACACTGCCTACTGATTTATTTTAGGTGACTAGCATATTTAAATACTTCCCAAAACATAGGATTCTTTAAGCAAGGCAAAATGGAAATGTTTGATGAATTCAGTGGGAAAAAAAATCTAAAGAGATTTTTTTTTTAAGTAGCAAAGGACAAACACAGAGAATTCTGGAAATCATTCTAACGTGATAGATAGGATAGGAAAAATGGAAAATAAGAAAAAAAAAAGAGATCTCCAAGAGAGTCTAGATTTAGAGTCTAGAGAATAAACTCCAATCAGCAGAGTGAGAAACAGGGACAAAATATAAACTATAGACAAAACCCTATTATTTTATGCCAGGATCATGCCTAGAAACCAAGGTTTACTTATTGAATTATATCAGCATTATTCAAAGATGTTTCTTGAAACATGAATTTTATTGTGGGATTATAATGTAATGTCAGAACAACTAATTTCTATAATCAAAAAGTTGGGATACACTGGATTAAGCAATGTTAATGGGTGTCCTAACTATCAGACTTTCAGCCTTTAACATGCTAATGAATTTTATGACCTTCCAAGATAAACACGTGCCATGTTTCTCAAACTTATTTCACAAAGAAAATTAGAGAGAATGAGAGAGATGCAGAAATACAGCAGCTCTAGGGAGTAAGAGCCCATGGAACACTGATTGGGACTTCCCAAGAATTTGTCTGTCCCAACACATAAAATACACACATCATACTAACAAGGAGAAATAATTGTTTTTCCTTCAATTCATTCATTTAAATTTTCGTCATTTTCTGCATGAGTACTCTCCACATAGTATCATTATTCAATTAATTACATTAGTAATTATAATTCCTACATAATATTTTACTACTATTTTTATAGTTCCTTCTCTTCAACTCCTTCATAAATAAAAACATAAAAAGTGCTAAACGTACGATGCTATGTTAACCCTTACTTATGACAAAGGTCACAAGCAGAGTGACTTGGGAATACACGGCTACCTGTTTTGCTAGGAACTTCAAAACATGGCAACCAAAGGAACTTGCTTGATTCAAAATATCACACAAAGCATGTGGGTTAATTGCTTATGTACCTAAGACCTCACTTTTTTAAAGGTAATATACATATTTAAACTATTTTAAAACATCATCAATTGAGAACATTGTGACTTGAGAGATGTCAAAACGTAGGGAGAATGCATATCTAAAGAACAACAGGCTACAATATATATACCTGCAATAACAGAACAGGAGACTAGCCGTATGAACAGAAACCACATCCTAGAATATATACACAAGGAACTGCAGTCTAGAAGAAAAACAATCTGCAAAGCAGAATTCTAATAAATCTGAGCTCAGAAAAGTCAGGTAGGATGGATGGGAGGGGAGGGAAGAAAGGAGAGAGTACACCAGAAGACAGGAGGCAATGATGAATGACTCTCTCCCAAAACCGTACACAGAACTTCCAGAAGTGGGCATTTTCAACCCCTAGGCAAAACAGACAAATGGAGAGAAACAGTTCATTGCAAAATAGAATGAATGATCTCTTTGGGAAGAATGAGGGCAATTATTCTGGGTATGTTAGAATGCTAATTAATTACCGAAGAGAACTTTAATTTTTTTTAAAAAAAAAGAACAGAATATTTAAAAAAAGAATAAGTAAATAATTATTAGAGCTCTTCAAGATAATTTTTAAACTTTGTTAAAATAAAAAAGTTTATAGTAGGTTTTAGCAGAAAAATTAGAAGAATAAAAAACAAACCAAAAATCCTCTCATATTTAATCTAAAAGAGAAAAATATTTAGATATAAAAGATCGATCCAGGAATTAGCAACGTCTGATTAATGTGGATCAAGGAAAGAAAAGAAGGAAGGAAGGAAATTATTAAAGAAATAATAGGAAATAAAATCTTAAGAGTTATCAAGAGTAAGACCAAAAATGCCTACCAGGTGCCTAGCACAATTAATACAAAAAAAGTAAACCCACTCTAGACTCACTAGTATGAGAAGCTAGAATACTAGGAATAAAGATTTGATTCTAAATATGTTCACAGAGTCATTTAAAATGAGAAATGAGATAAGGATCAGGTTAGCATCAGACTCCTCACTAGCATCATAAGACGCTGAAAGAGAGTGAAACCATTATTTTTAATCTGATTTTTATAACCACCCAAAATAGCTCAATTTATCACAGGACAGAATAAAAACATTTCCCCAACATTCAGACATTTAAAGAAAATGGATAGACCCTTTTGAGGGCATACATTTAGCAAAGTGAAATAAAAAAACAACCCAAAGGATTAAGGAAACAGTGCATTTAATTGGGAAGAGTCTTGATGCATACTCCCAGGCCAAATCAGAGCAGCAAGATTAATGACTCAAAAAGAATTCTCAGAGGGAAATGAGTGTGAGAGGATGTGTACAGGTAACTATGCACTATCACTAATGAAGGAAAACCCTAAAGATTGAATAAAGTCAGTTGGTGAAGGGTATAAAAGAAAAAACTGGGAAAAAATATCCAATGGGAAAAAGACAGCCTCTTCAACAAATGGTTTTGGGAAAACTGGACAGCAACATGCAGAAGAATGAAACTGAACCATTTTTTTCAGCATACACAAAAATAAATTTAAAATGGATTAAAGACCTAAATGTGAGGCAGGAAACCATAAAAATACTAGAAGAGAGGACAGGCAGTAATTTCTCTGACATCCACTGTAGCAACATCCTTCTAGATATGTCTCCTGAGGCCAGGGAAATAAAAGCAAAAATAAACTACTGGGATTACATCAAAATAAAAAGCTTCTGCACAGTGAAGAAGACAACCAATAAAACTAAAAGGCAGGTTACTGAACAGGAGAAGATATTTGCAAATGACATATCTGATAAAGAGTTAGTATGCAAAATATATAAAGAACTTTTATAACTTAACACCCAAAAAGCAAATACTATAATTTAAGAATGGGCAGAAGAAATGGACAGACATTTCTCCAAAGAAGACATCCAGATGGCCAAAAAACACATGAAAAAATATTCAACATCACTCATTATCAGGGAAATGCAAATCAAAACCACAATGAGATTATCACCTCACACTGTCAGAATGGCTAAAATCAAAAACACAAGAAACAACAAGTGTTGGCGAAGATGTGGAGAAAAAGGAACCCTCTTGCATTGTTGATGGGAATGCAAACTGGGAACAGCCACTGTGGAAAACAGCATGGAGGTTCCTCAAAAGATTAAAATAGAACTACTCTCTGATTCATATCCTAGAACTGCTTATTTACCCCCAAACTACAAAAACACTAACTCAAAGGGATACATGCACCCCTATGTTTACAGCAGCATTAGTTACAACAGCCACATTATGGAATCAGCCCCTGTTCATTGATAGATGAGTGGATAAAGACGTGATATATATACATAATGGAATGTTATTCAGTCATAAAAAACAATGAAATCTTGCCATTTGCAATGACATAGATGGAGCTAGAGAGCATAAGGTTAAGTGAAAAAAGTCAGAGAAAGATAAATACCATATGAGTTCACTCATATGTGGCAGTTAAGAAACACAACAAATGAGCAAAGAAATACAAGAGGAAAAAAAAGAAACAAAAAAAGAGAGACAAGCCAAGAAACAGACTCTTAACTGGAGAGAACAAACTGATGGTTACCAGAGGGGAGGTGGAAGGGGGGATGGGTGAAATAGGTGATGGGGATTAAGGAGGGCACTTGTCATAATGAGTACAGGGTGATGTATGGAAGTGTTGAATCATTATATTGTACACTTGAAACTAATGTAACACTTTATGTTAACTAATTCTGGAATTTAAAAATGTTTTAAATATTTTAAAAAGAGAAAATCCATTTAATTTATCCCTGGAAACATTCTCCTTTGAATACTAGAGAGATAGTTGTATTCCATCCATAAATGTGCAGGAGTCAAAGGAATCCTAAGAAGCACTCTATGTCTTTACAATGAATAATTGAGCTACCCCCATAACAATGTAAAATGTGTTCATTGTTTTTCAACTTTTAGAATCAACACATACAGATCACAGATTTAATGTCTTCTGTCAGGAAGGTTACAGAAGAGAAAGTGTGTGTTATAAAGTAAAAAAAAATACAAAAGTAAAGGTAATACCTGTGATGCTGAATTGGAATTGTAGGTATCAGTATTAGGTCATGCTTTTAAATATATATCTATAAATATACAAATACATATGTATTTGTAATTATATATTACATATAAATGTTATATTTGTAATGAATATACATATCTTTATATCCCTATATAAATATACACATATGTGCATATAGATATGTATTTTAAAATAAATATATATGCATATGTGCATATGTGTGCATATATATCTATATGGAAATATATACGGACATAAATTTCTTAGTTATGACCACTGAGAGGACCTAGAAATAATAACACACCAGGAACAAAGAGCAGACTTACCACCCAAACTCGATTTCCAAATATTATTCTCCAAGAATATATGGTTAATTCCAGACCACATGAGGAAAAGCATAGGATGAGCCTGAAACCTTTTGCCATGGCAAAAAATTGGAAGTCCTCAAAGAATGATGAGAATATATCAAAAGGACAGCTCAAGAGGTTTCCATTAGCTAAAGGTGAGCATTAAAATAATGATAATAGATGATCATAACTCATATGCTCATAGGTGATCATACACAAAATAAGAATCCATAAATCCAGATTAATATAAACTGATTAACTAATATCTTTTAAGTGGGGATATGACAACCAGAGATAGCAGAAGCTGAGGAGCAGTAAAGGAAAAGGACAGAGTGCCACTGTCTTACAAAATAAAAGCAAGTGATACTGTCTATTAATGATGCAACAAGATATTAAGGTTAATATATTGTTTGAAATTACAGAAATGAGCAAAGGCAGAACTGTGAGTATCATTATATTAGGAATGCTATGATCTGTATTTGTGCCCCCCCCGCAATTCATATGTTGAAATCCTAACCCCCTCCCCCAAATGATAGTAGTGACAGACAGGGCTTTTGGGAGGGGCTAGGTCACGAGAGTAGCACCTTCATTAAAGGAATAGTGTTCTTATAACCAAGGCCCCCACAGAGCTCCATAGCCCCACCCACCATGTGAAGACACAGCAAGAAGGTGCCATCTGTGAACAGAAAGTGGGCTCTCAAGATACTAAATCTGCCAGCACCTTGATCTTGGATTTCCCAAGCTCCCGAACTGTGAGGAATAAATTTCTGTTGTTTACTAGCCACCCAGTCTGACGTATTTTGTGTGACAGTCTGAAGGGACTAAGACAAGTAGGGAGAGGAGAAGGACAAGATGCAAACTGTCTAAATCCTTAGGTATTAGGTCAGAAAGTTAATAGGAAAAATAGCAACGTAACCATATTATTTAAAAATATGTACATAATATTTTTAAGCTTAAGAAACTGCAATGATGCAAACGTGTTGCTTTTAAAAATGATCACTGAGAGCGAGGAGTGAAAAGTTTTGGGACCACTGCATTTTAGTATAAGCCTGAGCATATAGTTTCATTTTTGAGCTTCTGCGTTGATTCCTTTCATGAAATTTTTAAGAAATGTGGGTATTAAAAAAAAAAAAAAAAAAGAAATGTGGATATTCATACATATATCCAAACTCCTACTTCCTTCCCAAGGTCACTATTGTTTAGCATCTTTGGAAGGTCTTAACCATTGTTATAGTTATTTTTCAGCCTTACTAATGGTTGAAATATGAGTGTCATAGGTTTATGGGTTCTTCAAAAAGAATTATGCTGCCTTACACTTGCTCCCAATTTGCCCCATCCAAGCATCAGGTATTACCACACAGCTCACATGTATTGGGATTTGATAACAAAAAATTAATAACTTGGTAAAATCCCCTTTCATCATTACAATCTTCTGGTTAGAATTATCTAAAACTTTTCGTTTTCTTACAGTCTTTTTCTGTCTTTGATAATTTCAGCAACTTGTTGGAAAAAAATTACTCCGTATTATATTTTTTGTCACTTTGTGTGCTTATTTTTATTATTTTAATTTTATTTTTTAAATTAACAAAGATTGAAACTGACTTTTTTTAGATGTATACTTCTGAGTTTTAACACATGAACAGATTAATGTTCCCACCATTGCAATTAGGATATAGGACAGTTCCGTCACCTCAAAAAACCCGCCTGCACCACCCATTGGGGCTCATTCTGATGCACTCCTAACCCCTGACTTTCCACCAATATACTTTTGCTTTTGAGAATGTCATATACATGGAATCCACAGTATGTAACCTTTGAGGCTGAATTCTTTTACTTGGCATAATGCCTTTGGAATTCATCCAAGTCGTTTGGTATCAATAATTAACGCCTTTCTAGTACTTAGTAGTATTCCAATATATGGATGTACCACGATTTGTTTTTCCTTCATTTCCTGAAGAAGATTTGTGCCATTTCCAGTTGGACACCAATATGAATAGAGTCATTACAGACACCCGTGTACAGGTGAACTTCTGTGGGAACATAAGTCTTCATTTTTCTAGGAAAAATACCTAGGAGTCAGATTGCTATGCCAAACAATGCAGGCACGCTTAGCTGTTTTCCAGAGTGACTGTATCATTTCACATTTCCACCAGCAATGTACAAGAGTTCCAGTTGCTCTACTTCCTTGTCAATGTTTGGTATTGTCAATATCTTTATTTTATCCATTCGAATAGATGTATACTGATATTGCAGTCTTTCACTATTACACATGATGTTAGCTTGTAGGTGTCCCATAGCAAGTTGAAGAAATTTCCTTCTATTCCTAATTTGCTGAGAACTTTTATTATGTATGAATATTGAATACTGGAAAATCCTTTCTTGCATTAATTAATATCATCACATGATTTTTTCTCCTTAAACTATTAATAAATGGTCTGTACTATTTTTACTTCCAAAGCTTCTGACACTAAGTATGTGGGGTTTTTTTCTCACACCAATCAATCCTCCAATGTTCCAGGCACCAACTAGGTGCCCTACAATTCAATTCAGTTCTGACTAACTGTTTGGAGTTAGCACTGGGAACCATGGGTTTAAGGGCTCAGTCTCACAAGCCTGCCATCACTTCAGATGCCATCACAAGTATTGGGTGCCCAGGGTACCCACACTTCTGTTCAATTTGGCTTCAAAGCAGGGGGTTCCCATAATCCCTGCCCTTTCCGGTTCAGTAATTTGTTAGAACAGCTCATCAAACTCAGGAAGGTGCTTTAGTTATTCTTACAGGTTTATTATAAAGGCTGCATTTCAGAAAAGCCGAATGGAAGAGATGCATAGGGCAAGGGATGGGAGAAGAAGGGTGGTGCATGGAGCTTCTATGCCCTCTCCAGGTTCTACCTGTTTCTGGTAGTACCTTAATGTGTTCATCAACTCAGGAGTTCTCTGACCCCTGTCATCACATTATGAAGTCATGATTGATTAAATCATTGCCATTGTTGATTAACTCGATATCTAGCCCCTCTCCCCTCCTTAGAGGTTGGGAGGCAGAGGATACAAGACTAAAAGAGCCAACCTAATCATACCTAGGTCTTTCTGGTAACCAGCTTCCATTCTGATGCTATCTAGGGGCATCCAGCCACCAGTCACCTCGTTAGCATACAAAAGATACTCTTCTCACTCCAGAGATTCCAAGGGTTTTAGGAGGGACAAAAACCCAATACATATTTATTATTATACCACAGATGGGTTTCGCTGATTGATTGTCAAATACTAAGCCAACCTTGAATTCATGGAATAAATAAATAAATATTCTTTTATACATTACTGGATTTGATTTGTTAGTATTTTTGGTGATATTTTGCATCTATATTTGTGAGAGATGTTGACCTATTATTTTCTTATATTGTCCTTCTGTTTTTCATATCATGGTAATGCTCACTTCATAACATGAGTTGGGAAGTGTGTCCTCATCTTCAAGAGTTAACGTAGCCTTGGTTTTATTTCTTCTGTATATACCTGATAGAATTTAGCAGTAAAACTGTCTTGGCCTGGAGATTTATTTTTCACAGGTGTTTAATGATGGATTAAGTGGCTTCATAATTATAGAACTATTATGGTTATTTAATTTATCTTAAGAGACTTTTTGGAAATTTTTGGTTTGGGGGAAGTTTTTCATTACACCTAGCTTATTGAATTACATACATTGATCTATTTATATTATTCATTTTTTATCCTTTTTACTTCATCAGAGAGTGTAGTAATAGCCTTCTTTCATTCCTTATACTGGTAATTTGTTAAAGTTCAACAGTTTGATTATGATTTTTCTGAGTGTGAATTTCTTTGAGTTTATCCCTTTTGGAGTGCATCAAGCTTCTTGAATCTTTAGGTTTCTGTCTTTCATCATATTTGGGAAATTTCCAGTTGCTATGTCTTCAAATAATTTGTCCTATACTATACTTTCTCCTCATTTTCTGGGACTCCTGTAACATGAATGTTAGACATTTGGTATTATCCCAAATCTCTTTATTTTCCCCCCTTTTTTTTCTATTCCTTAGATTGCATAATTTCTTTTGATTTATCTTCAAGTTCACTATTTCCTCTTTCATCTTTACTGACCGCATACAGTGAGGGTTTCATTTGTTTATTTATTTGGGGTTTTTCTTTTTGCTTGCTTATTTTTGTAGAGTCTGGGTTATCATAGCTTTAGTTCTAAAGTTCCCATTTGGTACTTCTTTATATCTTTTAGTTTTTTGTTTAGACTTTCTCTATATTTGCTTCAAGAGTGTTCATCCTTACTTATTTGAGCACCTTTATAATAGCTACCTTACAGTATTTCCCAGATAACACCAATTTCTTAACTATCTTAGTACTGGTGTCTGTTCTTTGTCTTTTCTCATGTGAATTGGATTTTTTTTGAGGGGGGAAGGGGCAATAATTCATTGCTTGCCAATGAATTATTCATTATATTTAGACACTTTGAATGTTATCTTATGAGACTCTGAGTCTTATTTAAATTCCATAGAAAATCTTGATATTTTACTTTAGTAGGCAATCAACCCAGTTGTTTTAGACTCCATGTTATAACCACCTTCCTGTGGTTTGTGTTTTCAACATACATTTCAGTTTTCAATACCTTTGCAGCATTATTTACATCTGTCTTCTGTGTTTGCCACTCAGTGGCCAGTTTAGGACCTGGGCAGTTGCCCATCTCTTAGTTCCATTCTCAAAGTATGCTGTATATTGTTCACAATTAGATCCATTCATGGGCAACTCAAGTGAGTGCAGGAATTTATAAACATTTTTGTGGGATTGCTTTCCCAACCCTTGTATATCCATGATCTCTTTGATACTTTGTGATTCCCTAGGACTCCCTTTGCAGTTCCCCAGAAATCTTGGGCTTAAGTTACCCACCCTGACACAAACTTGCCATGACTGTATCTGCATCCAGGGTCAAGCGGAAGGAGGACAAAGAAAGAAAAAAAATATTGAATGTTCTCATCCCTCAAAGTTTAAAGCACTTGTGGGCCCCTGTACCCACCACTGTTTCTACCACAAGACCATTCTCCTTGCCCTGTTCCTGCAGCCAGAACTAGAGGGCTTCACCCCACATTCTCTCTCTCAGTATGACGCTAACTTCCATATCTTGTACTACTTGAATCCAGGCTGGGGTATACTAGAGGGGGAACAAATGGTAAACTCGCTCTTGGTTCGGTGGTACTTCAAATTCTAGTAAGACCCTCAAGCAGCTGTTCCATGCATTTTGTCTAGGTTTTATAGCTCCATTCACTATGAGTGACAAGTTGGACTGGAATCCCTAAGTGCTTATTCTTTCAGTTAAGCTTATGAAAATCATTGTTACTTTAAAATTAGTTTCTATCAACAGCTTATCTGTGTGTGTGTGTAAGAGAGAAAGAGAGAGAAGGGAGGGAAGAAGAGAGGGAGGGAAAGAAAGCAGGAAGAGAAGACCAAGAAGGAGAGAGTAAGGCAAGATAGAAAGATAGCCATTAATCTCAAACACCTGACTGGAGTGAGAGGAAGGTAACTTCTTTAAGATATGACAAATTGTTACTCTTGTCTGGGAGAGAGATCATTGTGAGAAAACCAAATTTCTTAAATGTACATGTAGAAGTTGTACTCTTCATCACACAAGTTTTGCCAAGTGGAGTAAAAGCGCCACTTTAGTTTTGAAAAAATAAATAAGGCAAAAATTTAATTTAATGCTTATCCTGAAAACTTTAGAGGTTAAGGTGGAGAATCCTTCCTTAAAAAAAGCTTTCAGGGTGCCTGGGTGGCCAGTCGGTTAAGCCTTTGACTTTGACTCAGGTCATGATCTCATGGTTTGTGAGTTCGAGCCCCGCGTCAGGCTCTGTGCTGACAGCTCAGAGGCTGGAGCTGGCTTTGGATTCTGCGTCTACTTCTCTCTTTGCCCCTCCCCCACTCATGCTCGGTCTCTCTGTCTCTCAATAATAAATAAACGTTAAAAAAAATTAAAAAAAAAAGCTTTTAAGAGGGGTGCCTGGGTGGCTCAGTCGGTTTAGCATCTGACTTTGGCTCAGGTCATGATCTCAACATCCGAGGGTTCAAGCCAAAGGTCATTCCCAAAGGTCATTAAGCCAAGGGATGAAACATAACATAACCTTGGGGAAGGGGTTACATGGACAATTTAAAATGTATTCCCAGGTTTTTCTGATAAACGGCAATGGGCTGAGAGTAGAAGTTTTGACTTTAAAAACTTTCAATTCACATATATCAGATGTTTCTAAGTGTTCAGACATTTACACCTCATCATATAATTTTATATAAAGATTAGAAATCTCTATTCATTATGAATTCCTTTAATCTTAAAAGCATATTTAAATGGTAAACCTACTAAAGCACTATTCATACCTAGAAGACTATTGTGAATAAATGACTTAATTTTAAAATTCAAAACTGATTCTTTTTCTATGTATATTTTTCCCATTCTATTGTGTTCTTAAAATGGGAAAACCAGAATAAAATCCTCAGTACTTCAGAGCTAAACACTGAATAAGGATAAAGTAAAATTTTCATTTTGCTCATCATCTGTAGGTGTTGTGAAGAGGGGGGATTTTAAGAGGTTGTGTTCATACAGAAACCCAGAAATATGTAAATCTTGTCTTGCCCCAGCCACCTCTCATCCCCACAAAATCCCCATGGAAGTACATGTATAAATAAAAATGGCAGAGCTAGGCAAATTAACCTTCATTATTAACTTGGACTTCGGTCCCAATGCCTAAGCAAAACCAGAGCTCTAGTCTGTTGGACTGATCAGTGGAAAACTCCTTTCTCCCAATTATAAGCAAAACAGAGGCATAAACTAAAGCATACTGAATGACCCACAATTTTCTCTAAGCCCACATTAAGATTTCAGAATTTACTACTGACTCAACATGGGCTGGTTTTGAGACTAGCCATCTTTTCTGAAAGGAAAGTTAAGAGTACTTGTCCCAAAAGTTAAGCCACCACTCCAGAGTTCCTGGGCCAACACAAAAGTCAGAGCCTATCTGCGTTGTGGAAAGAGAAGAAATTTTCCCTATAGAAGAAACTGAAAACAACTGCAAAGGCAGGAGTGAGAAGTGAAATGAAAGAGATGTGACCAGAGATAGGCTTATCTCCGATTCTCCACCTATCTCCTCAGTTTTAGATTCTTGAAACTGACTGATCCGGGGCGCCTGGGTGGCTTGGTCGGTTAAGCGTCCGACTTTGACTCAGGTCATGATCTCACGGTCCGTGAGTTCGAGCCCCGCGTTGGGCTCTATGCTGACTGCTCAGAGCCTGGAGCCTGTTTCAGATTCTGTGTCTCCCTCTCTCTCTGTCCCTCCCCTGTTCATGCTCTGTCTCTCTCTGTCTCAAAAATAAATAAACATTAAAAAATTTTTTTTTAAAAAAAGAAACTGACTGATCCTTAGGGAGAAGTAAAGATTGATACAAAAATCAACAAAGAGAATATTCTTCCCCTAGAGGGTATTCTCCATGAATTGGCCCAGCGTTTTCTTACCTTTTAAGTTTTTTTAATGTTTATTTTTGAGAGAGAGAGAGAGACAGAGACAGAGACAGAGTGTGAGTCGGGGAGGGGCAGAGAGAGAGGGAGACACAGAATCCAAAACAGGCTACAGGCTCTGAACTGTCAGCACAGAGCCCGACGTGGAGCTCAAACCCACGAACTGTGAGATCATGACCTGAGCCGCAGTCGGACACTTAACCGACTGAGCCACCCAGGCGCCCCCTTACCTTTTAAAAACACTCATCTCATTTGTCAGAGAAGTATCCATATAACAATTCTCAGATTCCTAACCTTAATTACAACTGAATGGCCAAACTTCATCTTTAAAAGTAGAGACTGTGTTGTTTCAAATTATATACATGGCCTTGAACCGGCCCATAGTGAAATTAATTGGTTGCTCACTTTTCTGCCAACTTGACAGCCAAGCAAAATCTTGCACCTATTTTTTTCTTTATAACTGCATTCTGCCACTGTATGAGTTTCCTATTGCTGCTGTAACAAATTACCACACACTTAATGGCTCCAGGTCTGTGAGCTAGATGAGGTCTAGGAATTGAACATGAGGTCATGAATGCTCACGTTGGTGATTTGAGTCAAATTTTTGTGAACCAGACTCTTTCCAGGTATGAGAAGCAGCACCTTAGTTAGCTGCACATCCATTTCATCCCTAGAGATTCCACGATAGATGAACCGTTGCCATAAGTCCCTGTGGGTCACTCTTCTCACGGCTTCATCCTGGCAGCTCATTAAGATGATGACACTTATCTTGTCTTTGCTAGATAGGCACTGGCCTGAGGCCCCTACCACTCTGTGAGTCCATGATTCCATTGGAACTTGAGTGCTCCAGTGACAGTGCAGCCCCTGCTGCTATCTCTCCAGCCTGCAAAGGACAGACATTAGAGAGGTTGGTGTTTTGCCTTACCACCACATTTCTGAATATTCAGGTGAGGGGGCCTCTTCATGGGGACATGGTGAGTGAGTGGCTGCACAAATTGCATATACTAGACTCATTCCAACATTCAAATCTCCCTGGGCCTTTGGACTCCTTCTGCTATAACATTCCAGGAAAACTCCAGTATTTCTTCCTCACTGACTCTATACCACCATTGGGTATAGTCTTCAGTTCACCATATTTACATCATTCTCAGGTGGATGAGCCAACACATTAAATCCCAAAACCCAGGAAAAGGTAACTATATGGATGAATTTGACCCAGTCGAATCTTACAGTTTTCCTCTCTGGCTTAAGACCCTTAGAAACTATTCTTATATATGCTACACAGACTCTGACCGATAGAACTTGGCAAGGTGCTGAAACTCTTTGATACAGACAATTTCCTCTGTAACCAGGCACTGTACTTTTTCATTCCAGTGTTCCTGTGTACCCCATTCTACTACTACTGTATGGATTGTATAGCCATAGGCAATTGATTCCACGTATATGAGCTTCATCTTTAAATGCAAGTAACAATACCTACTGCATAGTGTTGGTGCATGAAAAATAAATAAAGCTACTAACACAGAGCCCAGGACGTAAGAAGTGCACAGAACATTGCAGCTTTTTCCCTGCTTTAAGGATCAACCTTGAAGCAAAACCCCCAGATACAAGCAAAAAAAAAAAAATTCAATGGAGAATTCAACCACTTTATTAGATTACTTCTTTTCTTACTTAGGACTAAAGAAATCTTACTACAAAAAAATTACTTCAGTTCATTTTAGCCTATTTCACACATAGCAGGTACTTCCAAATACTATTTGTGAAATTAAATCCTAATCCAAAACTTGAATATGTGTAACTGTCCTTAGAATTTATTCTCCTTCAAGCATCTATGTCTGAAGAAAAAAAAATCCATAGGATTTCCAGATTTACCAGTAAAAGACAAATGCATCATAAATTGGTATTTTAATTACTCATGAGTGGGATTGATGCTGAGCCTTGAGTGTACTTAACAGGTTTTGTTTTTCATGAAAGCCTTCATTTCCGGTGACATTGGCAATCAGATTATGAATCTTAGCTCCAGTGCGGTAATTATGTCAAACACAGCTTGGGAGGGTAAAAGTGTTCAGTAGAGAGCAGTTGCCCTTGCTCAGAAGGAACAAGCACAGAAAGGATAAATGGCTACTTATCAAATTCATCCTACTTGGGGAATGACAAATTTCTGTAGAGTCATAGGAATAAAACTGCTGTTAGAAACCTAATTTCCAACTTGTACAGAAGAAGGAAATAGAAGGATAGAAACAGTGGACAATAGAAATTCATTTATTCACTAACATTTTATTCTCCTATTGCCTAGAAGAAAGTGTAAACATACTGTCTCCCCACATGTTTTAATTTATACTAATACTTTCACCAATTAAGTTGTTGGGGAACGCCCTTTTAAAAGCTGATGCATTTAGGACTAGCTTGCCATCAACTTGTGATGTCAATGTTAATTGCTTTAAGAACCTACAGTTTGAAGAAATACCCATATATAAGTGTTGCCAGGGCTATGATCATTCTTTTGGGAAGCAACTTCCTTAATAGCAAAAAGGTGCAATGTATAAACACATATTCTCGAGTCATCTTTTAGAAATTCACTCATTCCAAGTACTTCCCCAAAGTGTAAAATTGAGATACAAAATAACCATTCCATGATGTGCTTCAAAAATGTACCAGATGTATTTCTCCATTCTTGTGGGAACCTGTGGATTAGCCTTCCCACGTGAGCTATCCCTATGCAGGAAAATCATTTCCTCTTACTTTTCCCACAAACTCTGTTGCAATTTGCAGGACATTATGGGAAATTTGCCACACTATGTGGGACACTTTGGTCTCTTGCTGAAATTTTGTAGGCATGCACACCCATGGTTTGAAGCAGGGATCAAGATACTTGCTTCATATGATAAGATCGAACATATAATGCTTCATGAGGGGACCAGGAGCCTGCCTCTCCTTTCCAAAGTCATTAGAACTGACAGTACAGCCCATTCATTTAGTCAAACTGCAGAACAGAACAAACAGCATAACCATTAGCTACAGATATCCCTGCTGATTTAACACTGCTAGAGACTGCAACATCACATCTCTGCACTGCCAGGGAGGAAAGGATTTGGAGAACTCATCCAAAATGGGTTCTCTTCTTAAGAGAAACTCAAACTCCACCATTCTGCTTGCTCTGAGTGTCACAGAAGTTTTGAGCTGCTACAAATCCTTGTAGTGGTGGCATTTTATTCCCCTGGTAGGCCTGGGGAGACCTGGAAGCAGGGAGAGAATTGCTTTTAAACAAGAGCCTCAATTGTCTATGTAAGCTAGGTTTCCATTTATTCAAGGAAGAAATCTATTTTTAAGTCAATTTTCTCTTGAGAAGTAACGATTCCACTTACAGGGGAAAATGTTTATGAACCTGAATGTATAAAAAGCTCAATTTTATAAAATCCCAAATTTGCAAAAAATATAATTTACAGAAGCTTTAAGAAACATTCATTGTTTACTTCAGGTGTTTCTATACTTGTTTTGTTTTGTTTTGTTTTCTCCAAAAAATACCATAAAAAATACATCAAAGTATAAGAAAAGTCCACTGGGTGTATGTATCTAAAAGTAAGTGCCCAATAAAAATAGTTGATTTGGCCAATTTCAAGTAATCAGTCTGAGCTTCTCCCTGTGACTTCTGTGCTAGGACTGTGAGTCACCAGGATATAGAAGTCGTGTCTATATTATAAAAATGACCAGATAGATAATAAATGAGATCACTAATCACACTAGAATGTAATTGGTCTAACCATGAACTGAGATTGGCTATTAATAGGAAATAATAGAAAAAAATTAGTCTGCACATGATGGTTCAGTGGCAATCCTAGAGACATAGGTATTATCAGAGACGATTCTAATTAAAAAAAAAAAATCTAAAGCCCTGAAAAGTTATCACAGTGGTCTTCAAGAATCTCCTAAGACAAGAAGAAACTATTGGACCAATTGAATCCCACCTCTGAGATATTTAAAAAATCTTAATAGTAAAGAAACAAAATGATAAACACTTTGAAAGAAGCCCCAAATTTCCCTAAACAATTGTATAAAATAGTTTTTTTTTCTCATCTCTCCCTCGTCCATCAACCCAGCCCTCTCTTGTCATTTGAAGCTTCCCCCCCACCCCCCGATCATAAACATACGAACACACACACTAGTTCCACTCAAGTTACGATAATAAAGATCTACTTAACCTAAATAAATAAAAATCAATAAATCTAATTGACATATTTTTAGTCCTTTTCTTACTTAACCTCTGAAAAATCACAGCCCACTCTTTACTAGTCCCTTCTTGAAACATCCACTTTCCTTGTCCTCCATAAGTGGCCTCCTACTTTCCCTTCTACTCTGGTCAATCTCTGTGAACCATTCTCTTCTCCCTGGATAATGGTGTTGGTGTTAAGTCACCCTCTCTTTTCAATACACACTCTTCCTACATAATCTTTTTAAACTCATGGAGAAAATTCACAAACTTAACTCTTCAGCCTTGACCTCCTACTTCAGGTAACCAACTGCCTTGATGTGTTTATTCAGTTCTCTTACAGAACCACATCTTTAAGTTCTCTGCAACTGATCTCATAGTAGTTCTTTATTCTAAATTTGGTTTTCTTCCAACGTTTCTTGATGGTACCAACAACGGTCCAGTTGTGCAAGCCAAAAACCTGGGACCACCTTTAACAATTCTCCACCAGTTCTTCCTCATATAACCAATCCATCTGAAACTACTATAAAATTTCCCCCTGATGTTTTATGAGTTCATCCATTTCTGTCCATCTCCGGTGACACTACCCTCATTCACACTATCATTATATGCTATCTGGACCATTAAAATGGTCTCATAACAGCTTTCCACTTCTACTCTTGCCTATTCAAACTAAAGCCAGAGTGACTGAAGTAAACAAATAAATTTGATTATATCACTTAGTGCATAAAACACCTCAGTAGTTTCCAACTGCTCTTAGATAAAGTTCAAGACTCTTAATGGTTTCCCTGGCTACCCATCTCACTAGCATATTTTCTATACTCCTCCTCTCATACTGTCTTCTTCCGGCACACTTACCTCTTTTTCAGTTCCCATACATACTACATTCCATCTTGCCTCAGATGATGTCCCCTCTGCTGAACACTCTTTTCCTCTTGCCTCAGTCAATTTTTCCTACAGATCTCAGGTTTAATGTCACTTCCTTAGAAAAGACTTCTATGACTTCCCTGTCCTAGGAATTGCCCATCATATGTTTTTATAACAATATCGCTATACCTCTACATTGTGGCATTTATCAGTTATAATATGAAAGTTATCTGTGTGATCATGAGATGTATATATAAGCAATAAGCTCCATGAGGTAGGTGAAGGGTCTCGTATTCACTGCTCCAACATACTGCAGGTCAATATTTGTAGAATGAATGAGTGAATTAGTATTTGTAGAATGAATGAATGAATGCTGAATGAATGAGTGATGTATTCTGGGAACTCTTATTAAACAAGGATAGATACTCACTGAAAAACTCGACCAGCCCAACAACAACTAGCTAAAGTGACCATAGAATCTGACATATTGTTAGTAGTGATTAAAATGAAGATGGTGACAATAATACTGATGATCATGACAATGTTAGTACTCAATGAGCTTTATTTGGCACATGGACAAAATACCAGTGTAATCCTCATCATAACCCTAGAAGTAAATATTCCTGTCCCCTTTTTATAAGGACACTGAAATTCAGAGAGATAAAGATGTTTTGTTGAACTACTATTATGAAAATGTGATGTGCCTCTCAAGTATGTTTTTACTATTTTTATCTTTCAGATAGAAGAGTATTCCTAACTTCTTTATCAATCCAATAATACCAAACATTTTATATTTAGTGCCCTACGGGGAAACTGCTGACCTTTAAAAATAAGCTTATTCACAAACATTTCCAATAATTTAAGTGCATTGTTGTTCATCATTAGTAAGTGGAACTCTGTTTTTCAGTACTGCAAAAGCACTTATTTAGAATGTAATGGTCCAGAAAGTTAAGTAGTGAGTTGACTCGAGTTTTTTCTTACTATAATGTACTCTCTAAAAACCTAGCCAGATTATTGCTATATATATAAAGGTTTAACTTTCTATTAACACTAAAATAGAAACTATTCCTGGTATAGAAGGTAGGACTATAAAAATGTTGATTATAGGTCTATCTAGAAATTAAGAGTGGATTAATTATTCACTTGACTCTGTTGTACATGTCTCCGATAAATGTTTTCATATTTGTGATTCCAAAAGAAACTGTAAAAATGTAACTTCAAAACACACTCTGGTAATATAAAATGTACCAAAAAAATAAAAATCAATAACAATAATTATTCCTTTCTTGTACACCCACCTTCATAGGCCTCTGATCACTTTCAATGACGTAGCTACCCTATGGTCAAGCAGAAAAAGTACTGATAAACCAAAGCCGTGACTTCTCAATACAAAGTAAACGCTAATAGTTGCTGAACTCTGTAAGTGCCAGAAAAGTTCTCTCCAACTTGGACCAACAATCCAGGATGATGTTGTGCAATTTTTCCAAGATAGGTGCAATTTTCCTCCATCTTCCCAGCCTTGGTTGATTACAAATTATTTTATATGAATCTTCTGTCATCTAAATTTTTAGAATATTTCATTTACAATATCAACTATTTGGATAAACCTGCGAAAATGACAGCTGATCCTGTTTGAAGAAACGTGTCACTCTGTCTCACAAGAAGTCATGCAATACTGAGACCTAATGATGGTTTTACAACTGTTTTCCAGCATATTTTTACATTGCATGCATTTTCACTTCCAGCCATGAAGCCAGTACTTAACAAGACAGAAAATTAATAATTCAGCTGAACATGTTTAACCAGGTAATGCAGTCACATGCTAACTCCCCAGATGATTGAGCTTTATTTCATCTTCTAGATAGGGATTTTAAGTCATGTGATACTATGACCAAGGTGACAGGGATTATAATGCGCCAAAAAAGTACAATAGGTATACACCTCAAAAGTGCTTTTCTTCTGTATTTACACCAAATATGAGAGGAGGGGGAGTTTGGGGAGGAGGATGCCAAACTGACACCCCATGCGTAACTTGTTCCACTGTAGCTGGTTTTTTGCAGCACATATGGCTCATACCATACTGATCTGAGATCCCTCCAACACATAGAAATAAGCAGAAAAAGTGACGAATTAAGTGTTAGCCTTCACTTTGAGTTTCCTGCCTTTGGAGATTTTTCTCTAAGAGTATTATTTAAAAGTTGTTAATTTCCTTTTATAACAGTTTTTTTTTTTTAATGGAAGAAATTCCTCATAGAAGTGTAAAAGGGATGGCAGAATAGACTATAAAGGTTCTAAAGATGTGTTAATACTTAACTGTGGACTTTTTGAAATGCAGATTATGCAAATACTCATCAAGGTACTTTGAAACATATTATTGATCCAACGGACTCTACTGATTTTATTTGGTGCTATTAGAATCTGCTTCTAAACTGCAGATTGGGTATTTTAAGTAATACTGTTTACCTAGTAGATTAGAAGGATTCCGCCAGGGCTATAAATATATATATATATACTTATATATATATATATTTATATATATATTTATATATATATAAATATATATATATTTATATTTATATATATAAATAAATAGTTAGAACATATGTTGAAAATTAGCAGTCCAAGGCCCAAGAAAAATCTTTATGCACAACTCTTCCTCAGAGCAGACAGAAATCAAACTGCAGTTTAAAAACCAGATATACCTTCAGTGACCCACCATCATATTTAGCATTAATAGACACTCTCTAATTTCCCTTAATATCAAGTCATCAGGCAACACTTGAATCTATGGCAAAATGGTTTGGGTCTCTTTCTTCCCTGAAAAAGTTTTAAACAACAGATTCCCCTAGAAGCCGTTAGTCAATTCTAAATTGTCTTCTAGATAGTTTAGAGCTTAAAAGAACAGGTTCTAACCAAGGATGACAAGTTTTACCACCTTGAAATGCAAAAACCACTAGGCTTATAATTTCAGCCCTTATTTATGCTAGGTTACCATGCATGTCAAAAGAGAAATACAGTTTAATCACTTATTTAGAAGATAAAAAAGATAAGATGATTTTATTCACCTAGAATACTTTAAGTGAATGAGTAAACCTTATGAAACATGTACAAAAACCATGTAACTTTTTCTCCTTTCATATGTTAAAATAAATTATAATTTTCAAATCAATGTATTTCATAGTAAGAACCTCTCCTTTTTGCATTTCATACAATAACTACATAATAGATATAACAGTTTAAATACAAACATATTTTCAAGTCCTAAGTCTGGAGTGACAACTTTAAATTATTTATCATTCATTCATGAGATTCTGGTATCTCTATGCACTATATTTGTGTAACTGGACAGAGGGATTTCCAAGACAATGAAATGCAGAGAGAAAGAAGGACTCAACAGTAAGAGGTATATTAGGATCAATGCTTACTCCAGTTACAAACGACTTTTTCACTTTTGAGTGGTGGGCAAAATAGTCAGGAGTGGATTACTCAAAGCTATTCCTAATCTGAAAATGTTTGTGCTTGTATACTTCATGCATCTCCATGTGGAAGGGACGAAAATGAATGAAGAAGAGATACAAAGCTGATTCAGAAGTCCTAATTTTGACCATAACCCCAACTGTTGGTTACAAGCAAGACTGCTTGAATAAGATTAACAACCAAAGTAACAGGGAAAACCCATTTTAAAAGCATATCTGGAGCCCTGCTTTTGAAAGGAGGACAATATTGCAACAATCTTTACAAACAATAGTTAACTCAATAAATATATTGAAAGTAAGTACATATGGATGAAATTTCCCTGACATCATTTAAAAATAATTAAGGGCGGGAAATACTTGGGATAGAAAGCATTTGGAATTTTATTGAAAACAAGCCGTTTGTAAAATAACTGGAGATGTTTAATGAGCTTAAAATGTAGGCGTGTTGGCACATCTTCCTTTTGGATTAATAAACTTTTTATTACTAGAGCCTGGTGGGTACACATTCCTCAGATCTAGTGTCAGCATTACCCTCTTTCAAGAAAGAACCCTGGAGCCAGCCATGGACCACATCCATAGTATCCTTAAGTACAGGAAATCCTGGGAAAACAAGGGATGGCAGGGGGAGGATCATAGCAAAAACATGGTCATATAATGATACAATTTTTCTCATGCATTGAATTGCTCTTAGAAATAATCAGCATGAGAGAAAGGACTTGAACTTTGGATTTATAACCAAAATCACATTCTTTCTCTAAAGGTCTAAATGATTTTAAAGGTACCTATCCTGCTAGAATAACCTATAATCAGTGGGTTTGAGGCAATTTAAAAGCAATGATACAAAAACAAAAGGTCGCAGACTCTTGCCTACCTCTGTGTCGATCACATTCTACAAAATGCTAGCTACTGTGGGCATTGTTTTCTTAAGTGTAGGGCCCAAGGAGTTTACCAAACAAAACCTAATTTAAAAAAACAAAACAACAAAAACAAGAAAAAAAACCCTAAGAGGGGTGCCTGGGTAGCTCAATCTGTTAAGTGTCCTACTCTTGATTTTGGCTCAGGTCATGATCTCACAGTTTCGTGGGATTGAGCCCTGCATTGGGCTCCATGCTGACAGCGCAGAGCCTGCTTGGGATTCTCTGTCTCCCTCTCTCTCTACCCCCCTCGTGCTGTCTCTGTCTCTCTGAAAATAAATAAACTTAAAAAATTAACCTAAGAAAATAGAACAGCTTCCCGGTACCCATGACCTAGGATACAATCCATAGCTTAAGGTCTATTTGTACATCAAATTTTCCTTTTGAATCTTCCATTCCCCCAAACAAATGTCAAATGTATTCAGAGTTTATGAAACAAAAGACCATAAGTGGGAGAAGGCAAATGTTCTGGAAGAAATGAGACTTCAAATAGGCCCTGAGACATGGATAGGTTTCGGGAGGCAGAAAGATGAAAAAGAAAGTAAGATACGCACCCCCCCCCCAAAAAAAGTGAGAATCAAGGCACAAAAGTGAGTGTGCTGAGGATAGGGAGAGTAACTAAACCAGGGTGAGGAGTACTTTTGAGGAAACTGAAATACAAAGTGAAGAAAATGTAGGAAGACTACATAAGGTCTTTTAAGCTAAGCAAAAAAGCCACGACAATAGGAAAGAGATCACAAGTTTTGTGTTTAGAAGTGTCATGATGGAATGCAGATCTTAGATTTATTAGTATAGAGGTACAAGGATGTCAAATGGATTGAAGAGACACATGAGGAAGGAAAATGAACTCGGATATTATTGCAGAATCACAAGCATATCGTGATTGGAAAGTAGGATGTGTGCTGGCAGCTACCAAAGCCAACAGAGCAAGAAACTTTACCAAAGTGTCAAAAGCCAATATAGTCAACTAATAAAGAGAGATCTTCACCTAGTAAAATGGGAAAAGCATGGACTGTGGACTGAATTTAAATCTTCACTTCATTACTTATTAACTCTGTGACCATAGTCAGGTCACATAATCCCTTCAATACTTTAGTTTCCTGATCTGTAAAATAGACATAAAAATAGCTACCATGCAGAGTTATAAAAAGTAGGAGAGGAAATGAATATAAAGTACCTGGAAATGAATGAATGAATGAATGAATGAGTGAATGAATGAATGAATGGTAGCTGTTATTATTAAGAAACCATAGAATTTAAAAATGTGGGATATTTGTAATTTCCATCATGACCAAAAATGTCTTTAATGATCCTCTCACTGACCCTAACAGATATTCTCCAGTGGAAAGAAAAGAGGGAGAGGGAGAGAAAATCTTAAGCAGGCTCCATTATCAGCGAGGAGCCAGATATAGGGATAAATCTCACAACTATGAGATCGTGACCTGAGCAGAAAGCAAGACTCAGACCCTTAACTGACTGAGCTAGCCAGGTGCCCCTTGATGAATACTTTTAATCATCACTTGCAAAAATGTGAGTCATTTTATATTCTGTTTCTTGCTGTTACTCTTTTTCAAACCAATGGCTGCTAAGTAAGTGAGAACTTGGCAGGATGAACCAAACAGATGCAATTTCAGGGACATGTGGACCCTGACAAAGTAAGAAAATAAAATTTCTAATATTGATTGGTTTTTGCTTCAAGAACTCCAGGTATTCTTGCTGTGTTTTAAGCATTTCTTACAGATAAAAATAATAGATATCACTGCTTTTTTCTGTCGTTCACTTTTTATTTTCATATAAATAGGCTATGGATATTATAAAGATCCTAAGATACTAGAAAAGCCAAGGTTGATCTCATCTTTCTGGTTGGAGAGACCTTGTCTCCCCTTTTGTGGGTGTGACAATCCTTCAACAGCCCAGAATGCAGACATTAACTTTTACCCCAAATGCACATAGCCACACCTTTCCATCTGTTAATATTCCAGAAACCAATGCCGCTGCCCTTCAAAAACTTAAATGAAAAATATGATTTCCCTATGTACGCCAGCACCCAGGCCTGGATTTTAGAATTATTAAAGTGGTTCATTTGCTATAAAACTCTGCCTTTATCCACCCTTCCCAGTAAAGGTAAATTTCTCATCTTAAATAATTTGCAGTCTATGCAAAGGAAACAATCAACAAAACTAAAAGGCAACCAACAGAATGGGAAACAATATTTGCAAATGACATATCAGACAAAGGGCTAGTATCCAAAATCTATAAAGAACTCATCAAACTCCACACCCGAAAAACAAATAATCCAGTGAAGAAATGGGCAGAAAACATGAATAGACACTTCTCTAAAGAAGACATCCAGATGGCCAACAGGCACATGAAAAGATGCTCAACGTCACTCCTCATCAGGGAAATACATATCAAAACCACACTCAGATACCGCCTCATGCCAGTCAGAGTGGCTAAAATGAACAAATCAGGAGACTATAGATGCTGGTGAGGATGTAGAGAAATGGGAACCCTCTTGCATGGTTGGTGGGAATGCAAACTGGTGCAGCCACTCTGGAAAACAGTGTGGAAGTTCCTCAAAAAATTAAAAATAGATCTACCCTATGACCCAGCAATTACGCTACTAGGCATTTACCCAAGGGATACAGGAGTGCTGATGCATAGGGGCACTTGTACCCCAATGTTTATAGCAGCACTCTCAACAATAGCCAAATTATGGAAAGAGCCTAAATGCCCATCCAACTGATGAATGAATGAATAAAGAAATTTTGGTTTATATATACAATGGAATACTACTTGGCAATGAGAAAGAATGAAATATGGCCTTACGTAGCAATGTGGGTGGAAATGGAGAGTGTTATGCTAAGTGAAATAAGTCATACAGAGAAAGACAGATACCATATGGTTTCACTCTTATGTGGATCCTGAGAAACTTAACAGAAGACCATGGGGGAGGGGAAGAAGAAAAAAAAAGTTAGAGAGGGAGAGAGCCAAAACTTAAGAGACTCTTAAAAACTGAGAACTAAGGGTTGATGGGGGGTGGGAGGGAGGGGAGGGTGGGTGAGGGGTACTGAGAAGGGCACCTGTTGGGATGAGCACTGGGTGTTGTATGGAAACCAATTTGACAACAAATTTCATATTAATAAAAAAATAATTTAAAAATATTAAACTGAAAAAAATAAATACATTATTTGAAGTCTAGACACCAACTTCAAAATCATTCCCTTAGATAGCATCTTGGCTGAGCTTTATTCAACACCTCTATTACAAAGAGATATTAAAGTTGCCTCTTACAAAGCTGGTGGTTCATTTCCATCTGGATTTTAAGAACAGAGGAAAAGAGGAGATGATACTGTATTAGGATAATGCCTTCAACTGCTGCTTAGTTTCATGTCATTTTTAATTACACTTTTAACATCAGGTTTCGAGGTGCAGACTTTTATGAGTTATAATTGGTAGTGTCTCTTTTCTTTAACTTTTAGCTTTTCTAATAGGTATGTAGGATATCTCACTTTGATTTTATTTTGCATTTCCCTATTGACTAATGGTGTTGATCATTTCTTCATGTTTATTTGCCATTTGTACCTCTTCTTTGGTGAATTGTTCAAATCATCTGCCTGTTTTGTTTTTATTTGGTTGATTTTCTTGTTACTGAGTTGTAAGAGTTCTTTATACAATAGTTCTGAATACTAGTGTATTACCAAACACGTTTCATAAATATCTTTTTTTTCTCAGTAGGTAACTTGTATTTTCATGTTTTAACATCATTTTTTGAACAAAAGAAATCTCTTCAGATTAAATCTAAATTATTATTTTTTTCTTTTATGGTTTCTGCTTTTTGTGTCTTATCTAAGAAATGTTTGCTTCACCCAACAGTCACAATGATTGTTTTTCTATGTTTTTTTTTCCTAGAAATTTTACAGGTTTAGTGTGTGCCTTTAAGTTTAAGATACATTTCTAATTGAGTTTTATAAATGGGTTGAGGAATAAGTCAACATTAACTTCTAGCACTTTATGGGGTATTCCAATACCATATATTGAAAAGACTACTCTTCCTCCATTGAATTACCTTGGCATCTCTGTCTATACAATTGTCTATAGATAGTTGTATGGGTATATTTCTAGGGTCTCATCCTTTTCCAGTGATCCATATGTCTGATTTTTCACCAAAACCATGCTTGTTAATTTCTGTAGCATTGTGGTTAGATTTTAAATCACGAAGTGCGAGCCATCTACTTGTCTTATTCAAAATTACTTTTACTATCATAGGCCCCTTGCTTTTCCATGTGCATCTTAGAATCACTTGTTGATCTCCACATAAAATCCTGCTAGGGCTTTTCTTGTGGTTACATTGAGTCACTAGATCAAGCTGAGGAGAAATGACATCTAAATATTAAGTCTTCCATTTATGAACATGGTAGAGCTCTCCATTTATTTGAGTCTTCTTTGATGTTTCTAAACTGTGCTGCAGTGTGCAAATAATGCAAAAGTCTTTTTAGTTTTTCCATAAATATTTCATGCTTGTCAGTGTTATTCTAAGTGTTACTGCCTTATTTCAATCTCGATTTTTAACTTTTCCTTGCTAGCGTATAGAAATGAAGCAGATTTTTATATCCTGAGACCTTGCTAAACTCACATACTAGTTCTTGTAGTCTTTTTGCAGATTATTTGGGACTTCCTAGGTAGATAATATGTCTTCAAATAGAAATAGTTTTATTTCTTCTTCCTTAATCTATTATGCCTTTTATTTCTTATTGCATCATTGCACTGGCTAGGAACTCCAGTATCATTTTGTGTAGGAGTGGTGAGAAAGGACATCCTTAACTTGTTCCAGAAGGTAGGGGTAAATAATTCAACCTTTCACCATTAAGTATTATATTAACTGTAGATTCTTTTAGAGGCCCTATAAGAGACTGGGGATGCTTTCTTGTATTCCTAAATTTCTGAGAGTTTTATTATTAGTGAATGTTGAATTTAGTCAAATACTTTTTCTGTATCTATTGAGGTGACCATAGAGTTTCTGTTTTTCAATCTTTTGATATAATAAATTACATTGATTTTCAAATGTTGAAATAAACTTGCTTCCCACCAAGTTACAATGTATTATCTTTTTTATATATGGATGAATTTAATTTCCAAGTTGTGAAAAACTTCAGTGCCTTTGTTTATAAAGGATATATTCTATAGTTTTGGTTTCTTCTTAAGACTTTTCCAACTACTAGTATCAGGATAATGCTGTCCTCATAGAATGAGTTGGGAAGTTTTCCTCCTCTTCATTTTCTGAAAAATTGGGGATGGAGTTAGTATTATTTCCTCCTAAAATGTGTACTAGATTTCACCAATGAAACCATCAATAAATGGAACTTGTGTTTTTGGACCATTGTATGCATTGTATGTGTATGGGGGGGGGGTGGTATTTGTTTAAGTAGGCTCCATACCCAACATGGGGCTTGAACTCACAACCCTGAGATCAAGAGTCACATGCTCTACCAACTGAGTCAACCAGGTGCCTCTTTTTGGACAGTTTTTAACAGCAAACTTAATTCAATAAGTACAGACTTATCAGGGTTATCTATTTGTTTCTGAGTCAACTTTGACAGCTTAGGTTTTTGAAAGCAATTGTCCATTTCATTTACCAAATTTATTGGTATAAAGTTGTTCATTACATTCCCTTACTGTCCTCCAAAAATCTGAATTTTCTGTAGTGACGTCCTTTCATTCCTAATATTGGTAAATTGTGCTTTCTCTATTTCTTGATCAGTTTGTCTAGAGGTTTATAACATTATTTGACCTTTTTAGAAAATCAGCTTTTAGGATTTTGGCTTTCTCTTTTGTTTACCTGTTCATATCTTCATAATTTTTTTTCCTATTTTTTAATTTGTGCCTGATTTGCTCTTCTCTTACTCCTTTCTGTAGGTGAAGCTTCCATTATGGTTTTTAAATTGTTCTTGTTTTCTAATCTAACCATTTAATGCTATAAATTTCCCTCTAATCACTGCTATGGATCTGTCCCATAAATCTTGATATATTCTGTTTTCATTTTAATTCAATTTAAAGTATTTTCTAATATCCTTCATGACTTCATGGACATCTGTCTTCCACTATGAAGTGATTATTTGGGGGTGTTGAGCCAATCTAGTCAGGAATTGAGCTGAGTTGGGTTTTGTTGTTGCTAGCTAACTGTGACTTCATTAATCCTCAATTTTCACATCCCTCTAGCAGTTAACTGATGTCACTTTGGGTTGTGAGTGACAGCTAGAGTGCTAAGTGGTTCTTCTCTGTCCCTGCTCTCTCATCAGCTTTCAGCATAGTGCATGGGCCTATACCACACCAGGGTCTACCTCCATGCCCTGACCCTCCTTTGCTATTCAGCACTGGGTTCACAGGAAGCTAGGAAGTTCTCTCTTGTCCTGGTCCAGCTTCAGTCTTAGGCAGGGTCTCTATATATGGGCCTTCTCAGCATTCCTGGCCCTCTGACTCATGGCAGCAAAATTCTACCTTGTATTTGCAGTAGTCCTTGGAGTTTCCTCCTCTCCCCCAGAAGTAGCACATCTCTATTTGTTTTAAATATAGGATTTTGAGCCCAAGATGGATTTCTGCTGCTCCCCTAAGGGGAGGAGTTTTTGCTTCTATATTTTTTCCCACAAAAATGGATTTTTGCTTGGTTCCTAAGATATTATTTCCTATTCCTCCTCCAGAAACAGACAGGTTTTGTTTCCACTTCTTCCCCAGAAGAAATACCTGAACCTAGAAGAGAGGATCTGCTGCCCCTTCCTGGCCAGGTTTTTCCTTTATGAGAGAAAAGGTACAAAGAAGCAGATTTGTGCCTGCTCACCCCCCACAGCAGTTAATCACCACCTTCACACCTTTGAGTGTGAAGAGTCAATTGAGGAAGACCCATTGAGGAAGACTCTCTCTAGACTTAATACCTTCCTCCAAATTTGCTCATGAGAAACTAGCAGAGGTTAATGCAGAAATGCTTCTGAATGAATATAAACTCCCTTTGTGTCTGGAGCCCCCATTTATTCCCAGATAAGACCTTTCTAATGTGATAGATTTTCTGATGTGTCAGTTTGGTGAGGATATAGTCCTCGGTTACTTAACCAAACCCTAACTTAATTGTTGACATAAAGGATGTTTGCAGATATAAGTAAAATCCATAACCAGTTAACTTAAATAAGGGAAAGTATTTTCGATAATCTAGGTGAACTGATTAGAAAGCTTTAAAAAACAAGGCAAAGGCTTCCCTGAAAAAGAAAAAAATTTCTGCAACCAAGTAGCAGAAAAAGGAATTAAAAAGATCCCATTTACAGTTGCACCAAGAAGAATAAATACCTAAGAATACACTTAACCAAGGAGGTAAAAGACCTACTCTGAAAACTGCAAAACACTGATTAAAGAAATTGACGATGACAAAAACAAATGGAAAGATATAACATGCTCATGGATTGTAAGCATTAACATTGTTAAAATGCTCATACCACCCAAAGCCATCTACATATTCAACGTGAACACTAGCAAAATTCCAATAGCACCTTTCACAGAACTAGAATAATTCTAAAGTTTGTATGAAACCACAAAAGACCTCGAATAGCCAAAACAGTCTTGACAAAAAAGAATAAAGCTAGAGGTATCACAATCCCAGATTTCAAGATACAGTACAAATCTATAGTAACCAAAACAGTGTGTACCCAGAATTAAATCTATAGTTAAGCACTCAATTAATTTATGACAAAGGAGGCAAGAATACACAATAGGGAAAAGACAGTCTTTTCAATAAATGACTGGGAAAACTGGAGCTATACGCAAACGAATGAAACTGGACCACTTTCGTAAACTATACACAAAAACAAACTCAAAATGTATTTAAAACCTAAATGTGAGACCTGCAACCATAAAATTCCTAAAAGAAAACACAGGCAACAATCTCTTGGACATCAGCCTTAGCAAATATTGATGGATATGTCTCCTCAGGCAAGGGAAACAAAAGCAAAGTATTTGGGGACTACACCAAAATAAAAAGTTTTGCATAGAAAAGGAAACCATTACCAAATCAAAAAGACAATCTACTAAATGGGAGAAGATATTTGTAAAGGTTATATATGATAAAGGGTTAATATCCAAAATATACAAAGAACTTATACATACAACTCAATACCAAAAACACAAATAATCAAATAAAAACTGGGCAAAGGACATCTATAGATGTTTCTCCAAAGAAGATACACAGATGAACAAATACCTGAAAAGATGCTCAACATTGCTAATCACCAGGGAAATGGAAATCAAAACCACAATGAGCTGTCATCTCACATCAGTCATAATACCTAGTACCAAAAAGACAAAAATAACAATTATTGGCAAAGGATGTGGAGAAAAAGGAACCCTCATGCCCTATAAAATGTAAAATGTAAATTGGCATCACCACTGTGAAAAAGTTATGGAGGCTCCTCAAAAAATTAAAAAATAGAACTACCGTATGATAGAGTAATTCCACTATTGGGTATTCACCCAAAGAAAACAAAAGCACTAATTCAAAAAGATATAGGCAGCCCTGTGTTCATGGCAGCATTATCAATAATAGCCAAGATATGGAAGTAATTCAAGTGTCTATTGATAAATGAAAGGATAAAGATGCATTGTGTGTAACACACACACACACACACACACACTGGAATATTACTCAGCCATAAAAAAAGAATGAGATCTTGCTACTTGTGATGATGTGGGTGGACCAAGAGGGTATTTTGCTAAGTGAAGTAAGTCAGATAGAGAAAGATAAATACTATATAATTGTACTTATGTGTGGAATCTAAAAAAAAAAATACAGTCAGTCTTAAATACAAAGAACAAACGTGATTGTCAGATGGGAGGTGAAAAGGAAGGGATGAATGAAACAGATAAAGGACATTAAGAGGTACAAACTTCCAGGTATTAAGTAGTAGAGATGAAAAGTATGGTATAGGGAGTATAGTCAATAATACCGTAATAATGTTGTATGGTGACAAGTGGTGAATACACTTATTAGAGTATTGAATAGTGTATAGAATTTTTGAATCAATATGTTGTACACCTGAAACTAACATAATATTGTCTGTCAATTATACTTCAATAGTAATTTTAAAAAGAACACACAAAAAACAAGAAGGTGAAAATTCTATTGTTGTCAATGGCAGGAATTCTTTCTTTTCGTAGTCATTATATATTTACACATTTTTTTCGTCATCACTTAGTTTGACAGTTTGCTTTTATATCTTGGCTATTGTGAATAACACAATAATGAGCATGGAAGTGCAGATAACTCTTTGAGATAGTGATTTTATTTATATATACCCAGAAACTGGATTGCTGGATCATATGATAGTTCTATTTTTCGTTTTCTGAGAAATCTCCACACTATTTTCTATAGTGGTTGTACCAAATTCCATTCCCACCAACAGTGAACTAGGGCTCTCTTTTCTTCACGTCCCACAATATTTGCTACCTATTGTCTGTTTGATAATAGCTATCCTACTAGGTGTGAGGTAATATCCCATTGTGATTTTCATTAGCATTTTTTTCATGCTTAGTGCTCTTGAGCAGCTTTTCATATACCTTTTGGTCATTTGTGTCTTTGAAAAAATATCTATTCAGGTCTTTTGCCCTGCCATTTATGAAAATGTGGATGAACCTGGAGGACATCATGCTAAATGAACTAAGATAAGTGAACACACGAAGATAAATACTATATGACTTTACTTCTATGTGCAAGCTAAAAAGGTCAAGCTCACAGAAGCAGAGAGTAGAATAGTGATTGACAGGGTTTGGAGGTGAGGGAAATGAGAAGATGTTGGTCAAAGAATATAAACGTTCATTTATAATATGAGTAACTTCTAGTGACCTAACATACAGAGTGTTGAATACAGTTAATAATACTGTACTGTATACTTGAAATTTGCTGAGACAGTAAATCTTAAGTATTCTCAGCACAAGAAAAGAAAGAGAGAGAGAGAGAGAGAGAGAAAGAGAGAGAAAGAGAAGGAAAGAAAAGAAAGAAAGAAAGAGAGAGAGAGAAAGAGAAGGAAAGAAAAGAAAGAAAGAAAGAGAGAGAGAAAGAGAGAGAAAGAGAAGAGAGAAAGAGAAAGAGAAGGAAAGAAAGAAAGAAAGAAAGAAAGAAAGAAAGAAAGAAAGAAAGAACGAACGAACCTAAGGTGATGGATATGTTAATTAGCTTGATCACAGTCTTTACTTCACAATATAGGTGTATCAAATCATCATGCTGTACACATTAAATCTATACGATTTTTATTTGTCAATTATACATTTATATTGAACATAGCAGGAGGTTGGGGGAGAATAAAATATGCCTGTGGACAGCAATTTGGGTCTGTTGCCTGTTTCATACTGACCACAATCTTCCCTTGCTGGAGGCCTGCACTATGGATTTTGAACTTTCTTAGCCAGCTACCCCAATCACCTGATTTCATTCCTTGTGACAGACTGATAGCTGGATGGATGGATGGATGGATGGATGGATGGATGGATGGATGGGTAGGTAGATAAATAGATACATACATACATACATACATGCATACATACATAATCTCCTACTTGTTCTGCTTCTTTGGTTGAGCCTTGATGGATACAGTTCCTGACTTCAATACCCTTACATTCAAGTGGGAGGAGACAGATAATAAACACATAAAAACATTAAGAGTTGATAAATAATATGAAGAGAAGGTAAAGACACAGACAAAAGACTGTCATCTTAAACAGAATGTCAAGGAAAACATCTGATGATATGATCTTTAGGCAGAAACTTGAGTGAAATCACAAAACAATGCCCTATATGTGTTTGAGAGAAAAGCATTTCTAATCTAAGGAATAGCAAGTACAAAGCTCATGAGGTGATGGAACACATAGTGTGTTTAGGCAGGAGAAGGATGGAAGGGCCGAGGTTCAGGCAATGACAGATAAAATGGACGAGTTAAGGTCAAACAGGCTCATGGGGCAGACGCTGTAGGGCTGGAAGGTCATGAAAGGCTTTTTGGGTCTTGTGAGTGAGATGTAAAACTCTGCCAGGTTGTTGAGGTAGTGAGTAGGCACAGGTTAGAGGGACTAGGCTGCTGGGGAGAAAGCAGACCATATGATGGAAGAGTCGAAGCAGGGTGAGTAACTCCGAAGCAATTACAATATTCCAGGAGGGGTGATGGCAGTGTGGCCCAGAGTGATACAAAGGGAGAGGCCAAGCACTGGTTGGATCCTCTGTATATTCTGAAGGAGAAATGAGAGATTTACTCAAGGATTTGAATGAGGATTGTGAGAAAAAGCAGAGAGACAAAAATGATGCTAACCCTTCAGGCCTGAGCCTCACTCCCTTGAAAGGCTTTCCCTCATTCCTCATGTCGGATTCGGGGGTACCCCAGGGCCCTGCTCTTTAGACCGCACAGAGACTATCGCACCACCCCATGTTTGCCTGTGACCCTTCTGTGATTCACTCAAGATTGCAGGTTTCTCCAGACTATGGACTGTTGACATCTTGTTCATAACTTTATTCCTAGTACCCAGTGACATTCAAAAACATGTGTTGAATGAATGGCTCTTTTTTTAATGTTTGCAGTTCATGATTAGGAAATTTTATCTAATAATTATATTAATTTCAACTGATTTGTTATATTTGATATTATGTTAAGTATGATCTATTTTGTTGAACTTTATTTTCATAAATTGCTAACCATTTATAATTTATTTTCACTGTTTTTTTTTCACCCTTTCTTCTATCTCTACTACAGTTTACTTCTTTTTTCCACAAATTTGGATAAAATATTTTCATGTTATGGAGAACTCATCTGTGATATCTATAGACATTTTCCTTATCTGTTTATATTTCAGTTTTCATATTTTTGATATGTAGAAGTATCTTTTTTATTTTCATTTTTAGGAGGTCAAATTTATTATTTCTCTTTTCCTTTTATACCTATAGAGAAAAACTGTATAATTTATTATATTCTTCAAGTTTTTATCGTTTGATTTTTTTTTAATCTCTTTTTTCTCTGGGGATTTATTTTGTATGTGGCACAAAAGAATTTACTTAAACTTTTCTTTCTCTAAATATGCACAAAGTTGAAAAGGACAGTGAGTTTTAACCTGAGAAACCTCCTTTCCAATTTCTCAAGGTCAAGAGTGGCCTATTTTGTGTTATTTTTCAAGTGGTAACTAATGTCCTTATTGTTTCCAAAACAATACCAGCTGTCCCCATAGACGATACTAAAATATGAAATAATGGCATTCTTTATTTTAGGAGATGTATCAATACAGATCAGATGTTTCTTTAAATTGGTTTACTGAGCTAACACTACTGCAAAATTTAGAGTTTAAGGACCAACGCAGCTTCAGCTTTTCCAAATAATCTTCCCAGCTCCCAAGGCACTCCAAACTGATAGAGCTAAAAACAAGAACTTTATTTTGGTACAACCATTCTTTGAACCTGGGCAATTTCTAGGCATTCTTATGTGCTCAACAAAGACTATCTTGATAGAATTGTGCTTATTCTACTCGTGACCTAAATAAGGCTTAATTCAATTCTTTAATAGCATAACACTAGTCTACTGACACATTCTTAATTTAGCAGAGCCACAAATAATGGCTTTCTTAGCTTTTTTTCTTAGCAAACTAAGAACAAACCTTCTTAGCTTTTTTCTGCCTGTCAAAATTAAGCACAAAAGGGCAACATAAGAGTGGGAAACAAAAAGGATATAAACACAGAGAATTTTTCAAACTTTAAAAACTAATAATAAATTTGAGGGCAAAAGTTGACTACTCTGCCAAATGTAGGCCTTCACATAGTTCAAGGCCCTGAATCCCTAGGGTTACAGAAATCCCAAATACAACATATTTTCTATTATTAGATTTTTCTAATTTTAATCCTGTTAAATTTTTGCCTTAATAAAAATATGGAGCTTCATAAAGCCAGTTTATAAGATCAGAAAGTTTTCCTGTGCCAAACTATTTCAAATTCCAACTCCAGGTTTTAGTTAAAAAAAATCAAATCCATAATCAACTTATCCTAATTTTTATCAAAATGAAAACATTTACTGAGGAAGGGAAGTGACTGAGAAATATGCTGGAATTTCACCTTTGTCACTTCCATTTAAATCAAATAAGAGAGCGTCCATGTGGCTTTCCAAGGTACAAATAAAACATGTTAAGAATTTTAGCTGACTGCTTAATGACTGGATTTCTTCTTATATATTATTAACTTTTGAACCATAAATCTACCTTACATCCTAGAATCTCGGCATCAGGGCACTCAGCTAAAGTTTAAATGTTCCCGCGTAGAAAATATCCTCTGGTAAAAGATCTGAGGAATGTTTAATGACCATCAAGTGACCAAGTAAATCATCTGAGAATTCCACCTTGTACATTTCATAATGATGTGCCTTCGCATTTGGTTCAATATCCAAATAGCCAGAGCAAACAAAGGGCTTAAAAATGAGTGTGTATATTTCATCTCAGAGATGTCATAACATGAATATTTAAGTTAAATGATCTTTCATAAAAGCAGCTTCTTCAAAATAGTTGAATAAAAACAAAATTTGACCATGTGTTAGAAATAATTAGTTCAAAAAGCCCCTTGTTTAAAGCAAAAGCAGACAAGGACAGACTACAGACTCTACATGTTGTCACCACAGCGCATCAGGTGTTTTTACTTGAATACATTTCTTTGTCATGCAGGGGTTAGAAAAGAACACTTCTTTTCTTGCCAAATTTGAGCATTTGGCTTTACAATCATGATCACATTCAGGTCATCAATGGGGACTATGACCGTGAAAGTAACATTGTGCCATGGTGCATTTTAGATGGTTTATTTAAATCCTTCTTCTGGTGGGCTAACAATATCTTTTGAATCTAAAAATCAAGTCATTTCAACAATAAGTTTAAAAATGTACACAAGTGTCCAGAATTCTGATCACCTAACATCTGACTGTAATGATCATTTTAAAACACTTTTAACTGCCAAAGTCCTGGTTCCCCTATCACTCCAAGCTGAAACACGATAAATTTGAGGGACTCTAATAATTTTCAATCATTGTGTACTGCACATGCTCAGAGCCGATCACTTCCAAATTCAAGCGCATATAAAAATTTGAAGAGCTTCAATTATTTTAAATCACCATGTGCCGCACAGAGAGAGATCTGAAATTGTTGTAGTGTTTCGCATTTTTTTAAGTGCTTCAGTTTGGAAGGGAGTCAAGCGGCATTCCAGCATTGAGGCACAAGACACATTGGCCTATTTTGACACCCTAACACTCATCACAACTAGAAAATATATACCCCAAAGCCAAGGAACTAGTTTTTTTCTCCATTACACATTTTGAAAAGCGAGGGTCTTTTAAAACCCAAATAAACACTCCGTTCAATTAGGAAACAGCAAAGTGAGAAATGTCCTGATTATCAGATCAGGCCAGGGCAGAAAGATCCAAATGGGTTTGCAAAGAATAGTTTTTCCCTAAATTTAAGGCAATACAATGGCTGAAAGAGACTCACAGCTAAAGAAATGCAAGAAGTTTCCGAAAACACAGCAAGCAAATTCATACACTCCTACAGCTGAATTTTAATTATCGTGGCATTTTTCCCCGCACCAAGATTTTCCTTGCCCCAATTTACCCAGCAGAGCTCACTTTCTGGTTCCCCCCTGGATGGATCATTGTACAGCATTATGTTTTATCAACACTCTTGCACCACTTTTTCTATATTCTCTTTGTTTGATTGTGGGAGAAGTGAGCACTTTGACATTTTGCACAGCTCAGAGTTCACTTTCAACATCCAAATCCTTAAAGAACCCCAAAATTATGTCAGCACAATCAGGCTATTTAAAGATGGCCTTTCTTCAGCATTCCCCATCTTTTCATCCCAGTAAAAAGTTATGGTCTCCTTTGTTGCCTTTGGGTTTTCACGTATTTTTGGCCTGGCAGGGCCCAGAGAGCAGGATGCTCTTCATAATTCTGCGTCAGGGAGAACATAATGTCCTGTAGTTCGTGGGGGGGTGGGGGGCGGAGAGGGAAGGGTAAGGAAAAAAATGAAAGAAAAAGAGCCTGAAGGCACTGGAATAATTAAGCAAATGCAGGGACAGCTGTGGCAGGTCCCGGGCAGAACTGGCTCCACTGAGCTGAATTAATGACATCAGCAGCCCAGTATCTCCATTAACATTTGATCATTAATTATTACCCTCTGACAGTAAGAGCCTAAACCTTCTTAGCAGTGGCCTGTTATTAATCCGCCTTACCTGCCCGGAGCACGGGCTGCTCGCCTACCTCGGTGCGGTTGGTGGGCTGGTTTTCGTTTCTTGTTTTCTTAAACCTCAACTATTGCTTCATTTACTTGGGTAAACGGTGATGACCATCAAATTATAAATCTGCTTGGATTGCTGGATTGTGGTTTTTTTTTCCATCTAAGATGGGGAGAGAACCTACCTGGACCTGTTGCATTCATTTTCTTTGTCCAGTTTACAAGGGTCAGGGGACACGGTCTACCTGAAGAACAGCGCAGGACAGCAAAGAAGTAAATCGTTCACCACTGTCCCCTTACCTACTGGGACAAGAGCTTTTCCGGTTTTCTCAGAATCCCATTCTTGGGGCTCTGATCATCAGAAATAACTGTCTTCTCAGTTCTACAATTCTATGCCTAAAACACTTAAACCAAAAACACAGAGAAGCTCAATTTCATGTCTGTATCATCAAATGATTATCTCAGCAAATTCTGATGATAATCCTTCAAACAAGTCACATTCTGCTTTCCAATGACAATTACTTGAATTTTATCTTTTACAAATTAAAGAGTAATGGCATATCTATATCTAAATGCTTCTGGCGAACCTTTCAAACTTGTCAGAGCTTTGGTAATTTAATATGTGCATGCATGCACACACAGAGACCCAATCTACACACGTGTATACACACACACACACACACACACACACACACACACACACACCACAGATAATCTATAAAATTGCAGGAGAAAGATTAGGGAGACAAAAAAAATCAAATGACTTATTAATGTTTAACCATGCCCCAATTTCTCTCCAACAAAGGTTTGTCCTTACCACGTGACAGTATGTCTCCATCACTGGTGAGAAAAAAAAATTGGGAAATGCAAACAGAAGCTCATGTGTTAAGTACTCTCCTCCTGGCAGCAGACCTTGTACTATTAGCGTGATAATTAACCTTTACCAAAGAAGACTTCATAGAAGTCTAATACATTAATTTGCTGATTGTTCTTTTCCTGCTAGAGACATAATCCAGAGTTCACTACCTAGTCATAAACATAGACACAATATAACTTAATAGAGTGCCTGCTACAGCTAATGACCCTGAATAGACTGAGAAAATCCCAGTGCCTTTAGGACTGTAGAGCATACTTGCCAGCCCACAGAAGGAATCTATGTATATCTCTCCTCTTCAGCAAGGAAACAACAGTAGAATCAGATCTGACCAGCAGTCTCCATTGGACCCTTTTTTTTGTAGGTCACTGGCATTGGCTCCCAGGTGGCAGGCAGTATAGTTTTTTTCTGAGAGGAATGTGAGAAAGAAATCTCATGCTCACCAGCCAAACCCTCAAAAGAGCCTTCCTCTCATTTAGGGACAGACCTCTGTTCTCCTATTCACAGTAGCTCACTGATTAGTCTTTCATGAGGCTCCTCCTGGGTCCTTTGGTCAACTCATGTGATTCACTGGGCCTCTTTATTGGAAACTATTACTCAGAAATCACCTTGGACACAGAGCATGTGGAATGAAGTCTTTGATTAATACAAGTTCTTGGTTATCCAGTACAATAAAATTATAAAATGAAAGAAAAAGTAGTTTAGTTCTCTCGTCAGTAAAAGTACTAGAAAAAATAAACACCATGGTTCCTTGTAAGCCAAAAGTTGAGATTTTCATTGAGACATGTTGTTTGCATAACTAAAGACAGAGTGGTACCGGAAGAACATAAAAAGAAAGACAAAGTAACCAGGACTAAATCTACTTAGTAAATTAAAAAAAAAAAAACCTGAATGTCTTAGATATACAAGGCAATTTTGTGATGGAGGAAAAAACAATCAACATTTCCTATCTATGTACCATTTTCTTCAAGCCTCATGGGAGTTATTATCATAAGTTATCAATCTTTCTCATGGATTCATCAAGTTAGCTTTCTTCCCTAAGACTCTCTCTTACTCTACATACATTGTAGCAATTCCTAGGATATAGCTCAATTTCTCTTCATTTCAGTAACATGTTAAGTGCTTCTACAATCATCCCAACAAACGGGCCAAACACTCCCACCATAGATTTTTCTGGTCTCATAGACTCATATATGCTCAACTTTTTACAACTTTCTTATAAATTCACTCAAGTCTTCTCTTTTAACATTACCTTAAATAGATTTGAACCTGATTATGTATGTGTGTGTGTGTGTGTGTGTGTGTATATATATATGACTATAATAAATATATATATACATATTTTATATATATTTGTGTTTCCCTCTTTCTTCCATAACAAAAACATTGGTAGTTTGGATTCTTAAAAGTTCTATCACATTTCCTCTAGCTGGTTATAGGTGGTACCTGTTCCCACTGCAATTTCTCTATAGTGTCCCTGACTCTTAAGTCACAGCGAGTCAGTCACCCAAGTTCACGTCAGGATCTCGAGCCACAGATACTGGCTTGCAACAATTCTCCCACCGCATATAATCAATCCACATTAGAACACACTTAAGAAAAAAGGAAATGGACGAACGCAAAGCATTAAGGCACCATCTTTATGATATTTATAACAAAAGGAGCCACATTTTCCATGGGTGATCCTTAAAGAAACAGTCACTATGTTAAACATTCTCCTATTATAGTTCCTTATTAAATATTTTCCTGAGTTTTCTTCATCTTATACCACATTCACAATGACTCTTTAAAGAATTAAAATCTTGCATTTTGATTACCTCTTTTTTTTACATTTAGCAAAAGATTACAGAGCAGATATTGTTTGACATTGAATTTCTGTTAACATGTCCTCCACTGGAGCATAGTTGTACACATTGTTTCAGAGCTAACATAATGGGGAATATTGTCAAAGAGGGCTGTGTTTCAAGCCAGATGGTTTATCTGCCGAAACAATTCTCCCAGTAGAGAAATAGTGGCCGCACAGTTGCAGTAGTGTTCATAAGCCTAGTGCAGTAGATTCATTTGGCACCCACATTTTGGAGGCAAACAAAAGTGCGGCTTGTGTGAATCTCAGACTCAGACGTTCATAAGTGAAAAGGAGTTTTCTGCAATTGCACATTGTGCCTTATTGTAAAGGCAGTAGTGTGTTTCTATCAAAAACAATATGCAAATATGATTTTTGAACTTATATTAATAGCTTCACCCACACGATGAAGGGGGACAATACTATAATAAATTGCTTCAGAGATTATCACAGTCTGGCCCAAAAAGGGCCAAGTTGCCATACTTGCGTTGAAAGCAAATGTGTTACCAAAATTCAGATCCACTCTGTCGATTACAATTTGAAAAAGACTAGATATGTGTCATATCCTGGGCTTGTGGCAAAAGATCAACTGTTACCATTCAATGAGCCTACAAGAAGTCACAAAGTGTTCTACCAATGTGGCCACGCATGGCTCTTCAATGTACCTTCTCAGAAAGAGCTTGACTTAAAATCTCATGATTTTCAAAGGCCCTTCAAAAGAAACCTTGGTGGATCACGGCCTTGGGCTCTCGACCCAACAATGATCTTCAGAGGTATTACCACATGCGCTGGGAACCTCGCCCTCCTTTGTCACAGGATGGGCACTTCCCAGTAGACTAACACTGCCCACATTTTAAAAATAAAACAGAAGCGTTAGAGGACTCCAAGAGGGGGTTACCATGCTCTAAAACGTCTCAAGCATGCAGAGGGATGGGAAAATCCCTGAGATTCCAGAGCTGAAAAAAAAAAATAGCACATGGGAGTTTCTAAATAAAGACATTCTTGGGTATGTTGGGGAAGTTGGTAGCAGCCTTGCAACTCTCTCCCTCAGAGACTATTTTTGCTTGAGTGAGCGAGTGAGTGAGTGCAAGGACGCCTGTGCATGCCTGTGCCCTTTCATGCTCAGAGAATTCAGTGAAAAGTGATGGCGTTTTATTTTCGTGGAGAATAAGATGCCTTTTAAAATACATATTATTTCCCCTGGAATCATTGTTATCCTTGATATATTTCATATCTTAATAACTTTACATAAACAAACTATGTTATCCACTTCTGCACTTAGGATGAAAGAAGGCTTTTTTTTTTTTTTTTTTTTTACAAAATAACGAAAATAAGGTTAGAACTGTGATCTCCACAAAATAAGTTACACTTTCTTCACACACAAACACACACACACACAAATTTGTGGCCCATAGTAAGTCTCAAGCAGGAAGAGAAAAAAGAAGGGTAAATACTAGAAGCTGAATTGCCCTGAAATTAACAGGTTAGCTGCAAAACCCAAGATGCTGTAAATATTCACATTTTATCTTTCAGGGCCCTCGAGTATGGTAAATTCAGATGAATAAATTTCACTCCGAATTAATGTCTATATTAAATCCAAATAATTGTTAGACATGTATGCAAGATGAAGACTGTCACATGTCTGTCTCCAAAACATACCATTAAATGAATACCGGTGCACAAATCAAAATTAAAAATATAAACACCTGCCAGTTACCTACATCATTTTAGAGGCTATCCCAAGAGGCTCTCTTCCTTAATACTGTATATGCTGCGTCTTGATCTTTTTGAGTGAGGATTTGCTGGCATGACATTTAATGCAGGCATCTTATACTGGCAGAATTGTGGGATTTTTTTTAAGTGACTGCTTTGGGGGTTTCTCATTTTTCTTCTTTTCTTCTTTCCCTTTTTCATTTTATGAATGTTGTCATTCACTAGCAGAGAGCTTGTAAGACACCATGGCCTAAGGAACGCAGATCCCATCACATTTATAACAGAACTTTTATAAACATTTAGTAAAGGATCTAATATTTTATATTTTAAAACAAAGAAAAATCCTATCAGGCTAGGTATGTAATGCTCTAAGTGTTTATGTGTAATTAATGCCAAAACTCTTTAAATACTCCCATGTCCCGAATACCAGGAAAACAGCCAATTGGTTCAGCACATCATTGGAGGGGGTGCCTTGTGTGCTCTTGACATTAGGCACTGTTTTGAATGACTTCACCAAGCAGAAACCAAAATGTATATTTTTTCTAACTTTTTGGTAAATAGTGTTATCAAAATTACATATATGAAATCCAGAAGGGAGGGGAAACAAATCTTTGATGGACAAGTTGAAGCAAATTCAAATATTTGTAGCATCAACAGCAAACTGGATATTTCCAGAAAGTGAACAAATTGAATTATTCATGAGGCCAAAGTAAGTCAATACATCTTTATCTTAACCAGATCCTTTCTAATAGTTTGCATGGTACAAAATACGCAGTATAATTAACATTTACAAATGTAATATGTAAATGGAGAAGAAAGACTAATAATTTGGTAAATCAGTTTATCTGTAGTATAATAGTCCTGATACACTATCATATTTTCAAATTGATATACTCAGATCCAAAAGAAACTGTGCACGGATATGGGAAGCTTTGAAGAACACGCAGCACATCAGGAACCAGATGCAAGAAAGGGGGTTCATCCCCACCATTTCCAATAGAGAAGCTATAATGGCTCCATATTGCCTTTTCCCCCTTTCCATTTTATCTTTTAAAAATCCTCATTTTCAAAGAACATCTATCCCCGCCCACATGAGGACAGTGGTGGTTGTATGATCACATTGGTATCTTTTTTTTTTCCCCTCTCAATATTTATCACAAATTTAAAAAGTGAACTCCCAAGCCAGATAAGGCGGGGGGGGGGGGAGGGGGGAGGGGGGAGGGGAAGAAATCTACCCAATTCTTTAATAATGGAGTGATTTTTGAAATGTACTAAGTGTTGTGCTCTGCATGGGCCCCGCAGATTCCCTCCCCCATCACCACCACCAATAAAAGGGTAAGTCATCACATTTTCCGTCCTACATCAAATCTATGATATCCTTCCTACATCATAATTCTAGAACCAAACTGGTTTCCAAAAGGGATGTCTCCAGGCTGTGCCAGTTTGCCAAGATCTTTCTGGTCAGGATCCTGAGACTGTGATTTAGCCCTGCGCTCTCCAAGCATGCAAAAATACAGCCATTAGAGACCTGAGCCATGCTTCTCCATGTGGCCTGAAGTTTCCAGGTGGCTTGTGTGTGTTATGATTGTGCCTGGCCTCAACATAAAAGCAAATTGACAACCCCTACCTCCCCCGAGCCAGTGCCAGTTTTTAAATAAAATGTCTAGTGGTGATTTATTGCCAGTGCGAACTGCCAGACTGGCAGCCCCATTTACCTACTAAGCAGACAAATCAGTAAAAGCTATGTCATCCTTGCCCAGTTTCCCCAAGTATGTTCTAGAAGGCGTTCCAAATTTCACGTTTATTCTGTTACAAGATTTCTTATTTGTGTGCATTAGAAAACAAAACAGCCAGTTGACCTTCCTGACTTCAAAAAGTTGTTATTCATCCCTTGAGAACTTCCTGAGATCATCCAAGCTCATTTTCCATAGATCACAGACTCTTCCATTCAGATAAGAATGGTTGACCATTAATCACCTGGCTTGAATATCAAACAGGGCTGCAGAACTGAAAGAATTTCTTTCCTGCATCTAATATCATCTCCGGGGCATGTTTCCTACCACTTCCCCAGGGACCAAACACCTGCCTTGGCGATTTTCAAGAGACTTCTCTGCCTTATTCCTCTCCAGTTCATAAATAACAGCACCACCTATTCATCAAGGTATAATTTTTAAATGTAATTTCAGATCTTTTTTTTTTTTTTTTTTTTTGGCTCTCTCCACCCCTATCATTCCCTATCAAGCTGCTTCTTTCTTGCCAGGATAAAGTGCATGAGATTTTTGCATGGCTCTGGTCAAAAGCATTTCTTTTTATTCAGGAGTAGAGTTCAAAGATTGCTACATGTAATGTATTTAAAAAGAAAAGGAAAAAAAATCCAGAGCTATCAATCCCTATTTCTTTAAGATCACAGACACGCTGCTCTGATGAATGAAACCTCTTCCAGTCTTACTTAAGCTGCTCAGAGTGACTAGTTATCAAGTCAATGAGAAGAAATCTTTTATTTCTTATCTTGATGCCTCTGTGTCATTGTACACAAAATGCAGAGCCGTCTATATTTCATCAACCATTTCTTCATGTATTATTTAATAAACTGTTTAGAGCATGTCTAATTACAAACATTTATTATAGAACTCAACCCTAGAAATGTGTGAGAATATGCTAAATTGTTCCCTACCTAAAGTTTTAATGAGAGTATAATACCTCCGGCCCATATGCTTCAAGAACGTTATCCTTAATTATGTAACATGGGTATTTTACTGATATCTGTTAACTGCTCAAGCAGCTGTGGTTTTCTGCTTTTTTGCACAGCTCGGGAGGAGCAGTGAGTTCAGTTTCCCCTTTTTGGGGGGTTGCAAAATCCATACCCCAAACAGGTGTGTGCAATCACGAACCGCAGTGATGAACCCAAACTGCTGCCTTTCTAAAAATTCCACCAGCCGGTGACACACGCTGGTCAAGGTTGCACAACCTTGTTTTCCACCGGTTATTTTGATGATTCATTCCCCCATGGGGAGGTGAATTTTCAGCCATTGTTACTTTGCTCCTGTTTCTGATAACCAGAGGAATCACTTCCTCATTTTGATGATTTCTCTCTCCCTCTCTTGCTCTGGCTCTCGCTGACCCCTTGTTTCCTTTTTTCAGTTGGATTCTGATCCTTTGCTAGGTGCAGCCTGAACCGGCTGCTCTCTCCTTCATGGACAAGGGCCAGGAGAGGGGAAGTTAAAAGAAACACTTCCACAGGAAGCAGGACACTTCAAGTTGTTACTTCATTGGAGAAAAGATACCTGGATGATCTGTAACTATAAAGCAATAATTCACTAAAAATATAAGAACTCAAAGCAATAAGTGAGTATTGCCTACTTCCAACTAGTGCCCTTGGAAAATTACATCAATTCCACCGATTGCTTTAGAAATGTTGGTGGAACTGCCACCAAAACTGAACCAGGTATGTTGCCTCGTATTGCTTTGAATGTCAAATGTGCCAAATTGTCCTCTTTAAAAGGGTAGGTTTGATTCTTGCAAACATTGAAAGTTTATCCAGAGCCAAGTCTGATGATAAATCGATCGTCTTTGCTTTAAATAAGTTTGATTACTAAATAATAAAATGAGCTCTTTGTGAGAAATAAAAAATGAATCTAAAGAAATTTTCAAAATGTCAGAAAACATCTTGAACGGCAGGAAACGCTGCAGGGTTAAATGTGGTCTATCCAACCTGACTTCCCTGGATAAGTCAGCATTCCTTTGTAAATTTCATACGCTTGCTAAAATGATACCGTATTATTTTGCCCTCACGTCTTGACTTTTCTAGAAAATAGAGCAACTTAATTTCTTTTCTAAGAAACAACAGAAATATAATAAGAAACTTTATGCCTAATGAAGGACATCTACGTAGATACACGAGCACATCTACCCATTTCACATTCCTCTAAAGGTACGGGTTTTCTTTTACTAGGAAGTGCTATATCCTAATGGTAAGAGCACACGTCATGGAATGTGATAATTCGCATACATTAAACTCAAATATACTACTTACTATCACCTTGAGCAAGTAACTGGATTTTCATGAACATCAGTTTTCTCATTTGTTAAATGTGGAAAATAAACGTATGCTTTGCATGAATATTGTGAGGATTAAGTGCATGAAAAATCTCAAGCAGAGTGCCCGGCACATAATAGATGCCCCAAACATGGTGATTTTTGTGATAATGACATTATTAGGCACCATTGTTCTCCACTGGAGCATGTACTCCTGAAGAGCAAGTACTATGTCTCAGTCATGTCTTTTATATCCAGCATAGTGTCCAACATGCAGTAGGGCTTAAAAATTGTTTAAACTAGGCTAAATACATTGTTTTGTTTTTTGTTTTGTTTTAAATGTTTGTTTATTTATATATTTATTTGAGAGAGAGAGAGAGTAGGGGAGGAACAGACACACACACACACACACACACAGAGAGAGAGAGAGAGAGAGAGAGAGAGAGAATCCCAGGCAGGCTCCACACTGTCAGCACAGAGCCCGATGCAGGGCTCAAACCCACAAACTGTGAGATCATGACCTGAGCTGAAGTCAAAAGTCAGACGCTTAACCAGCTGGGCCACCAAGGCACCCCGAATACATTCTTGGACTACACCTGAGATTAAAAATTGGAAATAAAAAGTAGAAGATCTTAAATCAATTTTTTGGAAAAACAGTCCAGAGACACCATGATCTGGTTCAGTTTATAATATATCCCAAGTTCATTGGTTATCAGAATAAAGAATATTTGTAGACATTTTTAAGTATCTGATTTCTTGGGGGTGCCGGGATGGCTCAGATAGTCAAGTGTCAGAATCCTCATTTTGGCTCAGGTCATGATCTCACGGTGCATGAGATGGAGCCCCATGTTGGGCTCTGCGCTAACAGTGCAAACAAAGCCTGCTTGGGATTCTCTCCCCCTCTCTCTCTGCCCCTCCCCTGCTTCTGCACAAGTGCATCCCCACGCACGCTCTCTCTCACTCTCTCAAAATAAATAAATAAAACTTCTAAAAATAAGGTAAAAGATCGTATTTCTTGATGTAACCCTTTCCTGCCCTATTTAGCATTTTAGAAAACTTTATTTATTACTGCAAAATGATTTCATTAGAAGTAACCACAAACAGGCTCTAATCAGGTGACGCTAGCCAAACTAGTTAGATTGAGTGGAGAGTACAGCAGAAGTCATCGATGAGCTGCCAGATGGGGAGACGGTGGGAGGAGAACTTTGGGTAGGAAGAACATTAAGCCACTACTTCTATAATTCTTGGTAGCTGCAGGGGTGTGGGCTCCATAAGGGCGGTGGGGCACTGAAACAAAGTCACACTTCCCCAAACACAAACACAGTGTGGCGAAGTCTCCTCTTAACCTGTCCCAGGCACAAACCTACTGCTTGGCCCTCACAAACCAACCATGCAAAATGACACCCACAGGGACTGGCCACTTAAGAAGCAACTGTTGTACGTATAAATGAACAAATATCATTTGGTCATCATTTTAGTTTTCCCCATTTTTTTCCTTATTTTCCCTATCCTCTGACCATAAAAATAGATGACTCTGGGAAAAAAAAGTAACTCAAAGATGAGACCACACTGGACTCAGTAGAAAATTGTACAGGCCATCCTTTGTAAAGCAATCGCTATGCTTACGTAAATGCAATTGCTATACTTACATAAATTTAAAGGTAGAAAGCTAGATTGTGTCTTTCAAGTAATACCTTGCTACGGTAAGTGAGAGCATTGTAACTATCCTACAACAACCAACAGTCAAGTCTACCTAACCTCATTGGATCACACTGGTCTATACTAAAAACAGAAATGCAAATTTCTATGAGAAAGAAGTACGTACTCCATGAAATGAATGCTTGGGCTCATAGACTCCTTTCAAAAGGATGAACCACAGAAGTACAACATATACAGGTATCTTCAACTCTCCGCCATCAATAAAAATTCTCCTTTAAGCTGTTCACTTGTGCATATCAGTCTTGCTTCTTGGCAAGCACCTGGTTACGGAGACCATGAACAACACGTTCAATTTGCACATAGGTACCCCCATCGAAAAAACTTTGCTTTGTCACGGCACTTGGAGAAGAAGTTAGATAATTATGTTTAGGAGAATTGCAAACAAGGAACAGAAACTTGGGACTTTTTTTTTTTAAATCTTAAGTTGGAATCCCATGACCCAAGATTTTGCAAGTCCTGAAGGAAATTCAGCTCAGGCAATGAAGAGTCTTATGATATAGAACTCTGCAATCTCTTAGTAGTTAAACCCCTGATTCATACAGGAAAATGAGAATACTAATAAAATGGAATCCCAGAATTAAGTTGCAAAAGAGAAATACACAGCCTAGCTTACCTGACAATTCATCGTCCCCTGTTCTCTAGTCTCATAGCTTGGGATCGACCTTCTGTTATAATACTTCTTATGATTTATGTATATGTGCCCTCTAGGCTGTGAGCTGCTTCAGGGAAATGACCAAATCTTATACTTCCCCATATCCCCAACTCCTGGCACCGAAATTGGCATAGATGAAATGCTTGGTAAGTATTTGTTAAATAAATAAAATGGCAAGGAAGTGTAGGTCTTAGAAAGAGTGTATCTTTGTATAATAATGCATTCTGTAGCTCAGAAACAAACACAACATGGTAAGCAAATATAGTGAAATCTCTTAACATAGGTGCAGGTAGCCAGGCTCCCTTTGTTCTCCCTTGCCCATTTTGAAATTGGCCCCATTTCTCTCGCCCCGCTTTTCTTCAACCTGATGTTGCTGGGAAACCACATATTTGTCAGTGGAGTGCCATTGCTGGAGGGGTCGGAACTGGGGAAAGAATGAGATGGTACACCGCTGTGAAACCTCTCTGCCTACCCTTAAAACTCTGCCTCTCAAATAGAACTACAAAGTTCCCAATAACCAAGCCCCAGATAAAAATACTGTTTCTCCCGCTGTCTATCCACCTCAATCAAGGGCAATGCCATCCTAAATTATGCAAGCCAAAATCTCACGCATCATTAACTTCTCCCTGTCTCCAATACCCTATAGCTAATCAATTAGGAAATCCCTGTTCATCCTACCTTCAAAATATGTCCGCAATCCAACCACATCTCATTACCTCCTCTGCTATAAACTTGGCCCAAGCTACCATTACCTTTTGTGTGGATTGCTGAAATAGGCCTTAACAGGTCTCCTTGTCCACCCACAGTCCTGTCTTACTAGCAGATAGAGTGACCCTCTTCAGGCATAAGCCACATTCTGTCATTCCTTCAATCTGAATTCACCTATAGCTTTTGGTATTACTCAAAAGAAAAGCCAAAGTCCTTGCTGTGGCCGACAGGGCCTCTACCCCACCACCCATACCCATTGCCTCTCTGAACTCCCTGATTTCTCCCTCATGTCTCTGCTCGAGGCACACTAGCCACAGCACTGTTCCAATAACAGATCATTGCACAAAATGTGTCCCTTTGCCTGGAATGACATCTCAGATGACCAGATAAATTGCCCCTTATTTTCTTCTTATTAAACGGGATCTTTTCAATGAGGCCTTCCCTATACATCCTATCTAAAACTTTACCATCCCTCCCTAATACTTTATATTTTTTCTTCCACTCCACTTTTATCCTTAGCAACTTTCACCACCTAACAAAACATATATTTTCTTTATTTATTCCAGTTATCATCTGTTATCTCCACTAAAATATAAGTTCTATCATGGCAGATATTTTTCCCTTTATTTTTTAACTACCGTATCCCCAGAACATAGAATTTTTCCTGATATGCCCCAGTTATTCAGTGAATATGTGTGAATAAATGAATGAATGAATGAGCCTCTAGGCATTGACTTCATTTATAGGATTCATAGACTCATCATTTATGTTTGATTTTTCTTAATGAGGTGGCACACTGTACATTTTGAAAGAAACAGTACTTTGAAACTTGTTTAAGACAAATCCATTAATAAAATGAAATATAACTACTCTACTATTCTACTATGAAGTTGTATATTAGCTTACCCAGAAGAAGGAGTTCATAGGAATTTTCAAGCTTAGGTCATGGGAAGGATTAAATGAAATAATATAGGTTTAAGTATTTTTTAAAGGAAGTAATAAGAAAGCAAAATTATCTCTACTTTCTAATAATGAAATCTATAACTACAAGAACCTAGAGAATTGATTGAAAATCTATTAGAAAACTCTAAGAATTAAGTAAAGTAGCTGGTTGCATTAATTTAAAAAGTAAATAGCATTCCTTTAAAGAAAAAAACAACCCATTAGAGAATATCATGGGTGGGGGGGGGGTGGAGGTAGAAGGGGTTGGGGGATGGATCCTGTTGCAGTAACAAAAAAATGAAACGTTATTAAAAAATTAAGATTTTTACATGAATAAAATGTTAGAATGTTATTAAGAAAGGTAAAGTAACTTAAATAAAGAAAAAGATATGTCTTTATGAAATTAACAAAAAAAAAAAAACCCACCCGTTTTAGTACCTATCAAAATGCACGATACCACTTTAGGCACTGGGGATACAACAGTGAATAAGATAAGACTTTTGTCTTCGTGATATCTCAAAGGCACTAAGAGTTCAGTCTTTCCAAAACCAAACTCATAATGCACTCTCTCAAATTCAGTCTTACCTCAGTGACTCTCATAGCTAAGAAAGACACCACCAAGTATGCAAGCCAGGAACCTGGCATTATCTCTGATACTATTCTCTCCCTTACCATTGATATCAAAGCCATCAACAAGTCCTATCCATTTCCTCTACTAAACATTTCTTGTATGTGTCTCCTCCCCATCTATTCCACCAACACCTGAACCTCGATCATCACTGTCTCTTGCTGGACAATGACAATAAGCTTCCTAGCACTATCTGACCTGTCTTCAACCAGATATCTTAAAGGTAGCAAATGTAATCCTTTCTGAAAGAAAAATGTTTAATCGTTCCTCATCATTCAGATCTTAAGTCAAACATCAGTTCCTCATGGAAGACATTCGTGACTAGTCACAGGTTCTTCAAGTATCACGTACTACTTTAGTTTGCCCCTTGACCCAGGTGATACCCTCTATGAGGACAGAAACCATTTGTCTTCGGGTTCTCACTGTATTTCTAGTGCTTAGCATACGATTCGGCACATAGTTGGTGCTCACTAAATAATTGTATACAGTACTGCTCTTAGATCTGGCTAAGATGGGCCCTTGTTATAGTCCTATTCTCTAGAGCCTCCCTCCATTACCCGCCCACCCCCCACCACCACACACACAAAAGAGAACTTAAGAACATGCAGACACTCTGTTGCGAGACTTTTCAGCACATAGCATGGTGCAACCCATAACGCTGAATATCCACTCTCATAATCTACACACTTTAGAAACCAGACAAATGCTTCTTCTCATTCCTTTCTCTAAATTCCTCACACAAAAATGTAACTGCGGATGCTTGAGGATTGGGTTGACGCTAACATTAGAAGGAAACTGCTTCAAATGAGTAGCAACTACACGATTAGGTAAGAGAAAAGACAAATTAATCATCTTGTCAAATCCTTCCTCTCAGACAGTATGAATGTAAGAGATTCTTGCGAAAACAAGTATCATTTCCCAGAAGTGTCTAGCATCTTTCCTGCTTCTTTTCATGTTCCAATGCACTGCTCTGGAAGTCCTCACAAACGAACACAGTATTGAACACGAGAATTCTTCACATGTCAGGATGGCAGAGTTGAAACCAGCTCAGGGTTGATGAAAGTGTGAGGAAATGGACACTCTTTATTATTGCTGGGACTTTCATACGACGTTACGTTTTTAGAAAGTAATTTTGAAATATACTTCAAAATGTAAAGTCTTACACCCTGGAGAGGCAATACATCCCAGTGGTTATGAGTATCTGCTCTGGATCCAGAAAGAAGTGAGTCATACCGTGATTCTGTCACTTCCTTGCTGTGTGATTTTTGTGCAAGTTTCTTAACCTTGCTATGCCTCAGTTTCCCCCTCTGTGAGATGGTAATAATAATAGTACCTACCTCATACTTCCTAAAATTGTATCCTAAAGGGATACTGCCTATATCCTCCTCGTCATCATTATTATCACCATTAGAGCAACGCTTTGTCTATATAATTTTATCTTCACAAATGGAAAACACTGCAGGTAGAGGTCATAAAAAGTAATGAGGTAGATCCATATATGATCCTAGGGAAAGATGTTCATAATAGACTATTTAAATAAAGAATGTTCCACAAAAACATCTATGATCCTACTTTAATATCATCTACACTGTGATTTATAAAGTATGTGTGTACATGTAAATACAATAAAAAAATTCTTAAAATGGTGCACAAAACTGTATGAAAAGTGGCTATATTTGGGGAAGGATTTTGTTAATGATTTTACATTATCTTATACTGCTTGAATTTTTACAGAAGCATTTACCACTCTTATTGTTAAGACTTTAAATCTATTTAAAAAAAAATTTTTTTCAGTTTTAGTCTTTAAAGTCACTAATGTTCACCAGTTCCAGGATATCTCCTTCTTTGGCACAGGGAACGATGTTTCACTCCCCGTTGCAGCCCAACTGAAGCCATGTGACTACTTCTGGCCACTGAACTGTGAGGGAATGTGACATGTGTCACTTCTGAAACATTACCAGTCTCTATCTTTTTGTACCGAGGCAAACCTGGATGACATCTGCTGGGGCTATTGTGGCTATTAGGAAAAAACAGCAGAATCTCTTACCACAAATTGAAAAATTGTATTTATATATATTTTTTTCGATTCTCCGGGTCTTAAGGGAGACCTACTTTTTGTATCTTAAGGAGATCCTCCTACTTTTTTTGTATCTTGAGCTAGTGAGGTGTACTGTGTCATGGAAAGATCTTAATAAAAGTTTATTAATGATACTATTCATTATATCCCTTCCTAACTCCAAAACATGGAATTGCAAATGCGTAGTGCACATTATTGCAATTTAGAAGAGTACGATGCCTGCTATATTTGAAAATAGATAAGAGATTAAAGGAAAATAAGTAATCACCGAATATTTTTGGAATTCAAGTGCATTTGGATTATAGCAACCTCTGTATGTAGCGTGTATTCAATAGGTAAGTTTCAAATATCTATTTGTACCAGGAGCCAGGAAAACAGGTAACTAAAGACTCAGAACCAGATCTCACCAGATCCACAGACTAACTGGGAAGGAACTCCTGGAAACAAGTAACCAGCAGATAAGCGGCAATAGTGCAATGCATAGGGTGTTATGGCTGGATGAAGAAGCAAGGGGCGATTTATTCCTGGTGATCCAGGAAACCTTCAAGAGGAGAGGTGCCGCTTGAAGGAGGTTGGGGTCAAATAGGCTATAAATTTAGTTTTGAAGTTCAAGCGTGTCCCTAATAAAGGTGTTTAAAATAAACTCACGTTAGCCTGACTTTGTTTACGGAATAGAACGGAGCGAATGTTTTCAAACTATGTTTGCACAAATTTTTCCATGAAGATGAGCTTCTATTTAATTTGGCTCTACCTAGAGTTAAATAGAAGTATTTGTACTGCTGTTTGAATTATTTGATGACTTCTCATTAGGGATTGGTAAACAGTGGTTTAATACTTTGAACACATGAGATTCAGTCCAAAATCAGATTTATGGCAGTCTGGTAATTTAATTGAAAGCCATGCCTAGAGCTCACAAAGCCAGAGGTGTGATCAAATTGCATATCGAGCAGTGGATGGGGGAGCGATGCTCACTCAGCATGTCGCGCTCTTACCTTGTTTCACCAGTTAAGGTGTAGGTAGAAAAACTGCAGGTTAAATTGCAAACACAATAAGGCATAAATTACATGAACCCTGATATTTGACATGCATTTTATCTCCAGGTACCTCTTGAATAAAACTTTTGTCAACTGAACTCAGAATTAACAACTGCCCCCCCCCCCAAATCTGTAGTTAATATATTGTGCGAAACACAAAAACTCAACAGGTAGAAAGTATACACCTCGGTATATACTGAGTATATATAAGTTTATATATTTCCTCAGTATATATAAGTTTAATGTATACAATCAAGAACTAAACAGTCCTGTGTCCACTTTGTTGGACTCTTTGTTATGGGGTAGCTCTCACCTGAGTGGCTCAGTCGGTTAAGCGTCTCAGTTTGACTCAGGTCACTATCTCACAGCTCTTGAATTCAAGCCCCAGGTTGGACTCTATGCTGACAGCTCAGACCCTGGAGCCTGCTTCGGATTCTGTGTCTCCCTCTCTCTCTGCCCCTGCCCTGCTCATGCTCTGTCTCTCTCTGTCTCAAAAATAAATAAACATTGAAAAAAATGTATATCGGGTAGTTCTTAATCATGTAAACATAGATATCACCACCAAATGTGATCATCTATATGAATATTTTCCAACCTCATTGCAGGGACTAGCAAATCAATAATTTTCTGCTCTCCCATATTCCTATCTGGTCACACTGACGTTACAGCTGCGTTCTTTATTCTTTCCCTACATTCTCAGGATCTTCAGCAGAAAATATGAATGTTTGCTGGCCAGACATTTAATCTGGATTGTGATTTATAGGTCTCAAAACAGTACCTGACTTTTATTGTCCCCTCTCATAAAGTGTTCAAGTCTTTCTTCAGATTTTAAAAATATCTATGTCCTGGCGCTCCTGGGTAGCTCAGTCGGTTGAGCATCCGACTTCAGCTCAGGTCATGATCTCACACTCTGTGAGTTCAAGCCCCACTTTGGGCTCTGTGCTGACAGCTCAGAGCAAGGAGCCTGCTTCGGATTCTGTGTCTCCCTCTCTCTCTCTCTCAAAAATAAAGATTAAAAGAAAATTGGGGGACGCCTGGGTGGCTCAGTCGGTTAAGCATCCGACTTCAGCTTAGGTCATGATCTCGCGGTTTGTGAGTTGAAGCCCCGCGTTGGGCTCTGTGCTGACAGCTCAGAGCCTGGAGCCTGTTTCAGATTCTGTGCCTCCCTCTCTCTCTGCCCCTCCCCTGCTCATGCTCTGTCTCTCTCTGTTTCAAAAATAAATAAAAAACATTTAAAAAAATTTGTTTGAATAAAAATATTTATGTCCTTAGAAATATATTTGTATCCTTAACCCGGTAGTTCTACTTTTTCAGAGCCATCCTGAAATATATATATTAAAATATATGTATATATATGAGATGCAGTATGCTCATCAAAACTAAATATGCAACAAGATGGGATTATAAAATAGCATATCATGCCGCTATTAAAGATCATATTGAAGAGTGACAAATGATCAAATATTCACTCACTGTATATTATAAAATATCAAAGATAGATCAGATTACAAAATGTTACATATAGTATGATCCCAAGTTAATAAACACATGCATAGAGAAGACCAAAGAATGGGTTACAAAATGTTAACAGTTGCCATGTGTGGTGAGTAAACTTTTTTTTTCATTTCCTTATTCATGTGTTTTCAAATTCCCTAACATTTCCTCAATAAACACATAATTAAAAATATAAAATATATAATCATCGGCAGAGTTCTGCATCTTTCTCCAGGGTTTAGGAAGTGAAGCCACTAAATGCAATCATTTCTTAAGGAAAAGGAAACACCACCCAATGATACTCAATCACTATTTAATATTGAAAGGAAATTATTTTGAAAAACTTAAGGCCTCATCCACGTCAGAAAAATAAGTATTGCTCAAAATCCTGACACTAACACTAAAATGTGTCTATCTCACAACAAGGCAGTCAAACGCTGACTCTTCAGCTGTAAAGGCCATGTCAGTTCCTGTTGACTCAGATCCTCTTTGGGCTTGCTGTTCTAGTCGAATTTAACTCAGCTTTCTGCAAACAGTAAAGATGAGCTCAAACATTTCCAACAGCATTTGGCCAGGCTGGACCAGGACAGGTGATAACATGGAACCTCACCAGGACAGTCACCCCTGAAATTAGGAGACAGAAGTCTGACTGCCCTTAGAAATGACAGGCCCCTTGTAGACCTGAAGTTGTTCAGTTCACCGGTTTCCAGACTTTCCCATTTTATTGGCCTATATGCAGTGAAAATTAAGATAACTATGGAGTTAAAAATTTTATTTTGCTACCTTTTATTCTCATCATAATTTTATAAAAGAAAGCACATTTTCATGTGAAAAAATTAGGAGGGCGTGATCCCAAAATGAAATATTGGGCTTCTCAAGAAAAATCATTTTAATTACACTGCAACATATGTGTGACACTATCCACTGAAAATATTATCCCCAAATGGAGGTGATCCTTGGACTGGTATTTCAGAGTTCCTGAAACAGCCAATATCTAGTGATTTCTCTGAGAGGTGAAATTTCCCTCAGAGGCTAAGGTGGTTTCATTCTTGAACTGAGGAATTTGCCATTAGACAAACCAAAGCACAAACATTTAGTTGTTCACCCAGGATTGATATACTCCAGAGAACAATCAAGGAATTGCTTTTCTGATAATCCATTTTAAATCTTTTCTGGAGGGTAAAAGGAGCATCAGAGATCTACCTCTTCTGAGAACATTACATCCATCATCATGAATTTTGGGTTTTTAGAATGTTCACGATAGAACCTGTCTCACAGTAAACTCAAATTCTTAAGCACCAGTGTCCTTTCAGTCTTGCTGGAATCCTCTAGACTAGGTGAGAGCCAAAACCAAGATATGTGTTGTCCCAGGACACATAAAAAACCAAGGGGCATGAGGCAAGTTTACCCTGAGGATTGGTACAGATACATTTTATCTCCATAAGGCACAGAGCAACAAATGACCATAAAAGATAAAATTTCAGTTCCAACTCTCACTTCTACATCAGCAAAATCTGCTCATCTGGGACACAGATCCTTTTTCCTCATTGTCCTCATTATTTCCAAAGCCACCCAGATCATCCAAGAGTCTTCTAGCCAAATCCTGACGCACTTATCCTCATGTGTACATGACAGAAAGACAAACTGATCGCTCACTTTTGTTTGTCTCAGAATCATTACGTAGTAGTTTAAAGCCAATGAAAGTTTCAATAAGAACCCAGGAGCGAAATAAAGGTAAGGTAAAAGGAGATTCCCTGCAGATGGTTGTTTTCTGCTAATAAGCTTTAGGTAGTACTTAGACAAAGGTCAACATTTATAATCATATTTTCTTCATAGTTTCTTAATCCAAATTCAAAGGTAGTGGTTTCTTTTATGAATATTTTATAAGATCAGAATAAATGCAACATTTTATTTGGATTACACCACTCAGAGAAAGGGGGAAATAGAGAAAGGCCAATAAATCTTGAGGAGTTAATTATTTATATGGAGAAAATTTACTTTGTATGTTGTGACTTGTTTTATTGGTATACTGCAGTTCAATTTAGATTAAGAAGCAGAAAGATTATTGTTTCCCAACAGAGACATATCATAAATAAATACAGCAGAGAATTTTTTTTTTTTGGTATTTGTGCCAAACCATCCACAGATAATCAAAATAAAAGGAAGAACACATTCCTAAAATTCCTCAAGTTTAAACTCTTGAAATGGCATTTAGCTACACTTAGCACCAAAAGTTTAATAGTGGAGCTAATCAGATCAGGCCCTTTATCTAGAGGTGATGCCAATTGGAGGGCTAGCATCATAATCATCCCATTTTTGCTAAAATGTTTACTGGCTTTCTGGTTCATGTTAATTTACCAAGGAAACCGTTCCAAATACATCATCATTCTGTGGACAAGACTGTGTGCTCATGTAATATGACACTTTGGTTACCAGGAAGGTCTTGTCATAATCTGAACTACAGATCTTTAATAAGCATTACTGGCAATACTGGAGTTAAAATCTCTGCTAACAGAAAATAAAATACTAATAAGAGAACACTTTAGAGCAAAGTTTCATTCCCTTGCATGAAGTAGGTACTCAAAAAATATTTATTGAACTAGATGGATGGGTGGATGGACAGATGGGTGGACGGATGGACAGATGGGTGGATGGATGGATGGATGGATCACAGGAACACTTATGAAGCCTAATCACTACAAATGTCAATCCCACAGCTTTTGGAGAAGTCCCAACCAATGCAACGCTGCGACAATTTGTCTTGACCCCAAGAAAAGCTACAAACTTATGACAGTTATAAAACAATGCCAGTTATAAGAATGCCCCCTATTTGGGTGTTCTCTAGGACAGAAATACATTTAGTTTAAAATCAAATTTGACCTCTAAACCCACCAAAGTCTACTCTGTCCTTGGGTCTTCCCGGAGACACAGTCTGCTACGAATACACGTAGGAAAGATTTCCCCTATTATTTGCAGACCTCAATTAATCTTTTAATTTCCCTCCTCCAGATTTATAAAAAACATCTACCATTTATTGATCCCTAAAAATGTACCACCCACTATATAATAGACTTCGGATACATGAACTCATTTGATGCTAATAAAAATCCTATACATACATGTACTAATTCAACATGGATTTATTAAGTGCCTTCTATGTATAAGGCAGTGCTCCAAGAATTTATAAGTTATTCAGGGACAAAAACAGACAAAAATCTCTGCTCTCATAACACTGACATTTCAGGCAGGTAAGAAAAGGGGTAAACAGCAAGTCTGTTTATTTTGTCATAATCATCCTTCCTTTGAAGATGTAGTAAGTAATGGTCAGAGAACTCAATAGCTCCAAAGAAGACACTGACAGCATATGACAGATTTGAGGATTCCAATCTGGGGCCCTAGCCCCAAAGCCTGTGTTTATAATAGACCACAGGTTTAGGCCATACTGCCTCCACTCCTAGAACTGAGCTAGCATGGCACCAAGTACTGGAGTTCAAAGTACACTGTCCAAGGTATGGTGTGGTTTAACTGGCTACATGGCAGACATTGTCAGATGCCAGTCATCTTCACATCTGTGAATAAAGCCAAACTTGTCTGTCTCTCCATCTGTGATCCATAACATTCAACTAAGATCAAAGGCAGCCCGGCAAGCTTCCTGTCGTGGTACTTAACGCAGTTCCACTCTAACCCCTTGCAGGCGCAAGATCGGATTGGATTACACTTCCTCCTCCCCTTCTGTTACACAGGAACGTGTGACTGGTTCTGCCCAATGCGTTGTGAATATAAGCAAACGTGTCACAGGATGGAATGTTTAATTTCTAGTTCACTACCTCTCAGAACTATCTCTTCCCTCTTACATTAAACCTAGAAATGTTCAAAATGGTGGTGGCTCCGTCAGCGTGGAGCTCTGAGTAATCAGTCAGCAGAAACACTGTGCTGATGTGTAACGCACAAGGAGCGTGAGTAGGAATGAACCTTTGTCATTTAACCCAATGGAACTTTGAAGATTTTTGTTACACAGCACAACCCAGCTGATCCTTCTTTCGGCTTCTTTTCCTCTTAATCATAATGATTTAGCAGTAAAGGTAAATTGAGTTAAAGTGAGTATCTGACAGTCTAGAAATTAACCAGATGATACCTGGTAGAGAAGACATTAGAAAGTGAAGAGAAAATACATACAGAAAATCTTGAAGGAAAATAAAAATGTTATGAGAAAAATATCTTTCAAACACTAATAAGCAAGGAAAATGAATGCAATGAAAAAATAGAGAGATTCTTATCTCTGCTCAAGCCCAGGAGTTCTCACCATGTATACTCTCACTATTAAATAAAGAAAAACTGAAAAAGTTGACTATTTAGTTCCTTAATGCATTCATTTCTTTATATTTTTCTCATCAGCTGTGCCCTTCCTCAATTAAAAACACTCTGGGAATACAACATATAAGTGCCCGCTGTGTTCCTGAGTGTCAAAATCTTGAATAAAATTGAAAAAAATCAACATGACTTCTTCAACACACAGAGCCAGAGAGGAAAGCCCCCAAGAACCAAGACACCACCTGCATTTACATCTTCCAAATGAAAAGTGAAAAAGGAACAAATGTGGTCTCATTACTTTCCATCAAGGGCAAGATTCTTACCACAACAATGCCTATTGCACCAGATTATCAAACACAGAATCACACTGTAACTTCTGGAAAATACAGAATATATATGCAGCATGGAGCTAAAAGTCCTCCACATAGGTAAACCTCACCTTGAATGACTCCGTTGTTACAGACAAAAAACAAAAACAAAAACAAAAAAACCTGTATCATGAAAGGAGGGAAACTGAATAATAGGGACAAGAGAAACTTTCTGTATTAAAGTTTCCTAAACCAAAATCATCCTTTTAATTTGTTTTAGTTTACCGTTCTTGAACTTCTTAATTCTCATCTTTTTAAGTGTAAGTTGCATTTACATCCGTGTTAAAGTTTAGCCTTCGGATATAAGAAGTCAGTTTCTGGCAGGATTGTATTAATACCTATTTTATGATACTGGATTCAAACACTTCCATTACTCTAAAAAGAAAAGAGGAAGATTATATAATAGGCCCCGTTTTATGAAAACATAGGTCCGCGGCCATAGATAAGAATAATTGAAAGTACCTAAAAGCTGGTATTTCCAAACCCATGGGAAAACTGTTCTTTGTATATCAACAGGCTACAGGTGTCATCCACATCCTTAAAGTGTCGTCAGTTATGATGTAGACAATGAACGCTTTGCAGTGAGTATCCCCATAGAACAGGCAGCATCAACAATCAAACCCTGACTGATGTTAACCGGCCAAAAGAGAGAGACTGGGCTAATCTGTGGAATTATAAGAACCTTTAAATTCAACCAGATCTATTCCCCTGACCCCAGTCCACCTGAATTGATGTTTTTCTGTACACATTCCTCAAATAAAAGTTCCGAAGTAGATAGGACCGATTATACAAGTCCTATTTCCTTAGGCACACTTTTCCAATTAGAAAAAAAGCAAGACTTAGGCAAACTGTACCAACCAAAGAATATTCAAAGATATACCTCATAGACTTTAAGTGCCCATAAAGCTGACTACTCCATAAAAACAATCCATGTACTTGGAATTGTTACATATCACCTTCTGGATGCGTAATGTAATACTTATGTTTTGCAGATAGTTCTTGGCTAAGTACTTGTGTCACGCTCTGCAGATAATTCTTGGCTACAATAAAAGATCAATCAGACATTTCTCTCCACAAATTCATATTAACATTTAGTTTGGTTCAATTGGACAGAATATTAATTTGATGAAATGTGTGCATCCTCCAGCTATATGGCCTGGTGGTATTCACTTTTTGTAGCTCTGTCGTAGAACATACTCCTGATCTTAGACAGTTCTCTATATCCTCTCTGAAATATTCCCAGTGCCAATGTAGTAACTGACTCATCATACACAATTAATATATATATATCTGTGAGATGATTCAGTGTTTTTAGAATTATATGCTATGTGTTATAGAGGGACCAATAGGAAAAAGAAGATAAAGGGACATACTTACTGTATACCTAGGATGTGGGAGGCTCTTTGAACGCTTTATATGTTGTCTCACTTGACGTGACCCTGCGGACATTATGTCCGTGATGCAGATGAGGAATCCAAGGCTCAGAGAGTTTAGTAACCTGAGCAGAGTTGCCAAGTTATTAAATAACAGATGCTACCTTAAACTCAGGTCTACCTGACTCCAAAGTCTATGTGCTTCCCAATGTACTACAAAGCTTAATAACCTCGCCTATCCCTACACAACAAAGCCCATTTTCCCGTTTCCAAACCCTTGGATAATGTCTGCAAACAATGGATCATTGCAACAGGCACATTTGTACTACACACGCTTTCACATCAGGTTTTTTCCCCCTAACTGGATGTCCTTCTTCCTCCCTAACCATGCAAACATTACTCTCCCTTCTAAAGCCCTTTTCTACATGAAGTCTCACTTCCCCACCAGCCCAATCCTCTCTCGATGTGAGTTGCACAATTTAGCTTCTGTGAGCAAAAGTTAGTTTTGGGTATGTCCTTTCTTGAACTGTTTTCTAACCAGATGATTATGTCAATCCTGGTCACATTAGAAGTTCTTGTATTTTAGGTTTGCTTGGTTGTTTGTTTTATTTCTCCAATCTTTCTCGTCAGTGCTGATATGTTGCAGTATAGTACAAATGCTTCATAGCTATTGAGCATGCTAAATCTATGCCATGATAATTATGTCTCCATCTTCAGGAATGATATTATTTGACTGTTTTTATAATAAAAAATTATATCAAATTGGAAGTTAGGAGACTTCGGATGACATTCTATGCAATAAACTAGTGCCATTGGGACAAGCATCTGAGTTTCTTCATCTGTAAAAAAAAAGGATTAAGACTAGATGTTACCTAAACAGAATGCTTATTCTTGTAGATTTTAAATTGTGTTTCTAGGAAGAAAAAGTAATTCTGAAAACAAGAGTAACTGTGGCCATGCACTTTTGCAGCCAGGGTAATCCAGATTTTTCTCCACCCAGAGACATTTCTCCCTTCAGCATCTTCCACATGATCGGTAAGGGTCAGTAGGTGCAGTATGGAAAACACAGACATTAACAGAAGCTCTTTTCAAATTATAGCCAGTTTCCCAAAGCAAATTTCCATCAACCTACCCAGATATATTTAACACATGTGTTTCAATAAATATGATTTGTTACCCAAAATCACAATGGTGTCTATTTTTTATACTCAGACTTCCACCTATGTGCAATGTTCCAGGAGGAAAATCATATGCTCACATAAGACCTGAGTCAAAGTTAATCCCATCCCGCCAACCATCCTGCCTTTCCTTATATTGTAGCTTCTACTTAATTCAGTCCACGTGTATTATGGGTGGAAGATGGATTCAAACTCTTTAAATGGAGACTTCATCAAATTTACTATTAATCTAGGAAATACTTGGTTTTTTAAACTTTATTTTTTATTTTTTAAAATTTACGTCCAAATTAGTTAGCATATAGTGAAGCAATGATTTCAGGAGTAAATTCCTTACTGTCCCTTACCCATTTAGCCCACCCCGCTCCCACAACCCCTCCAGCAACCCTCAGTTTGTTCTCCATATTTATGAGTCTCTTCTGTTTTATCCCCCTCCCTGTTTTTACATTATTTTTGTTTCCCTTCCCTTATGTTCATCTGTTTTGTCTCTTAAAGTCCTCATATGAGTGAAGTCCTAGGATTTTTGTCTTTCTCTGACTAATTTCACTTAGCATAATACCCTCCAGTTCCATCCACATAGTTGCAAATGGCAAGATTTCATTCTTTTTGATTGCCAAGTAATACTCCATTGTATATATATACTACATCTTATTTATCCATCGATGGACATTTGGGCTCTTTCCATACTTTGGCTCTTGTTAATAGTGCTGCTATAAACATGGGGGTGCACGTGTCCCTTCGAAACAGCACACCTTTATCCCTTGGATAAATACCTAGTAGTGCAATTTTTGGGTCGTAGGGTAGTTCTATTTTTAGTTTTTTGAGGAACCTCCATACTGTTTTCCAGAGTGGCTGCACCAGCTTGCATTGCCACCAACAATGCAAAAGAGATCCTCTTTCTCCGCATCGTTGCCAACATCTGTTGTTGCCTGAGTTGTTAACGTGAGCCATTCTGACAGGTGTAAGGTTGCATCTCATTGTGGCTTTGATTTGTATTTAGGAAATACCTACGTTTAATGTAAAGTCACGTGTCACAAGTGAACCTTAAAATCAAAACAGCACAAACCATAACTGTGAGAAGTACAATAACAACTACAGTGGTACACAGCATTCATGATAAACCAGTTGTTTCCTTTATACTTGCTTGCTTTGATTCATTGCTTCACTTACCCATCCACTCACCCATCCAATACGAAGTTCCTGAACATCTACTGTGAATGAGCAGCCAACCAGCTGCTCAGTTTCAATTTTATCATATTAGATGATATGCAAGAAGTGATTTTACTTTTAGAACCTGCTATATAAATGTAAACAAATAGGCAACTCAAAGAACGTTTAACTATGGAGGGAACGCATAAAAATCCTTTTATCTAATTTAATGAGAAAAAACCCCCAAAAGTCGGAAGAAAAGAAGGAAAACTACTTGGAGTGGGAAAGATGTTAATTTGATCTGCATGGGAAGAGAAAATCATGGTTGATAATTTGGGTAAAGTCATGTCCTGAGAAATGACTGAAAAACATCCCATATCAACAGGTATTCTATTTGAAAGAAATAACCATAGTTGTTCATTTAGTTATATCTTAGCTTTACGGGCAAAAAGTAAATTTTCCAACACTGTAGAGCCATTTCCCCATCCAATATTTCCTTTATGTCAGATAGCAGCCAAATGTGATTCACTAGAATTTTATTTTTTGCTGTATTATTTCCTATGCTCTATCCAATATGGACATATCTTCGTACAAATGCACTTGACAACTGATAAATTATTCAATCATTAATAGATACTCTACTGAGAAATCATTACATTTCTTGATAGGCTCAATTAACCTGACGTTTTGTCTTCAGTGAGTCACTGTTGGAGATCTGGTAACACCAGGTTAAAAATGTATATATTACATCATGAAAACTAATGTCTTAGGTAAGCAAAAGTTTTATTTCTTGCCTTTACTGTGGCATTTAGTCTTCTGGCCTTTCATATTTTCAAATACTTTAGATAAACAGTCTTCTTAATTAAAGAGAAAAAGAAGCTCTAAAGCCCATAACACAACGTCCCAGAAAACTAACGCCCAGAAAAATTGACTTGCATGGTACACTGGGGCCCTGAACATTTCCAGAAAACAAAGAAGGACAGGAGATCTTGGAGTATCTTCTAAACGTGTTGACTTATTTTACTCAGTTTACATGTGGAGAGTTTTTGGTTTTATCTTCCTCTAGTTAAACTTCACAAACCTAACGGCGGCTCTCCTGCTTCAAACACCTCCTATGTATCAAACATTTCACAGGATACTTCACCCAAGTTAGCTAACTTCCTTTATAAAATTTAGCACCCTCCAGCGCACATGCTACCATCGGCCCATTTTATGAGAGAGGAAAACTCAGAGAGGTTGAGTGCCCTGTACCGGGTCACCCAGCTAGTGTGTGCATTTGGGATTTTGAACAGTATGGAGCTGGGCTTCCCGGACCTGTATTCTAAGGATCTCTGTTCTTCACCATACGCCTGGCTGATTGCCTTACTTGGCTAGAGCACAATGCTGGAGAAACCAGGACTATGTGTTAGAAACCCGTTTGGTCCGTTGGCTTAACAAGAAAAGAAGAGTTCTGCCCTAGGTGTGCTAGCATTGTGCTTCCTGCATCGTTCAGGGAATCGGGCGAAACCGTCTGAATGGCCCGCAATAAAATTTTATCACTGACAGCCAAACACTTCGAGTCGAATTCATTGTTCTCACAGAAGAGAAGTAAATATCTCGGTAAAACACTAGTGTGCATTCCTATGAGGGCTGTTTGCTGGGACCTAGTACTTTCCAAATAAGTTTCTTTTAAGTTTAGTTTGATGAGAAATATAACTATCAACTTGCTGGGATCCAAGCAGCAGCAAGTTAATAATTACATGATTAGGTCGCCTCTCTAGGACTCTGAGTATGCGAAGTAAATAAATCTGTGACTTCCACCGAGTGGACTTTTCAAAGGAGGCACCATCCCATCAAATTATGTAAATAATTCGAAGCTTCCCCTCGCGCATCCCTCCCTGCTCTTTGTAAGTCACCCAACAATTTGCAAAAATAACCACGGGAAGTGTTTGGGGTGGGCTTTTGAAGATATTTTTAGTTAAAGTGGTGGAGGTTTAAAATACAAGCATGGGAGTGTCTGCCATTTAGAGAAATCACCTGCTCACACAGTTCCGTGGAGAAGTGGAATGTTTTAATGTGTGTCATTCAGCACAACATGTGGACTGCATTAACTCAGGTTAAAGCAGGTCACCCCACGTGACACAGCTGAGCCACAGATAATCGCAAGCAATGCAACGCACTGGATGCAACATAAATTTAAATGGGAGTAGGTTTTTCTCCTCAAAAAGAGGCAACAGCTGCTGAAGATAACAAAATGCCCACACTACCCCACACTGAGAGGGCTTTGTGCTTCGACATGGTCTGCATTATATGTAGGTAGTTCAGCACAACTATATTTAGGGACATCTCTAAATTTGAACCAGGAGCATTTGGGTGCATGGAATACATGCTCTAAGTGGGGCCGACCTCACATTTCTTTGTAATAATTTTTTTCGAAGAATTTTATTTTTATTTCTTGTAACATTTGTTCATTTTTGAGAGAGACAGAGTGTGGGCAGGAGAGGGACAGAGAGGGAGACAGAGAGAGACACAGAATCCGAAGCGGGCTCCAGGCTCTGAGCTGTCAGCACAGAACCCGTCGTGGGGCTCGAACCCACCAACCCCAAGATCGTGATCTGAGCCGAGGTCGGATGCCACGCAGGCATCCCACACTAGTGAATAATTTTAAACTCTAGCCTTCAAAATTAGAGAGTAGAGACCATTTGGGCTGCGACATGCTGGCTTCCGAGCCAGTAGGCCAAATATTTAGTATTCTAATTTAGGCTGCAGATAAAACACTCCAGGCAAGTGCGGGTGTTAAGAAGACTCAGAAATAAAGGAAAGAGCAGTGACTTAGGATAAAACTAAAAGCGTAGAGATGGCATTCCTGAGTACCACGACAGTTAATTTCCAACAAAATTCCGTATATACGGTGTCACTGGCAAGCATTACAGTCCTGAGAACAGCGAGGGATTGGTGTTTGTTTACTCCTTCCTCCTTGGAGGATAGTGTAATATTATCATTTGAATTACCTTGACTCTGGATGCCACTTTGGACGTGCAGATTTATCTTCTCACTTAAGCCTCCGAAGAACCCTTTGAGTAGGAAGAAAGCAAATCTCTTCCAGATAAGCCCACCCACCACTAGTCACTCCCAGCATGACATCACACTCCTGCCCAAGCAACACTTCCACGTGTGTCTGTCCAGCTATAATTAACCGTATGCCGCTTATAAATCTATTTGAAGCACCAAAGTCGCAAAGAACATAAAGACATCTTTGCCACATCTCTTGCATTCATCAATAAATATGACTGTTTCACTGAACCAGCCTTTGGGCCGTATAAAAACAAGGTACATATCTCGTGAAAGAGGTGAAATTTAGGTTTCAGGAACAATTTTTGGGCTAAAACAAGTGTAATGTCGCTCAATTCTGTAGGGCACAGTGAGCAGGTCTTAAAAATAACATGTATTGACTGCTTAGTATGTGCTAAGCATATTACCTTACTACGACCAATTTAATCCACATGAGCAAATTATAATAGCAACAAGAAAAGCACATGGGGGCGCCTGAGTGGCTCAGTAGGTTGAGCATGGACTTCGGCTCAGGTCATGTCCTCATGGTCCGTGAGTTCAAGCCCCTTATCGGGCTCTGTGCAGACAGCTCAGATCCTGAGGCCTGCCGGGATTCTGTCTCCCTCTCTCTCTGCCCTCCCCCACTCCCTTTCTGTGTGTCTCTCTCCCAAAATAAATAAATGTTAAAAAAAAGAAAGAAAGAAAAGCACATATAGACTAAGAAATTCACCCCAATTTAGCCAGGACGTGGCAGAACAAGAATTCAAACCGGATCTTGTTGATAACAAAACCACATCTCTCAAACAAAGACCCATCCTTTCAATGCCATCTCCTAACCTCACCTACATGAGAACTCTCCATGCTCAGGCTAAATATATTTTCCTTGGAACTCACATTTAGTCTTCAAGTTCCTTAAAGTGACCGTATCATATTTCAACATTTTCAACACCGAAACTTCTTATGACCAAGGACGTTATAAATTATTGCTTTTTACCCTTCACATACCTACCTGTATGTTTGGCACAAAATAGGCACATAACGTTTGCTGCATTTAAACGTGCCCCCCATCTGTGCCCACTTAACTATCCCCACTCAGGTCTCACAAATATCAGAGAGGCGGTTGGGGTTTGGGAAATAGGACTAGATTTACCGATGCCCCAGCTGTGCCTCACATTGGTTGTGTGGCACTGAGTAATTCATTATCGCATTCCTCTGAACTTTGCTTTCCTCATCTGTAAAATTAGGGTATGCAAAATCTATTTCACAAAGGTGAGGCATTGTCACGTTTTTCTTCCCATCTCTTTGTACTCCGCACAAAAGGCAGGAAAATTCCACTTACAAATGCCTGTGTATCTGCTGCAGATATTACAAAGTTTTCTGGATTTAGGTATCATTCATTGATTCCTAAGGTGCCTCTTTCGTGCAGGCAGCCTTCTGGAGGATGGTTAAACAACAGTGAGCCCAAACAGATTCACTCTCTGCTCTCATGGTAGTCATGATCTAATGGAAGGCCACATGTTACATCTGAATATCATTCTCTTGTAACACTTTCATTATTAAAATATATCCACAGTTTCCATTTTTATTAAGGGAACTTTCAAGAGTCAATTTAATACCCATCAGATCTGCGATCCTAATAATTGAGATTTCTTATAAAGTAACAAGAGTAAAAATTATACATGACACCAGAAGTACAGTTGCCCACACATTTCTCAAATATTACTAGTCATGAGTAGAGCACTTGGGAATTCCAAAGCCTGTCACAGAATCATAGAAATGTTTTCAGTGTGAATATGTTGTGCTCAAAACATCCCCAGAATAGGTACAGCACAGCAACGCCGGCCCTACTTTAACAAGATGAACAACCAGACAGACTACTGTAGACAACAGGGCTTTGGTCATCTCCATTACATTAAGGTAACAAGAAAAGAAAGAGAAGCAGTCCAGCACCTACATGAGATCTTACACTGTAGTAGATATCATGGAATATTGCCTTCTCAATAGAAAAAAATCTGCATCATTATTGCAGAACTCATCGTGCTAAATATGACATTTATACCAATAAGTCTCTTAAACCTGGCATTATCTTAAGAATGTGCACACGCTAACATACATCTCCATTTTGTAGCATTACACTTCTGTGTGCTTTTATTTCTCATAAGAGATGTGATGTGTTTAACAATAATAATTCCATAACAATCAATTAAAAGGAAATGTAAAGAATGGATTTTTCATAAGAAAGGAAGGAGTTATTGGCAATGGATTTCAACAAATTCCCTAGCTGGCTAAAGGTATATCACGCTGGGCAGCAGAGTAGGTAAACCCTCCGTGGCAAACTTTCAAGGACCCGTCATTCATGGCTGTGCTCCCTCTGTCCTCCCTTCTTTTCAAATGCCAGTCGTGTATGGACGAGGCACATGTTTCTTCTGCCAGTGCCTGCTCAAGCAGACAGTTTACTAATTTGTAGCTCGGTAAACCTTTCACTGCACTGAGCACCTTGAGGTTAGCACATCTCTAATCATTATTTGATAACAGAAATCTGCAAGCATCACATCCCTAGTAACAAGAACATTGTATCTTAGCAACCAGCCTTGATATTCAAACAATTTCATTAAAGCGTAGCACCTCTTAGCAGGTGGGTGAGTGCGGGTGTTGATAAACATTTATAACATGATCAGCCATTGTGTTTGCCAACACTATAATCAGCATGACAATTTTATGAATTTGTTTACAAGCTCTCAGATAGCCAATCCACGTAGGTGAGCTACGTTTCAGACTGGTTAGGAGATCCAGATATCAGATCTTTATTTGAAATGGAGAGTTTCTTTAGAAACCTATCAACTGAAGAGATTGCCAAATTCCTTTCAGCGCAGAGACATCATTAATATTTCCATTGCGGTTTAATCTTCAAATAGTAGTGTTGAATTTAAATGCTCCAGGAGCAAGATCTGAGTGGGAACCTCAGCTACACTGAGATTCATAAGAATCATGTGAGGAAGAAAGTGCAGTTTAAATTTTTTTTTTCTTCTCCAGATTGACAGAGCTAGCTGATACATCTTTTGTGTGCAAGGAACTATTACGCGAATGGTTAAAAGAAAACAAATAGGGCGAAACTCCCCTTTTTGAAAAGAAGCAACTTTTCGAGTAATTTACTACAATTTTTTTCACATATTATAAATGTACTTAGACATTCATTTAAGGGACTACTGATATGTCATCATCATGGATCGGTTCAAACATGAAAAGCCTTTTCTCCATTTTTACTTCAATCTAATACCTCCCTACAGGATCCGGATTTGCACAAAATTTAATATTCCATTTTAAAGAGATTTTAAATCTCTCTTCCTAACGGATGACCAGGCAACTATATACACATATTTTTTTAAATGTCCGCCAACCCCATGATCTTCGAAATTGAAAAGTCTTGTAATTTGGCAAGAACTACCAGAGCACAACTCTCTCTTGATTATATAACACGGCTCCTAATATGACTATAAGATCTCAAACCTGTGACCGTTCAAGTGTTACCAAGTATAAAGGTTCACTAACGCATGCACTGGCAAATAGGTAGAAGAAAAACAAGGACTTTTCTGCTTTCTGAAGTTTGAACCTTGAACCTGCAGCACACAGTTACAACAGGGCCCCTAGGCTTCTCATCCCTGAACAAGCTATTAATCTACCTGAAATAGGTGAACTTCAGTGAAGCATTATCGAATAGGTAACAAGCTCCCTTTCAAATTAAAACCAGCCATGATGAAAAACAAGTTTGTTGACCTAGCTTGTTCACCGTGAACCATGACACGTCAGTTAATAACTACCACCTGGGTAACTCCAAGCTTCAACAACCAGCCTTACAATGTTCAAAAGATTTGGAGACGAAAATATGTATCACAGCCTGCAAGACCAACAACTCTACATTCAAATGTTGTTGGTAAAAAATCATCGGAAGAAAGAAAGAACGAAAAATGTCAAAAGGTGTCGTCTGAAAGCATCACGATCTGGGGATTCCTGTAAAGCAAGGATGGCAAAAAGCCTCTGAATTTGTGTTTATGACACCAGGTGGGGTGGGGAACAGTGGGAGGGAAGTAGGAGGGTGGGGAGAATAAGGAAGTGTTTGCCACACACATTAGGTAAACTGTTATACTTCATAATTCAACAGTTATGTCTCCTAATTTCCTGATGCTTTCCAATATCCATTTCTTGAATTTCGACCATGTGTACGGAAATTATTTTAGTCTGAGGGAAGAAAATAATTCAGCCTCCTAGGTGTTGGGGATGGGGAACGGGCACAGTGATGAAACAGACACAAGGGGAATCTGGCATTTACATTTTGGTCTAGTCTTTAAACCTCTTTATACAACAGACCTCTTTAACAACTGCTTGCCACTTGCCAATTATTTATCAGCTCTTTATATTTCTACTCTAACTTGTCTCACAACCTTGTCATTTCTCGTGAGACTTTCCCATGTGAAATTTGGGGCAAGAACCAGTGCGTTTGTGACTTTGTGTATGCGTAGCTGAGTGTGGGTGTGAGTGAGTATGGGTGCGTGTGAGAGTATGTTGTTGGTTTTCTTCCACTTACTGAGGTCGCCAGATAATTCTACATATTTTTTGTGAGAGTGCTATCAAAATCCATGGGCTCAGTTTGATGGACCACTTCCTACACGGTAGATCTGTGGTCACTAAAACGCTGAATTTCTAAAAATATACCATTGAATGTAACTTTGTAATGCAACTCTTCCAGAAGTTCCTAAAGAAAGGCCTTCTTTTATAGCATTTTGCATTCAGAACAGTGTTGCACATTACAGATTATCTTGCAGTTAAAAAATATACACAGGTAAATCAGCATCTCATTTCCAATAATACCAGCTAGTAAAAGATCCCTTCAAGCTGCCTCTCCCTGTCTGTGCTTGACAGTTTAAAAAAGATGTATTGCACACCTGAGAGACTCACGTCTGAGAGGCAGTTACCTCTAGTCTTGGACAAAAACGTCAAAGAAAAACCTCAAGTTTTATGTAACCAACATAAGGTGGTATACACTATGTAGAATTCATCCAACATGATTTCAAACATATTTTTTTACTCTGGCTATTCAGACATAAAGTTGCTGCTAAAATAGTTTAGACTAAAATGGTAGCCCGTGGCATTGGCCATATTAAAGTTCAGAAAGTCTGCAAAAGAAAACAGGTGAGAACTATGATTTTACTAATCAATTCAGACACCGGCATAAACCTGTGCTGCCGAGGTCCTGCAAAAGGAATACCTTCCAGAAGGAACCAACTGAGGACCCTGCAGTTAGCAAATTGTAAGGACTGAAAATTCTACAGAGTTCACAGTGCTTGATATTTGTGTAGTTCTTTTCATCTGAAGGTACCAAGGTGCGGGATAAATATTAACTCACAGATTTTGTCACTGTCGGTAGCACTTGGAGTTTGTAAACTCGGGCTTGAAGTCAGAATTACTCATTCCATTTTCCTTCATTCCAGGACAAAAGCAAGTTTTACTTTTCCATACAAAGTTTGAGTATGAATACAAAGATAAAACACCCATGAAGTTCAAATTTCTAGCCCCCTGTTTCTCACTCAGAATCCATTCACTGTTTTAGACTGAAAACAAAATTCAGGTGGGGGGAGGGGCGAAATAAGTGAAGGAGATTAAGAGGTACAAACTTCCAGGTATAAAAGATATAAGTCACAGGGATGAAAAGCACAGCAGAGCGAATACAGACAACAATGTTCACAGCCACATACCTGAAGTAACAGCCCAGGCAAGGTCGGTCGGTAGGTAAACCTTGTAAACAGGATGAATGACCATGCAACTAATGTTCCACAGCAACCTGTCACCGGTCATGGCAAGCACCTGGATCTTGCTAAAAAAAAATCCCTGAAATGAAATCCTTGAGAGGTTTCCCAGCAACACAGCAAGTAGACTTCATCTTGAAGATTCTCTGTAGTGTAATCCAAAAATGGTTTTTGAATTTACCAAATGAAATTCTACTCCCCTAGAGCACTCATTTCTCCCAAATGCCGTAACGCTCTTCGAAGTGTGAATGGGCTGGTGGGATTATAGTTCATTGGACTTCAGGTTATGAATTACATGTTATAATTACTTCTGTGATACATTATAGAATCCTTCAGATTTCCAGAGAGTTTACTGGCAAGAAATACATGTGAAATAGTGTTGTGCCACTTCTCAGAGCTTCTGGATCATCAGTAGGATAACCCTCCATCAGGACTAAAACTTCATTGCTCTCTAGTCACAGTTGTATCTAACCAAGGAGATAACTCACTGCCTAATCTTTGCTACTCAAAGTGCAGTCTGTGGATCAGCTGCACTGACATCACCTGGGTGCTTGTTAGAAATGCAGGATCTCAGACCCCAACCCAGACCTACTGAGCTATCATCCACATTGTAACGAGATCCCAGATGATTCTTATGAACACTAAAATTGGAGAAACACTGAGCTAACAAATAAATATATATAAAGTACAGAATGTCTTTCTGTATTCTAAACACTCTTATAGGAGCTTAAATGCATTTACTTAATTAATCCACACAATAAACTCATAAGGTAAGTGTAAAGACCACAGTTTTATAGATACAGGCAAAAACCTAGCTTCACATATGTAAGAGATGCTCAAAATGGTATTATGAGTGGAATTGGTTTCTTTCCTGACACTCCACTAATGGGCACACAAAGGTTCTTTAGGAAAACTCTGTAGACATCCATGGTGACCTTGGTCTGTCATTCCTCACTTAAAACCTTCCATTCTTGGGGGAAAAACACAACTGACACAGAAACCAGGCAAGATACTCATCCCAGAATTGTGGAGAAGGATACTTTTGGAAAAATTGCAAGCTCCACAAAGAGCAGATGAATTTCCCATCTCAGCTTTCCCTTCCTGACAAGGTGTGCCTTACCTTGAAATGTGAGACCACTAACCTATTCTTTTTTAAAATATTCTTTGCATTACTAAACATATTGAAAAACTAGAAGGTGGGATTTTTTTTATCTGTTATTCCTGGTAATGGTCCATGATTAAAATAATTTCAGAATAAAACTAAAATAAAACTTATGACTCCAGCACAACACAGAGATAGAGACAGAGAGACGGAAGGAAGGAAGGAAGGAAGGAAGGAAGGAAGGAAGGAAGGAAGGAAGGAAGGAAGGAAGGAAGAGGAAAATTCCAAATCAGATTGTCTTCAAAAAATTAAAATCATCACTTTAACAATGCATGAATAAAAGCAAAAAAAAAAAAAGTGCACCATATGTGGGGCATCTGGGTGGCTCAGTGTGTCAAATGTCCAACTTTGGCTCAGGTCATGATATCACGGCTCATGAGTTCAAGTCCCACATTGGGCTCTGTACTGATAGTGTGGAGCCTACTTGGGATTCTCTCTCTCTCCCTTTGTCTCAAAATAAATAAATAAATAAACTTAAAAAAGAGTCTGTTTCTCGGTTTGTCTCTTTTTTTCTTTTGCTTGTTTTGTTTCTTAAATTCCACATATAAGTGAAATCATATGGTATTTGTCTTTGACTTATTTCACTTAGCGTAATACCCTCTAGATCTGTTCATGTTATTGCAAATAGCAAGGTTTCTTGTTTTTTTGTGGTTGAAAAATATTCCATTGTATATATGTCCCATTTCTTCTTTATCCATTTATCTATCAATGGACACTTGGGCTGCTTCCATAGTTGGGCTATTGTAAACAATGTGGCTATAAACATCAGGGTGCATGTATCCCTTTGAATTAGTTTTTTTGTATTTTGGGGGTAAATTTCCAATAGTGCAATTCCTGGATTGTTGGGTAGTTCTATTTTTAACTTTCTGAGCAAACTCCATACCGTTTTCCACAATGGCTGCACCAATTTGTATTCCCACCAACAGTGCACAAGTGTTCCTTTTTCTCCACATCCTTGCCAACACTTGCTGTTTCTTGTGTTTTTGATTTTAGCCATTCTGACAGGTGGGAGGCAGCATCTCATAGTAGTTTTGATTTGTATTTCCCTGATAATGAGTAACACTGAGCATCTTTTCATGTGTCTGTTGGACGTCTGTATGTCTTCTTTGGAGAAATGCCTGTTCATGTCTTCTGCCCATTTTTTAATTGGACTATTTGCTTTTGGGGTACTGAGTCGTATCAGTTCTTTACATATTTTGGATACTAACCACTTACAGGATATGTCATTTGCAAATATCTTCTCCCTTTCAGTAGGTTGTCTTTTCTGGTGATTTTCTTAATAATATTTTCTTTCTCTAACTTGCTTTATTATAGAGAATATAATATATAATACATACATCATATATGATACGTGTTGGTTAGCTTTTTATGTTATTGGTAAGGCTTCCAGTCAACATTAGGCTATTAATAATTAAGTTTCTGGGGAGTCAAAAGTTTTACACAGCTTTTCCACCGCGCAGGGCATGGGTACCCCTACCCCCCTGTGTTGTTCAATGGTCAACTGTTTTTTTTCTGTTACTTGACTTAAGCCATTTGCTATGGAATTTATTGACTTAAAACAATGACCAGAATCTGTTCTTTGAGGATTTGCACTCTTGCTTTTATTCCGCTAACATAATAGTTACTAATAGAAAATTTATTACCTAGAATACAAATACTAAAAGTCTCTCACTTATTAGAATGAGCACTATCAATACAATGGAAAGTCCAATTTTTGTATTTATCACTGGACTTCATTCTAGACCCCCTGTAAGATCATTGTATTGTTTTGATTGGTAAATGACAAAAGGTACAAACACTCAGCAATTTCCTCACTTACCTTTAAGTTACTATTTATCAACATTTTCTCTGTTGCTCTAAAGCAATCATGAGATGTATGTAGAAAGATTCAATACCACATATTTCACACTTCTATGTTTTATTCTAATATTTAACCTATGAGAATTTTCTTCATATCATAATAATTTCCAGATTTGAAGCAAAAATTCTCCATCTTGATTTTCATTTTCTGCCCATCCTAACTTTCAGATTAAACTCTAAGCATCAACCACAATTACTGCTGACATCTTTGTATCAATGAGCCTCTGTGATTTTTATGCAAAGCCTGAAAACTTCACCCAGGGTGTCATTAAATTAGGCAAGGTTGATTTTCCTCTGTGTTTACTAACTGAAGCACATAGTCTCTGATCTTAGAAGTTCATGCCTGGCTAGGCAGTCATGCCCAGTTTTCACAATTTATCATTTGTTGTAATGGCTTTTTTTAAAATCTCAAAATATTCTGTCTCTTTCACATGAATATCCTTTACCTGGATAAGCAGAAGAAAAATAACACTTGTTTAAAATTAATTTCTTACTTTTCCCTCAGCGCAGTGCATCTAAAGAAGCAAAACTTATTGAATTAAATTTAATGACATAATAAATTCTTCCTTTCTGACAATACTGTGGTTTAATTCACAAGTGCACTTTAAGCTTTTGCCTTTAGCATCTGATGGGTCATTTGTCTGTACGTAATCCAGCAGGCAGACTCCTCAGAGTCTAAACTCCATCAGCAAGCACCAAATCAGTAGTTTCTGAAATATGACTTGTAGGTCAAATGTCCTGAAAAAGAGTGCCTTGGGCATCCCAGATGGAGAATAGGGCATGACAAGCAACAAACTGGGACAGAATTTGATGCGGACACTCACTAAAGACTCCATTCATTCTAACTCACTAAACAACTCTTCTCCAAATGATTTGACTCTTACTCTCGATGTCTCTAGCCAGTAGGTCATACAATGAAATTGGCTGCTACGTGCCAACAGGCTTAACATACATGTCATCAGGTTGAACATATTCTAATCACATTTTGCCCCGAGAACCTTTGTCTAATATCACAAAACAATCCATGGAATCGCTGTCAGTCATCCCAGACCAAAACAAGCTAATTGCTGCACATCACCCCTACATCAGGAAAATGCTCTCTGCTGGGTCAAATAGTCGCTTTTTTCCTGAAAGCATCTTCTCATGCTGAAAAATAGAAATACAGATCCCGTTAACATTTTTTTCCCAGAATTTCACATAAGATTTGGGAAAACCATTTTTCCACCCTAACTTTAACAGCTTAAATAGCTAACCTATCCAATCTACTGTAGTTCTGACAAAGTGTTGCATTCATTTATTCACTTGGATGGTGCTAGATACTGGAAAAAGTCCCTGCCATCAAGAGTTAAACAGGTTATCTTGGATAAGTAATGTAATAGTGTACTTTAGACATCATCATCATCATCATCTCATCATTATTATGATCATCTTATGTTTAAATTCTTTAAGTAAAGAATTTAACATAAAACAAAACTGGACACTAGATACAATTGAGACCTGACATTATACATGAAGCAATGGGAAGAAAAACCCATCCTCCTCCCAAATGGAATTTTCAACATTCTATAAAAGCTTCTTGTCTCACCTCATCATGGTGAGGAAGTTCCTAGAGGAACTTGGGAGGAAGACTAGACCCAATAGTTGAATTAAATCACTTTGTTTAGAAATGTTAAAGCCAGCATCTAAAACTGCTGGTTGTCCATGTCCCCATGAGCAGAGAGAGAAACAGTGAGGGTCATAGGAGCAGGAAAGATATAGAGGACTTGGATCCCGAAAGGAAGGAAATTGCTGAGAGAATGAGAAGGGAGAGAGAAAAAGAGTCTGAAAGAGAAGTGAGTAGAGACAGAAGCAAGAGGGCAGGAGAAGCAAGAAAGGAAGAGCAAAAAGAGAAGAGAAATTGAAGAGTAGGTAGGAGGAAGAAGAAATGAGAAGAGAACTAAACTAGGGCACGTACACCTAAATCCATGAAATTAACACATTGAAAATAATCCCGTGTCTCCTTATAGAGAGAAGAAGGGGCTGGATCAAGTGGGATAGCTTCATACATAAGAAAGCCAACTGACCTGTGATGGTAGGCAGCTTCTCAAATGGCTCCTACCTCCTGATATTCACATTCTGTATCATCCCCTCCCACTGGTAGGGACCTGGACCTTGTGAATCACTTCTAATGGACAGAACACAGTAAAAGTGACTCGATAGCACTTCAAGATTAAGTTAGAAAAAAAGCTCTGGCCTCCACCTTGTCTGTCCTTTCTTACTCTCTGTCATTTACCCCCTCTGAGGGATATCAGCTGCCATATTGTGAGCTGCCCTATGGAAAGGGCCATGTAATATGGGACTGAGGATGGCTTCTGGCCATCAGCCAGTAAAGAAATGGGGTTCTCAGTCCAACAACTCCCCAGGAACTAAACCCTGCCGACAACTACCTAAGTAAGTTTAGAAGTTAATCCTCCCTCAACTGAGCCTTTAGATGAGACTGCAACTCTGCCTAACACCTGGATTATAGATTTGAGAAGTCTTTGAGACAGCAGCACCACTCAAGCACCCCTCAGATTCCTAATCCACAGAAACTATGACATAATAAATATTTCTTATTTTAAGCTGCTATTTTTTAAGATAATTACACATCAATGGATAACCAATATACACATTTATATGAATTTGACCACTTTGCCCCAGATTAACTCGAGATTAGTGGGTGGATTGCTCAGGCAGCCCAAATAAATTTAATAACAGAATTATGAAGATCCAGCCTATAATAAACTTAAGAACATGACTTAAATTAATCAGCAAATCTCACTCACGTTTCACACAGACACCTGGGTTTGAGCACCAACTACAGGCCAGGTACTTACTACCTAGGAGATAATGGCATCATTCAACCTCTCTGAGACAGTCTTCATATGTGGAAAATGGGGCTAATAATTATCCCTGCTTGTCATGCCTGCCATGAGATTGACTTTAGTTCATGTAATTGAAACTACTTTGGAAATTATAAAGTCGGTCATAAAATAAGTACTTAGAAGACTACTGCAGTCCCACTCAAGGGATTTTTCTGGGCTAATAACATTTTAAATATTTGCAACTCCTTAATAAGTATTTCCTCTTTTTTATGAGGCAAAAGATAGAATCTCTATAGTTCTTAAGCTTTGCCACAACTGAAAACATCTTAAGTTCTCATTCTGTTTTTTCCAAATACATATCAACATCCATCTTAAAACTAGTCATTTCTTATGTATTGAATTTTTTAATGTTTTTTTAATTTTTATTTTATTTTTGGGGGAGTGAGAGACAGAGACACAGTACTAGTGAGAATGGGCAGAGGGAGAAGGAGACACAGAATCCAAAGCAGGCTTCAGGATCTGAGCTGTCAGTGCAGAGCCCGACATGGGGCTCGACCTCATGAATCAGGAGTTCATGACCTGAGCTGAAATTGGATGCTTTACCGACTGAGCCACTCAGGCTCCCCTCTTTATTTTGAAAGGTGTATGTCTTAGGTGACTGCTCTAGACACAGACTGAGATAGGAATTCTTGTTGGAAAGATTTTTTTTTTTTTTTTGAGGAACATTTGTAGAAGAAGGAGAGAGAAGAAAGAGGGAAAGAACACTAGACAAGCTCGGCCAGAGAACAGCTCAGCTGACACCATGGAGAAGCTCTGGAGTACAAATCGCAACCCAGCATTGGGTCCACCTTGAGGCTGAAAGGCTGGCCTTTGCAAGCTTCCTCCTTCCCAGGCAGTCATTGATCAGAGGGCAATTCTCCAGAGAAGGAGACAGTGCTGAGTTTACCAGCCACACTCAAACAGCCAGGAGAGCACGTAGCAGCCACTAAAGAGGATCCTGGGTAGGGTTTCACTACAGAGTACATGTAGCATCCTTTCTCACGGTATTTTATCATCATTTCTGCAAAGAAGTCTTGATACGCTAAGCTTTTCAGCATTGATCACTTTTACACCAGCTGTGTTAAATGAGACAGAAGAAGGAGCAGTGTAGAAAAATAAAGATTTGTCTTTAATCAGAGTTGTAAAATGTAATTCAGCTCAGATTAAAAAAGAAAGGGAGTCACCAGGAGATCTTTTTTCTCCTAAAATATAGACATTAAGAAATATATATAAAAGATACTTAACCAAGGCTGAGGCAAGGAGAGGACCTGGAGAGTAATGGTTGCTTAGTAAGCCCAAGTGGGAGAAGGGTCTGGGGAGATGAATGAGAGGAGAAGGGAGAATGTGAAGGGTTTGAACTCATGTCCCTGAGAGAAGCAAAGGCAAAAAAAAAAGTCCATGCCGGTGCCCATGAGGCAGGGGCAGGCGAGGAGGGAAAGGGAGAAGAAGGAATGATGACTTCAAAGACAAGATATTTCAACCAGTTTGGAATCACAGATGTATCCTAACTACCTCTCCTGCCAAAGCACACCTCCTGTCAAGCTTTCCTCTGTTTCTCCAATCTGACATGGCCCACTTTTTTCCTCACAAACTGTTTACATTTGAAAAGCTCAATCATGAAACAGAAGATGGTAAAACTTCTGTTTACCCAATGGCTATTACTCACACTTGAGCTGAAGCTTCCTGAAATATTGTTGCTCTTGGTTGCATTTTTGGGGGTATTTGTCGGAAAATGTATTTTGACAACAGTTGCCTAGAAGAAATTCTCAAGCTTCAGAATGCATGAGAGGATTTACGGAGGAACTCAAATGAAAAAGTAGAATCTGGGGTTTATACACTGTACAGGGCTCCCAGCCTTCCCTCCTCCCAGCATGGATGCATGATCACTGCCAACCCTCGTTTGTGTTTCTGACATTAATGAATTTTGGCTTTTTTAGTATATCTGAAAAAAAGATTGGAGATTCCCATGAATAAAACACTACAGTGGCAATAATATTTCAACTAGGATTCAGTCTCTTTCCATCATTCTCAAACATAGGTTACCAGTTTTTAAAACTATTTCAGCTAAGGAATGTTTATGTACGATAAAACTAAATGTAAACGTGGGTTTAAGGTGATTGCCCAGTTGCTTTATATAACAAAATCTCTGCTGGTTTTCAAACTTATATTGAAACAGTATGCTAGTTCTGTTCTAACAGTATATAAAGATACTGGCTTTCCTAGATACATAAGCAAAGTCTTTTATGAGCTCATAAAGGCCAGACTTCGGAATATTTAAGTATTGGGTAATTCATAGAACAATATCTTTAGTCATTCAGCTAACGTAGAAGGCAACCACAATTTATTCTTCTTAGATCTCTTCCTCTCATTTTTTTTTATATTCTTAGGAGGTGAAAGGTATTTAGAAAAGACCTAAATACACTTTTTACTATTATTGAACTATCAAAGAGGCGCTCTCTTGTGGGACTCCCTTCTCTTCCTCACTCTGTGTATGTTAACCCACTTCACAGACAATGGTGAGATGAACCCAAAATGCCAACTGACTATTTGCATTATAAATGGAGGCACAAAAGGATATTTTAAAACTGTTGGTTGATCTGGCATATCAAAGATTTCTTTCTAAGCTATTTCAGTGACTGCATTGAAGCAAACTGAAAGCAATGGCTTAAAAGGGTCCAAAAAAAAAAACAAACATTAAAAAAAACCATCTTATTTCCATGGAAAAATTCAGTTTACTCTCCTAACCTCCCCGCCTTTTGAATTACTTCTCTTTCTTACCCTCTTCTCTATTTGCAGGACTCAACAAGGAAGGAATCTGCAGGTCTCTGAATTCAAGCGTTAAGCCGGTTCTCTCTGGAGTGCAATCTGTTTTCCTTGCCTTGTCAAATCTGCACTCAAACTTCTAGCAAATAGCCTAACATCCATTTTTTGTTCCATTGAGCTAATTACCAATATTGTGGCTCTGATTCTACACATGTGTATACCATTTCCCTCTGTTTCATAAAGCACCTAACAGAATTATAGGTCATTAGTGCATCTACCTGAGAGTCAATACAAGGGAAATGAACAAAAATTAAACAAAAAGTCTCCACGTCTTAACAATTGCTACAGCTTTCTTAACTTCTTCTTTGACCCTCATCGCTCTGTGGTTTTGTTTTCTGTTTTCAAAATGGAGGCCAAGGCCTTCCTAAGAATCATGGGAAAGTCGAACTGGGCTGCAGATGGGTGGTGATTCAATTTGACTAAATAACCACTGAACATGGTACAGTCCTCCATGGAAGAGGCCAAGTTTGCCATGTGGTAGTGGCAGTGCCTGTGGAAGGAACTGGACTTCTCCTTTTTAGCAGTATCTTGGGAAAGTAGAGATGTAAGGGCTGATGACTGTTCATGGGCTCATAGGATGGAGAAATAGGCAATGCTCACAGAATATGAAATCTTATTATCGGAACACTAGGGGGAAGGCAGAGTACTTTGGTCAGCAAATTCTTAGGAGTAAATACACACTATTACTAAATTGGTCTATACAACAAGGTATCTCTAAAATGAAAAGTTATGCCCATATTTGACCATTGGTCATTTCCAAGTATTATTTTAACTATGTGCTCTCTAAGGAAGTTATCCTATCTGCCTCTCATTTGACAGTGCTAGACTATTTATACTAAATTAGTTGAATATCTGATGTATGTGGACCTACAGTATCAAACTCCTATAAAACTATGCCAAATTTTGCTTCTTATCACATTTTATTATACTTTATATTGATAGGAAAATAGTTCATGTGGGAACAGATATCAGTCTCTTTGTTCTGATTTTTGTTTAATGTAGCAAATTTTCCTGGATATGAAATGTTGAGGACACAGAACTCCGGTTATAAGTCCACCAACTATTTCAGTGTTATTCACTGGAAATACATACAAACTGACCCCCAACACTCTGAACACCCACCGCACCACACACCCTGACTACCACCCAAACAAAAACAAGAACAAAAAGGAAATAACAAGATATCACCGTAGATTCAATAAAATAGTATTAAGATTACATTTTGGATAACACTGAAGAAGGGAGATGCTAGCATTGCCATTTAACAATATGGAGCTTGTTAGACCAAGGATACATCTGTCTCTAATAAGTTAGGGGCTATAGTACGTAATCATTTTAGCTTCACAATGAAATTCATTTCTTTAGGGTGGTTAGATACTTGATTTGAAAAACTACTGTCTAGTCTTAAACTATAATGTAAACCGTGCTTCCCAATTAAGCTTAGAATACCTAGTTATCTGTCAAATTATTTTGGCATTTTATTTATATTTATATTGATCTGTCAGCATTGTTTTTAACAAATCAGACCATCGGAAAGACATCCATGTGCCACTAACTTTGGTATCGTACCTAGCTAAATTCAAGCCACAATATGAGCTTCAACTGTGAATTCTGAACGCATTTATTCATTGTCTATCAATTTGCCAACCTTTCTAAAGTGCAAGTTCATAAAAATCATAGAAATTGATATTTTCTTGAAGCTGCATAAAGCTTCAAATTATATTTGGCAATGACTCATTCTAGAGGAAAACTTTAGTAATATTCTATCATTGCCACATATTCCTGTGCCCGCATTAGAAACACCTCTGTATCTTTCCCTTTCTGACACTACCTCTTACCTACTTCCTCTAGAGTTATGAGACAAGGCCACGTTATAATGACCTTTGCTATATTTCACTAAGACTTCCTTCTGGTCTTGCCACTAAGTCTTCCTGAAAACACATCGCCTTTAAATTCTCCACCTAAATTTCTCAGGGGAAGTCTACCTGACAGTAATAAGGGAACAAATAAAAATCCAAAGGAGGCCAGAACCAGCATATTTGAACAACTCTGCTCTAGTCTCAATCCAGTTGGCGTTTCTGTAAATTGTCTTTCTCACAGACTTCCTAATCGATATAATTTACAAGTGTATTTAGTATAATTTCTTAAGATTCCATATATATCAGAAGTCAAAATGTGACCTGTAAATCTTTATACTTAAACAACTTTTTTTAGCAAATACACAGCTATTGGAAATAGCTATGATATTTTATGTATTTAAACATGATAGAAGGAAAATTTGCTCATAGAAAAAGATCCACACCTGCCCATCCTTCCACCTAGGGAAGAAACACATGTTATGGATGGAAACATTTAATTGGACAAACATGGACACATGCTAAATCCCATGAAATACAATAAGCTCAGTCTGATTATTAATGATAAATGTCTTATTGTTCATTTCTAACTGGGTCTGAAAAAATCCTGGATTTCATTTCATCTCTGCTGGTACTAAAAAAAAAATTCACAAAGCAATGAATTCTAAGGACAGTCCATGTTGCAAGAAAGGCTGCTTTCAGTGTGCCGGATAAAAACGACCACCCCTCCCCCACATCAGGTTCAGATACACCGGAGTAGGTTTTCCTGTTATTCTGACACACGCCTTTCTTCCCATATTAACAATAAAAGTTTGGTGTGCTATCTTACTGCAGAAGTTCCTTCCTGAGTACAAGCATGTCTTATCTGTTGAGAAATTCTGACACCAGGTAGATAGTTGTTTATGTCAAAAAGCATCTCTTGGGCAGATAACTGAGTGTTTTAAGAACCTAGATAAATGAGCAAGTTCTCTGTGCAAATATACAAAACACTGCAAATATAAGGCGGCTTTTTTCTGGAAAGACTATCATGCATTTCGTTGATGGATATTTCTACATACTACCCTGTCATGACCATGTTGTAAGGCTCTCCAACACTTGCCCACCCCCACGAACCTCAATCCAGTTTGCCTTTGCTCAGTTTCTACAATCTCGCCAATACTAAAATAGTGATTGCTCTCCCCTAAGTACTTCTTGCTTTCTCCTACTCTCTCACACAGGGATCATGCTAAGGGGGTCCACACAAACCACCTTTGCTCTTTCCCTCCATCTCAGCCAGGGCTGAAAGTTAGCAGGTGCTGTTGACCTTCCCCCCAAATCAGCTTGCTGGTTTTCCGCCACTCTGTTCCTGCTGCTGAAAAGGGGTCAATCAGATAAACTAACTTAGGTTCATGTGTTAACACGTTACTGATTTATCCTTCCAGGTAACTAAATATCTTATCTAAATGTAAATGTACAACGGTTAGATAAGACCTCAACCACCCATTTGTTATTTCTTAAACACTAAGTATGTGTTGAGCACTCTGCCGAGGTTACAAAGATGAATAAGAGAGTTCTCACCTTCCGGGTGCTCACAGTTTAGTGAAGTCAGCAGATATAAACACCGCGGTAAATGTAAATGCGGTGACAGGGACATGTACGGGATGTCCTGAGAAAACAGGGGGAAAATCAGGATCACTCAGCTCTGTGAAAAGGAATGGGAGCCTTTTAGTCTTAAGTCTAAATGCCAAATAAATAATACAAGAATCATAAGGTCTGGACTGCGCTAAGGGGCCAACATTTTTAGTTACTTGTGTGCTGAATGTTAGGAGCCGCCTCAGACAAAACACTGTAGTCAGCCACTATGAGTTCTACCTCCTGAATCTGCTTCCTCATCTGTCCTCTTCTTTCCAAAGCCCCCTGCCCGAGTTCAGGGCCTCATCATCTACCTGGACTATGACCTCCCTATTGCCTGCGTTCTTCTAATTGGTCTCTGGCCTCCACACTGTTAGCTTATTGAATTTGCTAAAATGAAAGTCCTTAACGCACCTGGTGGATTGGAGCAAGAGCCTGAAAAAGACGCCCAGAAGAAGTGACTCCTGACACGATACAAAAATGGTGAGTAGAGAAAAGTGAGAAGACCACTCCAGAGGAAGGACCAGCCTGAGCAAAATTACGGAGGTGGGGACACAGTGTGGTGTGAGTAAGAAAATATCTAAAGTCCTAACATTTGCATAAGGATAGACTCTGATTTGAATGACCCCAAGCCAATGGAAGAGATATTTTTAGTCAAGGGAGTCTCGGAGGACATTTAGTCAGCCCTCCTAAAGCGACAACTTCCTTTTTTGACACTGAGACCAGTCCTAACTTCAGAATTTCTCTTCCACTCACAAAACCTCTTCCAGAGACTGTGCTTCTTCTCCTTCCCCTAACTTAGGCTGCTCCATCCATCCCCTCAGATTTCATCGGTTCATATAATTCTTTATAACTATTTTGATATCATTCTCAATTATTCCTTCATCCCCCCCCCCCCAATTTTGGAGGCAGGAGACTTGAATGCTATTTCTCTCTCTTCTCCCTTTCAGAACACTTTAGAACTCTGTTGATTTGCATCTGACTTAGCATTTCATAAACAGAAGCAGAAATTACTTTTTGATAATTGTTTCCCAAGCAATACAATCAGAGGTGTCAGCCAAGTAATTCATGACAGGAGCGTAGTGTCCAAGGTCATCAGATATGAAACCGGCTACCACTTGAGAATGCTTATGATAGACCAGGTATCTTGCACCCATTGTCTCACTTAATCTTCACATCTTCATATCTTCATATTGTCACATCTTCACAATCTTCATATTGTGATATCAGTATTATCACCCCTATTTGACAGATGAGAAAACTAAAGCTCAGAGAGATTAATTTAGCCAAGTTTTTCAACATTCAATGAACAAATATTTACATACACCCTCATAATGGGGATCTGATGGTTAGTTAACACAAAACATGGTCTGTGCCCATAGGGAACTTACAGTCTAGCAAAGAAATCAGGCATTAAACCAACATCCACACAAATGAATGTGAAATTGTGCATTTGAGAGGTGTTAACCTGGTCAGGAGAGTTAAGAGAAAGTCTTATTGCGGAGGAGAGCTAAAGGTCACCAGGATTTAATCATGGGAAGAAAGGAGGGAAAATTCTTCCTGGTGTAACAGGGCAGAGTTGGGATGCAAACCTACATCCGTCTGACTTACAAGCTCGAGGTCCAAATATTTTTTAAATCCACGAGATCAAAATAAACAGTTTAAACACACACACAGCTCTCATGGGTCACTTTTGAAGAATGCTAGAAAATAAGCTGAAACTGGTAAAGAGAGGGTTAAATCCAGTATTTATCCTGAGTTTTATGTACAAATTATAATGAATATATAATTCTTCAAGTATTCAAGTAGGGGAAGTTTCTCTTAATAAAAATATTTCAGCTACTAGGATGAAAAGGAATTGATTATATTAATAAAATTAATATAGGACAACCTATAATGAAGAAATTAAACAGTAATCAATAATGGCTACTAATAGAACAAGAAAAAGGAGGCAATGAGACATTATTTGCTTCCTGATAAAAATACAGTACACATCTATGAAGAGTTGTCAAAAAAAAAAAAAAAGAAAAGAAATCTAATCATGTGTTTAAGTATCAATTTATAGGAAACTGAGGGGACTGAAGAACATGAGAAGAGGTAACATAGAAAGTTAATCATCAAAATCAGAAAATTCATGATTTTCTGATCAACAAACAACCCAGTTTCTTCATCAAATAGAGATTAGGGGGTGGGGGGAAAGAAAGAAAGATAGGACACCTATAGATTAAAAGAGACTGAAGAGACATACTCACCAATAGCTATTTATGAACTTATTAGGGTCCAGATTCAAACAAATTGTTAAATATCTATGTGTATGAGAAAATTGGAGAAATCTGAACTCTGACTTGATACTGAATAATAGTAAGGAATTTGGGGTAAATTTTTAGGTGTGTTAATGACATTGCAATTGCCTGTTAAATGAAAAGAGTTCTTAACGTTTAGAGATACATTGGAAAACATTTACAGACAAAATTATGTGAGAGATCTGCCCCAAAATAATCTTAGTAAAACAAGATTAAGTGAAGATATAGATGAAACAAGATTGTCCATGAATTGATTGTTGAATGTTCACAGGAACATGAGGATTCATTATACTCTTTACCACATTTTTGTGTATGTTTGAAATATATGTTTCAGTAATGAATTTGACACAATTGCTTAATATAAGTGTTTTCTCTTTCCCGTGTTCCCCTCTGCCTCCTCCCTCAATCAGAAAAAGGGGTCATGTGAGCCATGGGGCTATCGTTGCTTTAATTACCATCCTCTCTCTTGCTGGATAAGGTAGGTCCGAACCAAAATGTAGTTTGGTCAACTCTGAAATTCGCTAGAAGACATGCCCTGATCCTAGGCAGCCTAAAAAGTGCACACCCTTCAAAACTATTTAGACTGCACCCTGTCACACCTCTTCCTCATTTTTCAACTTCACTTTTTACCATCCTGCATTTTGACATCATGGACATTTACAATTATCAGCAAGGATATAGTCCTTCTCCATAGTTACTGTAAGTTTACTTAGTGTTTACATAGAGAAGTCCAGAGTCAGTGGCATGAAAACTTTAGCCCTTAGAGACCTTTGGGTCCAGCTCCCTCAGTTCTCAGAGGCAGTAAGTTAGTCCCCAACAGGTGAGGGGACTTGCCCAAAGTACATGCTGAACAGAAGTGCCAGACCTGGGCACTTTAAAATGACAAACACGGTGTTTCTTTCTAATTCTCTAAAAACGGAGGACCCCTCAAGACTATGAACGTATGATTCGTTCTAGCCAATGTGTCCCCAAAATGGACAACCCTAAACAACATCATTGACTCCCTTGGGGCCCCTCTGCTCCCTGGCATCGAGTGATAGCACTGACAATGAGCAGAGGCAGGTCCTGGCTTGGGCAGGACTCAGAGGCCTGAAGGCGCTGCCCAGCCACAGACAGGTCGTTCCATGAACGGTGCACGATAGATCATGCTTTCTCACCCAGAAGAAGCCATCTACCCCTTCAGCCTACAATGTGGAATGCTTCTTTTCTTTTGACTTTCTCTTAGTCCTTGCATAGGTCCCTTGACTTTATTGATAGTTTCAAAAAGCCTTGTACATACCTATAAAAAAATTACTAGTGCACATTTAAAACCCTCTCTTCCTCTCTCTTGACACTAAACAGATACAAAATTGAACATTAACATCCTTAATTAGTGCTCTGGCATCGGTCGTTCCTGAGCTGAAGCAATTGGATAAGTGACCACTGAAAAGAATGTTAACATTTCTTCTCTGTTAATTTCCCATAAATGCATAAAATTCTGCCATCCCATTCTGTAAGGTTTATAGTTTTCCAAGAAAACCATACCCAAGAATAACAAGCGAATTGCCCAAGGTCTCAGAGGTGGTGAGGACATTGCCGAGAGCTAGGCCGCTAGCTGACCCCAAACCCACTCCTTTCACAGCACAATAGAGAGAAAAAGTACCATGGGAGTGTCTTTCGGGGCTCAGAGGAAGAACAATCTCCCCAGGAAAGGACCATCAAGACATTAAGGCCCTCTGTTAATTCCTCTTCGTGATCCTCCTGGAAAAGGCCGAAATAAGTTCTGTGCTTTTTAGAGAGAGCTGTAAAATGGCTGCGGGAGAACAGCCTCGAAGTGAACCTGATATTGGGTGTGTATAAATGGTTCATGACTCTGCTGTTTAGTGTATATGAGTCACCCAGAACACCGTGAGGCTCCAACATAAACCATGTCCTCAGGCCTCACCCTCAGCCCCTGCCACAGGCTTATTCACACATGATGTGCTAGCCTGGCACTCGAAACCCGCAGATCATCTGTGAGTCAGACCTCATTATGTGGAACACTTCAGACTTGCTATCCTCATGGTCGGCCATTATTTTCTTTCTGTCTCTCTCTGTCTCTCTCTCTCTCCCCCTCTCAGCTACGATGGAATTCACTGATCAAATAATTCATTCATTTTGCTAGACCCTCACTTTTTGAGGGAAATGGATGCATGCATATTTTCACATGTATTTTTAACAGAAAATGAGGAAATAAAGAACAATATGGGTTTCTTGTTCATTTTCAGTTCTTCACAACATTCCACGTTATAACCAGAGTAAACCCATCACTTGGGCATTCTGTTATTAAAGGATTCACTTTAATCAATAATCACACAGTACTTCTGGATAAAAACTGAGAGGAACCATTGGGCATGTGCTAGAGGTTTTTCTTTTGTTCTAGCTGCATCATTTAAATAGACTCTCTTTCAAGCTTCAATATGCTATTTCATCTTCTTTTGTATTCTTTTAAAAAAATTTTTTTTAATGTTTATTTATTTTGAGAAAGAGAGAGAGACAGAGTGCAAGCAGGGGAGGAGCAGAAAGAGAGGGAGACACAGAATCTGAAGCAGGCTCCAGGCTCCGAGCTGTCAGCACAGAGCCCGATGCGGGGCTGGAACCCACGAACCGTGATACCATGACCTGAGCAGAAGCCAGCTGCTTAACCGACTGAGCCACACAGGTACCCCTATCTTCTTTTTAAAGTACAGTTGACATATAATATTAATTTCAGGTATACAACATAGTGATTCAACATTTATATGAAATGACCACCCCTGGTGAATCCAATTATCATGTGTTACCATACAAATTAATTGCATTATTGACTATATTCCTTAAGCTGGACTTTGCATCCACATGACTTATTTATTTTATTTTTTTAATGTCTTATTTTTATTTTTGAGAGAGAGAGACAGAGAGAGTAAAGGGAGGGCAGAGAGAGGGAAACACACAATCCAAAGCAGGCTCCAGGCTCCGAGCTATCAGCACAGAGCCCGAGGCAGGGCTCGAACCCACGAACCGTGAGATCATGACCTGAGCCGAAGTCGGACACTCAACGACTGGGCCACCCAGGTGCCCCTGACTTATTTTATAACTGGAAGTTTGTACCTCTTAATCTCCTTCACCTATTTTATCCCTCTCCCCATCCACCTCCCCTCTGGCAACCACCAATTTGTATCCATGAGACTGTTTCTGTTTTGTTCTGTTAGTTTTATTTTTTAGATGCCACATATAAATGGCAGGGGCTGAAGCTCCTGGTTGGGGGTGGGGGGTGCCTGCCCCAGCAGTTCCACAGGGGAATATGGGGGTGGAGAGAGCAGTGATGGCAATGTAGATGGGGAAGTCATAAATGTTACCCACCAACACCAGACCAGCTAGGTAGGAGAGTAAAACCAATGGTGCCCACCAGTACTTCTGTTCCCAAAGAAAACTCCTACAGATCCTGCGCCTCTGGTACCTGCCCTAAAATTCGTCAGTGAGTCTCTTTCACATATGGCCCAAGTGCTTTTCCAACTGCTGCCTCTGCAGTGATGCTCAGAGTGAGGGAGTTTGTGTTCACACCCTTTAAGAGTAGAGTTTTGGTTTCCTATAGCCTTCCAGCGCTCTTGGACTTTGCCTCTGTTTTTCAAAGCCGGGTATTACGGGGACTCATCTTCCTAGTGGGAGCCCCATGGCTAGGGTACCCAATGTGGTGTGTGAACCCCTCAGTCATCAGGGCGGACCTCCACATTGGTAATAACCCTCCTCCTTGTGGGTCGCCATGCCAGGGGTGTGCATCCCGACCAATCCACATCTCTGCCCCTCCTACCTGTCATGATGTGGCTCTTTCTTTATGTCTTTAGTTGTGGAAGACCTGTTCTGTTAGTCTTCAGGTCATTCTCAGAGATAGCTGTTCTATAGGTAGTTGTAGTTTTGGTGTGTCCGTGGGAGGTCAGCTTAGGATCTTCCTCCTCTGCCATCTTGATCCCTGATTATCTTCTTCACTGAATCATGGAAAGAAACATGGCAAGTGAGAGGGACAAGCTGTTACTTACGTAGCACAGGGTATGAAGCAGGACCAAAGGCACCGAGAAGAAGATATTCCACATGTAGCTTCACCTAGAGGTGGTCAAAGTCTCTGGAGCCAGACTTCTGATTTCCAAGCCCAGCTCTGCTTTGCCCCTTGACATATGTGTGATCTTCGCCATGTTACCTCTGTCGCAGCTTCTCTGTCAGTAAAATAGCATCTACCTTATATGGCTTATTCTTATTAAAATAGTAACACAAAGAAAATATAAATATATATACATATATGTATATATATGTATACACATGTATGTATATATATGTATACACATATGTATATATATGTGTATATATATGTGTGTGTGTATATATATATATATACCATTATTTTGCCTTCAGAATACCTTGTCTTAAAACCATCTATGTCATTAATACGTAAACCATGACATTTAACCCATTAACCCATTACAACTAAGATGATCATAAAAGTGAATTTGGATAGCTTTGTTAATTACAAACTTGCTCCATATTTGATATCTGGAGTTGGAAAACAAAATTAGTTGGAAACTAGTAACCAAAGAAGCCTCAATGATATCTTCAGGGAGTTTAAAATTATAATCTTTAGTAATTGATCTTTTCATGTAATTCTATCTTAGATCTATGTCTAGGTATCTTTAACTTTTAGGTTCATGAGCTTATTTATCTTCTTGCTAAAGTTCAAAATCTAATTTCTAACACAGGTTACTTACTGTAATAAACTCTATGAGCTTTAAAATGACAAGTTGAAAGATACAATTTTTTAGAGTTATGAATTCATAGCCATATATGTCAAAGACTTTGAAAGTGCCAACTTTTTCATATTTATAGATATATTATTGAAATGATAAAAAATGAACTGCGGAAAGAGGAAAGAACTGAGAACCACATATAATGAATCAAACATACTTAACAAGACACGTACAGACACTTTGGTGTGCATCTCTTTTATTACGTTACATTAATCAAATACTGCTAAAGACATCCATCTGAGCAAAGTGTCACGATAATATTCTATGAAAACATTCTTTTGAAAAGAGTCCGTCCTGACAGCCATATCAACTATATTGTCTTAAGTGATTGTCAGACCCCCATTTCTCAGAAATTAAGACAATTTATGTGTATATCTTCTGAGCTCCCTTCTCTCCCTCTGCCTGCTGACTTCCACCCCACCCCCACCAAGGCTGGCTTTTTAAAAGAAAATAATTTAATTAGAGAAAACGCACAGTCTGGCAATGACTCATAAAAATCTGGCTTGAAATGATTTGAGTTTTTGTTTGAAAGCATGATATCAATTCTTCTCATTTTTAAGGTTTCGCAAATTACAACAGAAAATTCTGATTATTTAGCAACACAACCAATCTGACCTTAAGAGGATTTTTTTCCCAATGTAACATAGTGAGGATGATTGTACATAGTAATAATGAGCTATCTTTTCATTTTCATACTGATAAACTAAGTGTTGCACTTTTTATACGTAACTCTTCATAATGTATGTTTGGATTTCTCTGTTTAAAGTCTATTGTTTTCTATTAGAGTACTACTTTATAGAGAATGAAATCTATCACTTAATATTCTATTGAATATTGAGGTGAACACATATAAGAGCAAATAGATGAAGGAGGTGAGTGACACCTCAGGATCTGTAGCCATCGGGCTACGTAAAAATCATGGTATATTACTAAGTTCCTTTTGTTATAGTCAGATGTTTCAAGAAAAGTAACAATGATATAATAAAAAACACAACTTCTCTTGTCTTTAAATAGGTCATGTAGCTCAACTTATACATTCAGATAAGATTCATAGTTCTCTATACTTACATTTTGGTTTTGCCTTTTCTAAATTAAACTGGGTCTTCAAACAATTTAGGTACCTATTTTATTTTATTTTATTTTATTTTATTTTATCCTGAGGGAGGGAAAAAAAAACTTCAAAAAGCTTCAGAGCTAGACATTCTTCTTAATTACTATACAACTGAACAATCAAACTCTGAACACTGGAAGCTAGTGGCTGAATAAGAGACTGATTTTAATATCTTTATTTTTAGAGAAACTATGTATAAAACTGATGGCTGGTAGAAAGAGGATATAAGTGTCACAAACTGCTTAGGCAACTATATATAAAAAGCGTTTGGAAAAGGGGCAAATTAAGCCAACTGCACCTTTATCTCCGTATAAATTCAATTTTCTCTTTCAGTTTGAGAATAAAATGTTTAGTACTTATATTATCCCCTGCCCCTGGAGGTGGGGGGAGTAGGGGGGAGACCCACCTAACAAATAAGAACAAATAAAAGGATAATTTTTCAATTTGATGTAATGTGATGCAGTTAGAAACCACTCTTCTGAAGTGACAGTAACTGCGTAGAAAGAAAATCCAAGGTAGACCTGATGATTTTTCAGACTATGTTGAGGCCACCTCCAAAATCTGGCTCTTTACTAAAAGACACCTATGCAAGTTCTTTCTCTTCTAGTCCTCGGCACGGTGACCAGCTCCACTTTTTGCCATTCCAATACTAACCTAGTAAATCCTATGTATGACTAATCTCTATTAACCTCGATCTGCTAGATGATTTCTTACTTGTATACATAAAAATGACCACCTGGTTTTAAAAAAAAAAAAAACCTGAATTTACTTGACTCTAGCTTTTGAACTTTTTTCAAACTCATCGCATAATTACATTAGTGTTCATTTGAAACTGTTTAATCTGGAAATAAACTTTACCAGGAAGTTTGTTAATTTTCTTTAAGTATTCTGGAAAAGCATAGAAGGTTTCAAATCAATATAAAGCATAGTTATGATTTGGATTTTAACCAGTGTAAAGTATGTATCTGGCTATTAAGTCTCATGACCACAATCTATTCATGTGTGCTATATGAAAGATTCATAAAAGGGATAATTTAAGCATTTTTCTCTAACCCTGACCACAGTTCCACAAGGTAAGTACATTACTCTTAATTTACCAGTGACAAAATGGAGGCTGAGTTGGATGGAGCTTGCCGAAGTTATAGTAGTAAGTAGGCAGAGCCCAAATTGAATGAAATCTAGGCCTTTCCAGCTCCTCGGCTATGTTCTTCGGAGCCTACTGGACTGCTGGCATGAGGGACAGTCAGTCAATTCTCCTTAACAATGACTTATTAGAACCAGTGAGTCCGTGCTCACAGAAGTTCTCCACTAAAACATGTTTGAAAGAGCCCGAGAGAGTTGGCCCAAGGGGGCCTTCAGCATTTAGGGAAAAGCTCAAAACCAGGCAGGCATCATGTGGGACGATTTCCTAAGATGTCATTCTTTAACTGTTTGGGCATAAGAAACACAAGAAAATTCTAACAGCCAAATAACACTTGTTGAATATGTAAGCCCACCTTTCCTTTCTTCCTCTTTGCCATCTAACAAGATACTAAAAGAAAAGGTACCAAGTAAAAATATATATAATTTAAAACAGACGTCAGCAACTAGCAGCCTGTGACCTAAAATCAAGCCAGTGGTTTTGCTTCCCCTACACAAAGATTTTATTTTTTCTAATTAGTTTCAAAGCTTTAAAACAGGATATTTTCCCATAAAATTCCAGATTTCTGGCTCCTCTTAAGAATTTAGGAAATCTGGAGGCAAAAATATACAATGGGAAAAAGACAGTCTCTTTAATGGGCTGTGCTGGGAAAACTGGACAGCTACATGCAAAAGAATGCAACAGGACCACTTTCTAACACCATACACAAAAATAAACTGAAAATGAATTAAAGATCTAAATGTGAGACCTGAAACCATAAAAATCCTAGAAGAGAACAGAGACAGTAATTTCTCTGACACTGGCCCTAGCATCATATACGTATTTCTAGATACGTCTCCTGAGGCAGGGCAAACAAAAGCAAAACCAAATTATTGGGACTACACCAAAATAAAAAGGTTTTGCACAGTGAAGGAAACAGTCAACAAAACAAAAAGGCAGTCTACTGAATGGGAGAAGATATTTGAAAAGGATATATCCAAAAGGGGTTAATAACCAAAATATATAAAGAGCTTCTACAACTCAGCACCAAAAAACAGACAACACAATTAAAAAATGAGCACAGGACATGACTAGACACTTTCCCAAAGAAGACATCCAGATGGCCAACACACACACGAAAACATGCTCACCATCCCTCATCATCAAGGAAATGCAAATCAAAACCACCATGAGATATCACCTCATACCTATCTGAGTGGCTAAAATCAAGAAGACAAGAAATTGCAAGTTGGCAAGGATGTGGAAAAAGATGAACACTTGTATACCGTTGGTGGGAATACAAATTGGTACAACCACTGTGGAAAACAGTGTGGAGGTTCCTCAAAAAATTAAAAATAGAAATACTATATGATAATTCTACCACTATTTACCCAAAGAAAATGAAAACACTAATTCAAAAAGCTATATACAGCCCTATGTTCACTGCAGCATTATTTACAATAACCAAGATACAGAAGCAACCTAAGTGTCCATTGATAGACGAATGGATAAATAAGATGTGGTATGTACATACACACACACACACACACACACACATACACACACACACACCCATGTACACAGTGAACTATTATACCGCCATAAAAAAGGATGAGATCTGCCATTTGCAACAACATAGATAAAACCAGAAGTATTACACTAAATGAAATAAGTCAGACTGAGAAGTATAAATACCATATGAATTCACTCACATGTGGAATATAAAAACAAAACATAACGTATGAATAGCCAAACAAATAAAAAACAGAATCAGACCTGTAAATACAGAGAATAGACTGATGGTTGCCAGAGAGGAGGGGAAATGGACAAAATGGGTGAAGGGGAGTGGGAGACACAGGCTTGCAGTTATGGGATGAGTAAGTCATAAAGATAAAAGGCACAGCATAGGGAATATAGTCAATAATATTGTAATAGTGTATGGTGACAGATAGCAGCTACACTTATGGTGAGCATAGCATAACTTATAGAGAATCACTATGTGTACAACCAAACTTAATATAATATTGTACATCAACTATACTCAGAAACTTTTTTTAAAGTATTTGGGAGACCTCTCTTCCCCATATCCATATCCCAGCAATTGGCTGGAGCAGAATGCATTTCATTCAAGTTTATTTTTTTTATTCTTTAAAGTTTATTTATTTATTTATTTATTTATTTATTTGTTTATTTATTTATAGAAAAAGAGAGAACCCATGCATGTGCATGAGCAGAGAGGGATCAGAGAGAGAGAGAGAGAGAGAGAGAATCCCAAGCAGGCTCCTCACTGTCAGCACAGAGCCCAGTGTGGGACTGAATCCTAAGAACTGGGAGACCATGACCTGAGTCAAAATCAAGAGTCGGATGTTTAACCGACTGAGCTACCCAAGCTCCCCTCATTCAAGTTTAGAGAAGCCACATTCTCCGGCTCACCATGACCCCCTCCCTCCATCCCCTTCTCAAAATGTTCAGTTATGTTACTCACTTGTGCCCTGTATGGATTTCTGTGTGTGAGCGCTTGTCTGAAGCATTTATAGGATCCTTAGACAAGTGATCCAGTCTCAACTTGGCATAGGCTCTTTGCCCGGTCGCTCTTGCATCAGCACCAAGGGCTCTCCATGATGTTGGGGAAATCTCACGAAAGAGAAAGAAGTAGGTTATGTCAGGGAAGTAAAATCTGGCTTTGTGTAATTCATTTTTCTTTACAAACAAGCTGCCATTACTCTCTCCCTCCCAATTTTCTAGTGCAGAGGCTGAAACTAAGAAGGTTGGTTGGATTCCAGAGCAGCAAAGGATTTCTCCACAGGCACCATCTTTCCCAGTAGGAGCAGCAGGCTGGTAAAGTAACCTGCCAATTCTCAGTGCCTCTCCGGAGTCCCTCAGAGAGGCCCTGCGGGTAAAATAAGCAGCAAAAGGGGAGATACCCTGTTCAGAAAGAGATTCCCTGGTTGTGTCCCTCCCCTTTTCTCCATTCCCATCAGTAAAGCCCCCCACGACTTTCCCCGCTCATCCAGAGTTTTGAAAGTGAGCAAACACTCAGAAACAATTAGCAGGTGATTTCAAGTCATTACCTGCCTGCCACGCTAATTACTAGCCATTACCTGCCAGCAGCACGCGGTTTTGTACAGTTTGTGAGACACAGGAAAGGTCTACTTAACCAGAAGGATCGTTTTTCTCGTACTAAACGCCAGCATTGGCAGCCCCAGCGCCGGTGCCTACCAGTGTTACGTACTGATCAGCTGGCGCTCATTCTGTAAGGATTATCCTTGAGGATGTGCACACCCGCATCTTGCATGGAAAAGGGCAGAGGGACATCTATAGTCCCTGTCGCTTCAAATTTCACATCGTTATATACTAAGGGGGGAAAACCCCGCAAATCCCCATTTTGCAGTTTCCCTACTAAAACGACTCTGGAAACATAGAAAATACAGAGTGAACACAACTCTGTCACTTTAAAAGTGCATTTCCTAATAAATCTGGTTTTAGATTGCCATCTCTTATTACCCATCAATACGATAAACCTTCCACTGCAATCCTAATTTCCACTTGCAGAATGGGTATTGCTAATGTCTGTAAATTATGCACGTCTCTATTAAATGAAGGTCCATCAAAAATTGTCATTTCTAATCCATACTGTATATAAATTGTGACACAATGGATAATTAAAATTTTTAATGCTTTTCAGTTACTTTTTAAATTGTAAAGAGCCCCGTTCTACTGCTTTCCTTTTAAGTTTAATTTTATGTTATTGTGCACCAGCCAGTCTCAGCATAACAAACACGGGAATTTATAGCTTTTAATTCACATAATTAAAACCCCATTCTTTTACTCTTCCGTGTCCTGGCAATGAACACAAGACATACCAGGTATGTATTTTGTATTATGTATTTTGCCTGAACTTTGAGGATAATTTGCACGATTTTCCAAAGTGACACTTCTTTTTATTCAGCAGCTTGAACATAAAGACAGAACACTCTTCTGACTGCAAATCTCGCAATTATACCAAGTTATGCTTTGACACTGTTACCACAGGCAAGTGGCCAAAGAGCATCCACAGTCAAAATATCTAAGCAAGTTAACAAGCTCCCTTTACTCTCCACAGAGCGGGAGAAGAAAGGGAATCCAACCCCTGAGAGATGTTAAAATGAAGGAGAAAAAAGCTGTTGGTGTTTGTTAAAGAAAATGGTGTCAGTGTCTTGGGCTGATCAAGGTGTCGAATCTGAGGCCCTGACAGATGCCCAGGCCTACGTTTGACAGGAAGCCTTTTTCCAGGTCAGATCTGCTTTGATGATCTCAACTAATGAATGACTCGGGTCTACAAGCCCACGCGTTGGAGCTACACCTTGCTTTCATGGTTTGGTCGTACTGGTCTGCCCTCCCTCTCACCTCCCTTTCCCTCATCCCTTGTAAGAGTGCATTTTGCCTCCTCTTTTTTCAGTTCCATTTTATAAAATATCACCACATTTACCACACGGAAGACATCGAAACTAATTAAGTAAACTCCAAAGAACTATTACAAATCATTTTGCTTCAGCCGGAGCTACTGGATTTAATTAGGTGAATCCGTGTTGATGGGGTACAAAAACAAAAGCTATCTCCTGTTTGAAAAGGTTCAGGCCCTATAGAGACCCAGTGTTCCCACTATGACACAAATAATAATTGAGCACTTCTTAAAAAAAAAAAAGGCAGGCATGAAAAGAGTTTTCTGTTGGAGACAAAAGCTTTCAACTAAGGTTTGTTTTCTCTTTTTGCCAGGTGATTTAAAAAAAAAAAAAACACCATCTACAAAGAAATAGCTAAAACCTACATTGATATCATCCCCATGACACGGAATATAAAGTGGTTCTAACAAGCATCATTCTTGCAAGTGATTAATCAAAATCTATTTAGCCGGTCATCTTCAATAATTATCAACAGACTTGCTTAAGAGCACAATGAAAATAGTTCATGTTCCCCAGGTTACCTCTCCATCAGATAACAACTTGTCTTCAACATATAAAACAAAAAGCTCAAGTTTAAAGGCAATGTAACTGTTACAAAATGCAAACTTTAGTGTGATAATTTGTTATAGAACAGGGGAAGAGAAACTGTAGATATTACATGGCTCCACTATGAGCACAGTCTCGTGGACTGACATGAACCCTATTTCCATCGTTAACTTGGGAACGTGTTCTTTTGATATATTGTCAGTAAATAATATAAGATGGGGTAATTATTTTTGAATCCATCTTTATCATGAATTAGTTGCCAATCTCTGATATACAGACACGTTGGATCTTAAAAGAAGATGGTATTCTTTCCCAACACAGTTTACCTCTATTAAAATATTTATTAGATGAGATGCCGAAAATGTGATGCCGTTTGTTAAATTCTTACACCACAGACTTAACTGTGGTGTAACATCGTCAAACTTCTTAGGACGATGAAAAGTTGTCATTATAGCCTTGACTCTTTCTCTTACACACATGCACACAGAAGCATACATGTAGAGGTTACGAAGGAAAACAAATACATGTTGGTTTCCATATGATAAACAGTAGATCGCTTTTGATTCTAACTGGTATTTATGGTTTGAAGCAGTTCTGAATAATGGCTTTTTTCTACGCCGTTGTTAAACAATTTCTCTGGAATTTCCATCCAACAAACGCACATAACTTCCTATGGCAGAATAGCCTCAAAGCAAGCCTGAAACAGTCGTGCAAGTTACCAAAAAGGCCAATGCAACATTTCCCGAGTTTAAGCACACCTCCAAATTCCTTTCTTCAGCTCCTAAAATGTTGAAAGGAAAATAATTTCCTATGTTGGCATTTAAATGGTATCGTTCCATGTGAAAAGAGTTACTAAGACATTTGTTGGAAGTCAACAAAAATAATTTGGACGTATTTTGGACTTATTTTATCTGACTCCTCGACATTTAATTTGGTGTGAAAAACGGCAACGGTCGAAAACAGATGTTAAGGGGCCAAGTATACAGCAGAGGTCAAAACAAACATAAAACACCGCTTCCATTTCTACAAGAGGGGGGGAAAATGATTCCTCCAGCAACAGGTTCTACGTTCAACCTGCTTTTTTATTGTTCTGCTTGGGATATCTGTAGACTGCACAACGCAGCGCTGTCGGCTGTACAGCAATACCTCTCAGCACTGGTAATTTAAGACTTTCTTCTCTGTAATACACTGAACCATCATAACCTGTCTCTTCCCATTTAGTTTAACCTACAACCACCACATACTGATTTGGCTGTGTGTGGCTTTTTCTATTGCCATTTATTACTCTGCTCGACTCCTGAAATTCTGTTTGCAATTTAAGGCCACAAATTAGAAGCGTAAGTCATCTGTTTCCTATAATCCCCCTGTCAGGACTGGAATCACATTTGGAGCTCAGCACTGAGTCTGGGCCTGGGCCCTTACAGACTTTCTGATTGGCTGGCCTCTCTAAAAGCTGCAGTGGACTAAATAAAATGCTCTGGAAAATAGAGCTTTTTACCCTCCCCTCCCCAAGAAAAAGGATGAAAGAAAAGAAATCGAGTTGCAAATATTTTTCTTCTCCCTTACGTAATTCTCAAGTCAATTGTTACAATGGTAGGTTGTTGGTTTGTTGGGAGGTTTTTCCCCAGTAAAGAGCACAGCTGAATATTATTCTTTAAGGACAAAATGCTAAGCATTGAAGATTCCATGTGAAAGAAAAGTGGAATCCTGCTTCAACCAGCTACGTATTTTTGCCACACACGGAAGATCTCTTATAAGTCCTGCCATGTTTCCTACAAAACACATTTTTTATATTGCAGATGTACTAATTAGCTGGGTATTTTTTTCATAGTGTCATAGATCTTTGGCTAAACTAAAAATCTGTGAAATCCTAATCCACTCATTCTACCACACTTTGCCTCTTAAAGTATTTTGTCAAATTTCACTTACTTACTATCCCTGGATTTTATAGAAACTTTTTCAAGAAATCAAATACGAAATTAGTTTACCCTTTGAAAACACAGTTGTCCTTTAAATAACATAAGTATTTCAAAAATTTGGGAATATGACTTTCTTCTTTCCGTTTTTTCCTCTGTTCTTTTTAACAGATTTCCAACTCTCCCTGCTGTGGCTTTAGACTCTTTCAGCATTTCGGATTTTAAAATATTTCCATTTTCTTTCTGTCTACTTGCAGTGCACAACATATCAGATTATGTATTAAAGACAACAAGATACAAAATAGAAATGGAAAGAAATACCAAATAGCAACATCTAAAACCATACTCTGAGTTCTCAGTGCAATTGTGGACTGCCACTGGGCTTTAAAAAATCATTAGTTAACAGAAATAAAATCCAGCAGCCTGACTCATGTATATTAATATACTTGTAGTAGCTATACCTGGGCCAAAAGGTTGGAAATAAATGGATCAATAGTAGATGAATGCCCCCAAAAGCAGAGTTTGTATTTCAGCAGAGAACAGAGTTCAACTGGGAAAATTATATATGTGGTGCATGCTAAATTTCAGCCAAAAATAAAAATTAGGGAAAATAATAATATTAGTAATAATAATAAATGATTTTAAGAAAAACAAAAGAATTTAAAGAGAAACAAAGAATTAGAATATTAAATCATTTTAAAGGTATGTGATTATTTACAGAACCACTTCTGGAAATGTTTTGTGCTCCTGTAACTTAAATTTGGTTTCTTTTTTTTTTAACATCAATTTTTGCAGGCTGGTAGTCTATAGCGTGGCCTGTGATGTCTGGTAATTTAAAAGAAACAAAGGAGGAAAACTCGCCAAGACGTTGAGGTTTAAAAAAAAATAGCTACTGTACATGCGCACTCTATTTTCTAGTTTTTTTTTCAACTATACTTTCTGTGTTGCAGATTTATTTAATAAACAAATGCATCTTCTGGGCCCATAATACACAAATGCATGCTACTGTTAATTCATTTACAGAATGCGCCGTGATGGCCCCTGAGCAAAAGAGCAATCTTGTTATAATGAATGTGTACTATTCTTAATAAGCACACTGTAGCAACGACCCACACTGCACACAAAAGCACACCCAAACCATTTGGTTTGTTCCCAGAGCTCGGACACCAGCACCACTATTAAATAGCTGTGCGCTGGGAGAGCAATCCAGTATTGGCATGCAAATGAGCGCACGAAGAGGCCAGATGCTGCTCTTTAGAAAGGAAAAGTGCCTCAGCTCAAATTTGGTGGTGGTGGGGGAGAGAACCTGTGAATGTTGCAAGGAAAGGGCAGTTAGGAGATTGTGCTCTATCCTATTTCTGACGAGGTGGGGGGAGCCGCCGGTGGGATAAACCTAGGACAGATGAACTGAAAAGAACTTTCTGCAAACACGGGAGCATTCAAGCACTCGTTTTTCCATGGGTCCCCTAGAGATTGCCCACCACATTTTTGGTTTTCTATTTTTGTTTTGTTTCTTTGGGTTTTTTTTTTTTTATGTCTTCCTCTCAGGTCCAGAATGATGACTCTTGTATTGAAAACTTGAGAGGCTTCATCTCTGCTTTTTTAAGTCGACAGTATCATGATTCATGACAGTTCAATGATTCTTGGAAGTTTTATCATTTCAAATAAAATATGAGGTTACTGAAAAGAACGTGAACAATTTTTCTCCACATTGGCTCATCATAGAGTTTGGTGAGCTTTCATAATTTGTAGTGGGCATATGACCCATTAGTGGCTGTCATTATCTTATCATAACATTTGACTGCCTTGAGGATAGAGTAGGAAGGAAGCCAGCACTCAAGAGACTGAAACTGGCCTTCCAACAACTTTGGTAGACTGTGTTCCAACCAGAATCAGGACATTGTTTTGCCTGTTGGGTCATTTTTCATTTTCTCTTCTTCTCAGTGTTTCAGGAGTCATTGATTCATCTGACTTCTTAAAGATAGTAGGAGATGATAAGGATTGAAGTCATGGTCATGTGTTTTGAGAAAAGGACTAAGGAAAAAGCAGCAGAAACACCCATACATAGTAAAATTCACAAGGGTAGATAAAAGGACTCCTGTGACACTGCTAATTAAAATACACAGGTGTAATATGCCTCCTTTCTAACAATGGCACTTGGGGACAGGAGCTTCCTCTACCCTCATTATTAATCATGTAATAATAGCGTTCACCGTGTAATTCCAATAAACATGTCTTGAATACCTACTATAGGCTGGATGCCGCACAAAGCTCTAAGAAGAGCTGTGTGTCATGGGAGATAAAATGGTACCAGGTAGTGGCCAAATCTACACATTAAACCTCCTGATTGTGGGTGATTAATTATAACTCCACAATAAACAAATCTTCCATGCAGAAATACTGACTTTAGTAAAAATAAAAATGGATGTAAAAATAGCCAGTGAGATTATGTCGATTTTTTTCTTAGGTGATTATAACAGTCTCTAAATTTCTGAGCGGCCCTTTCCTGTTAGTCAAGTAGTCCGTAAAATTCACCCAAACCTTAATAAATATGTACTGAGAACTCTATCAGTTTCCTAAGGCTGCCTAGGTAACAAAGAATCACAAATCGAGTGGCTTAAAACAACGGAAATGTATTCTCTCATAGTTCTGGAGGCTAGACATCCAAAATCGATGTGTTGGCGGGGCCACACTCCCTCGGAAACCTCTAGAGGAGGATGCCTCTTGGTCTCTTCCAGCTCCCGATAGCCCCAGGTGTTCCTTGGCATTTGGCCACACAACTTCCATCTCTGTTTCTGTCTTTACCTGGCTGTCTTCCCTCTATGTCCCTGTCTCTCTTCTCTCTTTTATAGACACCAGTCACATTGGATTAGGGCCCATCTTAATTCCGTATGATCTCATTTTATCCTGATTACATCTGCAAAGACCCTATTTCCAAATAAAGTAACCCTCAGAGGTACAGGGGATTAGGACTTTTACGTTGTTTAGCTGGGGGACACAGTTTAACCCATCACAATCACTTACTAAGTACCAGGCACTTGCACATGGGAATTTTATCAGTGTATCGTGGAAAAGTTCTATGAAATCTGTTGTGGAATTCACAACAAAAATGTTGTTGAAGACATGCCTACTTCATCCTAGAGAGCCATCTGTCTGCACCCTCAGGAGAATATGTTCTCAGGACTCCGCGTGAGGAATCATCGAGCTTCTTTCAATTGTCTTCGAAACACTTTAGATGCTATTAGTCTCCTAACTGTTCTTATTTCTCTCTTTGAATTGGCTGCTAGCAACTTCAGAATCAAATTTGGACCCACCACAAATAAGGATATAATAACCTCATGATTGTATTTTATATGGTGAACTTTACCCAGTTCTAGCTTATTTTTCTACTTTTTATTTCCTTGTGCCATTTACGTGGTTTTTATCTTGTTGGTGCGTTATTGGAAATGATACTTAGTGGTTCATTTGGAAGCAAATTTATTACAAATAATTATTACAAATTAATTATTTAATTAACTAGGATAAACCCAAGTGAATTTGATTTTCTCTAAAGCAAAAGTAACTTATAACTGAAATATATATAAAAAAATTGAAATATATATAAAGAAAATACATTCCAAATACTAACTTACCTGTTCTTAATGAGTGCGAATAAGCAAATATTAATGACATACGATAGAACATTTATAAGCTAGGCTGAATCCTCATGTAATATTAAAGTTTGAGGGAAACATCTGAAACAAAGTTTCTGGGAACTTCTGTGTGCCTATAATGAATGAAAAAGAGAAGACCAAGGGGCTAACATGATCACTTGCTTTAGGTATCCAAAGGAAGGGAGAGACATTGTATTCTCAGAGTCCAGATTAGTATCAATAGCTATAGAATATCACAAGCCAGAGTGAGAAGAACTAATAATTCAAGATGATCAACATATGGAATGATTGCCCCATTCTCAACTCCCCATTATTAGAGGTGTTCAAGCTAAAGCATATCATCAGTCAGGGATCTGAAATAATGAACCTCAGCGTTGGTAAGAATTTGGCTTAAGGAACCATATTTCCTTCCATCTAAAGCCGAAGGTCAATGATTCTACAGTTTATTTTTAGTAAAAACATACTGCCATCATTTTATTATAATTAGAACCATTTAAGCAATTCCAAAATTTATAATGATTTCACATTTAGAAAAGGGTTGGATGTAGTCACCAGTCGTACACCCAAACTTCCTTTCTACAATCTAACTGAATAACACAGCCACAAGGCATAGAATTTGAATAAGCAGGCTATATATCATCTCACTAATTTTAAAAAGAAACAACTGAATTTTAGCAAGAAAAAACTGTTCGATGACATGCACCAAGTCTATAGCACAACCAGAATTATAAATTGCCAGTCCTGAGATTGCAGTAGAGATGTAGCCACACTACTTCCAAAGAATCAGAAAACCATGACAACCTTTACCCAACCACTCAATGCAAAACATATGTGACCTCTCCTTATGCAATAGCTAGACATCTAGTTTCCAAATCCAGTCACTGAAAAGCACAGGGTAACCTTGTGGCAGTTTGGCTGATGATTGTGAATGTGGCTCCAGGGTCTCATGACTTTCAGATCACATCCATGCACCTTGGCCATTGTCATAATTAAATGTTTCCCCTACTCACACACCAGTGAGCCAAATTTCCGTTTGGCGGGATGATAGGACTTACCTGGGCATCTCCCCCATAAACATGTGCTGTTCTCTGCTTTGATTCCTGGGGTTTCTTTCAAATGCCTGCGCACTCAGTTTAGTAGATGAGATCAGTATTCCTTATTCCCTTTCCCTGATGGATAACAAACTACTGCCACAAACCCTGAGTGGTCCCTCCACGTTATTTCTGGCTTTCCCTGTGATATGCTGTGTAACTTTACCCAAGTCACTCGTTCCTTCTATGGGTAGGGTCCTTTAGTGGTAAACTGGAGGTGGTTAGTCTTACCAGATCATATTCAGGAAACACTAAAGTCTGCACAGGAAAGTTCCTATAGACAAGGGAAAGTATCTTCATTACTGCTGTTGTTTTTGACTACTATAGTTGCAGAACTTGAAGATTTAAGGTCTCTTTGCGGATTTCACTGTGGCCTTCAGAATCTGAGATTTAATTTTAAAAGAATGAAATTTCCAGTCTGCTTCCCAGGGATAACTGTGAGAACGTATGCTGACAGGCTGTTGTCTTCAGAGGCAAAATCCAGACACACTAAGACAATGCCACAGCTTGAACAGGGGTGACCCTTCCCCATTCATCTTAATGGAGTGTTAAACTTGAAGCCTAATTAGGTCCACTTAAATGCCAACATTATTATACTTTTCTCTGCTTATCTTCATACCAGAAACAATCAACTAATGCACTCATTTAATCTGAGTGCGTGCAACGATCACATCCAGACACCCTGTCATTTTGATAGCCTCCTTTGCAGTCATAAAAGTACAAGTTTTAAACTTGCACTTGGTTCTTTTTAATTATCCACATAATTAGATTACTTTCTATTACCTTGAAATTTTAGAGGTGAGATTGTATACCCATACATATGATGTTTTGTAAGGCAGTGGGGCCCGATCACTATTCCCATAATGAGAAGCTAGTATCAAACTTGCTCCCAGGATAACAAACTGAGATGTGTTAAATGAAAGATCCCACTCCTGCCCTTCAGAGAAGGTTCACAGCTTCATGGTTTATCCTTTGTGCATGTGCCTGAGCTTTCTACATTCCCTCTCTGATTCATCATTGCTGCGTAGACTCTATTTTAATGTGTAACTCCTATAACAAACCTTGGAAGAAACAGAAAGAGAATTGAAAATACATACATAAATCCGCACTTGCCTGTTCTGTACCTAGGAGGCTCTCGATCTAGGCTCTCAATTCAAAGACTCAGGTCATGATCTCATGGTTCATGAGTTCAAGCCCTACGTGGGACTCTGCTCTGACAGTACAGAGCCTGCTTCGGATTCTCTCTCCCCCTCTCTCTTTGCCCTCCCCTCCCTCAAAATAAATAAGTAAACGTTTTTTAAAAAAGACTGTGCATGTAATATTCCTAGTACACTGACTATATATAGTGAGTTTTCAGTTAATGTTAATGAACTCTTATTAGATTGCATGTTATCTAATTTTTTTTATTTTTTAAAAAACTTTTTATGAAGTGGGGAGGGGCAGAGGGAGAGAAACAGAGAATCTCAAGCAGGCTCCACCCCCGAGTGTAGCCCAACGAGTGTACTCCATTTCAGGACCGTGAGATTGTGACCTGAGCCAAAACTGAGAGTTAGACACTTAACCAACTGAGCCACCCAGGTGCCCCATGTATTTTCAATTTTTTTTATTGAGGTATAACTGACATATATATATTTAACTTACAGTAATAAAACCATAGGTACATAGCCAATAATAATAGTATTATAGATGAGTTCCTTCAATAATTGTGTTTCTCTGAGTGAAAAGGGAGACACAATTCTGACATGTCTTCCTCTGATCTCAATACCCAAGTGGCTCTCATAGTGCGAATATTCCCCAGGGACATGTGAGTGATATAATGGGATTTGGGGGAAATTTTCACCATTTGGAAATTTATCCCTAAACACTGTACAATGTGCAACTCTGCTGTAGTAAGGAGTCCTTGTACTGCAATGTGTGAAGGATGACTCACAGTTTGCTAAGCATAATTTTTATTTGTTCCCTCCCCCACCATGCAAAACAACATGATGTTGCAAAGAATATAGCACTGGGATCAGCAGAACTGACCAAATTTTCAAATTTGATCACCATTCAAATTTTAGCTTCGCCATTAACTAGTTCTGACACAAAAGCCAAGTCTTGAACCTCTTTGAGCTCCCACTTCCCCATGGATAAAAGTGGGAAAACCTCAAAGGAATGTAGTGAGGATTAAATCAAATAACACATGCAATGTGTCTAGCACGATACAAGCAAAAATATGAACTCTCTTCCCAGCCCCGTAAATCCCAGCAATTCTAATACAGAGTTCTCAGAGCGTTGTACTATTCGTGTGCATCTCTCTCACTAGATCAGGAGTTTCCTGAAGGTGGTAGCTAAGATGTTGTGTACTTGTACTCCACACATCTAGAAGGACAGAGTTAGGAGTTCTGCTATGGTAGAAAGAGAAACAAAGAGTGATTATTGGTTTCTGAGCACAAGTGAAATAAACACAACTGTATTATCTCCCAGAAGCTTGAAAACACCTTTCATAAGCACTGTCTCTACTCACCTACCTCAACTTCTCTCCTCTGTGTATCCCAAAGGCATCCATTCCTACCATGCTGATCCTGCTTTGGCCAAAGTCCCCACTGACCTCCATGTTCTCTGTGTTCTCTCCCTCAACCTCTCAGCATTATTTGGCACAGTTGACTGCCTTTCCTTGAAACGCTTTTTTCTCTTGGCTTCCATGACACCATACTCTCATGGCTTTACTCTGTTCAGTCTCGTTTTCTGTCTCTTCCTCTTAAAAAAAATGTAGGGTTCTAAACTTTGTAGTGGTCAGCTCCTTCCTGGCCCTCTTCTCCATCTACACGCTCTCACCGGTGAGCTCGCCCATTCGCTTATTGGATAGTGAGCACCACCCAAATGCTAACGAATCCCACATCTTTATTTCTAGCCCTGATCATTTCCCAGAAATCCAAGCTTATATAATCAACTGTTTCTTGAGGTCTTCACTTACATGCCAAATAAATCTTTCAAAACTCACACACATAAAAGAGAAAGTGTGGTTCCTTCTTCCCCTTTCCAATTGACTCCTGCCCTAGAAACCTCCATCTTGGTAAGTAGCACTATTCTCCCTGGACATTGAAACAATTCTCAAACTTTAATATGTATATGAATCACCTGGAGGTCTTCTAATTCTGTAGGTCTCTGTTATAACATATGATTCTGCATTTATAATAAGTTACAAATGATGTGATGCTGCTGGTCCTCAAATCACATTATTGAATAGCAAGGACCTTTGAGGTAACTCTTAGTGCCTCTGTTTCCCTAGTGAACATTCCCCACACATGTTCTATCAGTAATGCTTCATCAACCAAATTTCTTCAGAATCTGATTATTTTCCAACTCACAGCATCTAGTCAGTACCACCATCATCTGTCTCCTGGACTATGGACATAGATTCCCAACCATTCCCCTGTTTCCACTTGGTCCCCTGCTCTGTAGGATGTTGTGTCCACTGCAGCCTTAAAATACCAATCATATCAGATCACAACTAGCCAAAGTTTTTTTTTTTCTATCACACCTACAATCAAATCCCATCAATGACTTTAGAGTAGCCCCTCCCTGTCCTTCACTTTCATTTGGCATCACTCAGGCTATGTCCCAGGAAGATCCAGCCGCAGTGATCTTTCACTCCTTAAATTTACCAAGCTCACTCCCACCTTGAGGTTTTTACACTAACTGCACTAGCACTGCACTGCTTGAAAGACTCTTTGCCCTTGACCTTTCACAGGGTTGGCTCCTTCTTGTCATTCAGATCACAGCTTAAATGTCACCCAGAGTGACCTGCCCAAACATCCAATCCAAAATAGCCACTCTGTAACCTGTCTCTTGATATCAAATCACTGTTTTATTTCTCTGCACGTTATTCATGCTATGTGATATTTTTCTGGATTATTTATTTGCTCATGTTCTGTCTCTGTTCCCTCTTCCCTCCCTCAATCTCAATTCATGCTCATTCTCTCGCTCTCTCTTCCTCTCTCCATCTCCCCCCACCCACACTAAGAGGTAAGCCCCACAGAAGCAGAAACTATGTCTACCTTGTTACCAGTTGTGATCCCTGCATCTAGATCCATTCCTGGAATGTAGTAGGCACTCAACCAGCACTTGATGTATGACTGCATGAGTAAATAAATGACTGAATGAAAAGTTCTGGAGTCTATTGCAGAGTGAGAGGGGATACGCGCCTGCCTGGTGTCTGGGCTTTCCACTTTGTCCTGCAGGATCCTTCTTAATTTCTTCTCTGAGTCCACTCAATTCCACATGGTATACCTAAAAGTGAAGATAATCATCTGGGTGGGGGGTTAGGCTGTCATCATTTTTGTCATCAAAGGACCTTGGTTTTCGTAGTCTCTACCACGAACACTAGAATTCAGCTCATTTCAAAATAAGCCAGCTAGGTTCTCAACTAAAAACAGCATTCCCTCTGAGCATGGACTTCATTTCCATGACTCTCCACTGGTCACTTTCAAAAGCTATACTTAACTCCACACCCATTTATTATTTGAGGGTGGCAGGGGTTGGAGGTTGGAATGGAGCTTACTCATAGTGATTTGAATACGTAGTTTGATAGGATTATTATAACATACATGCATGGAAACAGGGCCATTCTGATGGGTCACAAAATGTGGCCCTCTAGCCGGTGGTATCTATATTACCTGGGAACCTGTTAAAAATGTAAATTCCCAGGCTCCGCCCCTGACCTGCTGAACAGAAACTCTGGGAATAGGGCCAAGCAATCTGTTTTAAAGGTTCACTAGATGATTCTGTCACATGCTAAAATTTGAGAGCTACCAACTTAAACCATTCACATATTCCACCATGATCTTCCATTGCTCAGGAAAGTTGGTGATCTCAAGAATACTTTGTCTACCCCAGCCTTGCAGCTCACTGTGCCAGGCACATGCTCTCCTGTGCTCCCCATAGCCATGCCTCACAAAACTGACGAAATCAAGGACCTTCTGCTCAAAGCCAGAAGAAGCGATGCCAACACTGTCAAGGTCAAGAAAAATAAGGATAATGTGAAGTCTAAAGTTCGATGCAGCAGATACTTTAATATCTTGGTCATCACAGCCAAAGAAAGGGCAGTGAAACTGAAGCAGCCTCTGCCCCCCAGGTTGGCAATAAAGGAGCTAAAATGACCCTGGCACTGATTTCACTGTATTAAAACTTTAAAAATCTATTTAAAAAAAAGAATACTTAGTCTAGGCATTATACAATATCCAAAAGGGTGACTCAGACCTGCCCAAGTTGAGTATTAGCAAGCAGATACTCTGGAATGCTTGACTGACCTAAGTTTATCCAAGAAATGGGACTCAACCAAGCTTCTTCACTCAGCTTCCTTTTACCTTTCTTGTCACTCTCTGTTTTTCCCTCCAATGCAGCTGATACCACTCCAGCGAGACCGCTGGTTCCCGATATCCAAGAAAAGAACTAACACCTGACTCTTAAACTAACTGGGTTTTAAACTGCTGGGTAGTAGTCTTGCAAACACACACACGCACACACGCACACGCGCACACACACACACACACACACACAGCATCTATTAAGTTGCTGAAAGAAATTCCAAGTGCACAGTCATATCTGAACTATATGTCTGTCACCCAGTTGTTCAATGAACCAAATCTCAGCAACCTCAACATGTGTTCAGTTCAGGCAGACTTGATATTCTTAGTATCACAACCACAGCATCTACCTGCTTTCAGTTTTGATCCTAGAAATATTTCTGTGTCAGCCATCATCAGTTTCAAGATGAGAACTTACATAAGTTAGTGGTGAGTGAATTAGTTTTAAAAAAAAAAAGCTAGTACTTGTGCGCATTGATTCCCACTGTTGGTGGCTTATTTCCATGGAATCACTGTGGATCCATGTTTTATTAAAACAAAAGCAGGTATTGTAGGTTGCTTTGTAGGTCATGATTTGCTTGAATTGCTCTAGTCACATGTAGAGACAAAGCCCTTTTCTCTACTACCCACCCCCAGTTTATTTGTTGATTCCTATTAAATTTCTCAGTTGTCAAAAAGAGAAGACACCAGCATTATGACTAGAATCATAAATTAAGGGTGATGTTATCACAGAAGTTTGAGATGAAGAAGGTAGAGGACTCCAGGAAATTTGAATAAGCAGTTTGGTCACCACTTGGTTATATATGGCGATTGAACAACTAAGAAAAATGATAGTGAAAAATGAGAACAATGTTGGAAAGGTGTTACTTAGATTACCCTAACATATTCTAGAATGTCATTCATTCTTACATGGATTTGATCTTGTTATCAATCATACTATTTTCCCTATGTTGCAAAAAAATGAAACTCGCAGGAATACTGATCTCATTCTTCAATGTCTATATTATGAACAGATTCTACTTTGCTTTAAATATTGCCATAATTGGAATACCATTTCACAATTACATCAGACTTGATTACTGAAGCATCTTCATATGCTTATAGTACATTGTTCATTTTAATAATTATTATGAACCTATGAGGAGAACGGAATAAAGATTATCCTCCCCATTCAAAACATCAACATCTGAAAGTCAGAGATGTTAAATTTCATCAAGACCGCATAACTAATCCATGCGGAGCTGAAGTGAATTCCAGTTCTAGCACTTTTTCTATTATATTATACACACTTGACTGCTATTTCTAGATATCCTACAGGGAGGTAGAAGAAATCTTTGTTCAATAATTTAATGTTGCTTTATTCCCTCCTGATTACAGACATTTTTAGCCATAATGACAAATGCTGTTTTAAAAACTATACTCACTGACTGATATGAGAAATCACCTTCTGAAGACACAGGCCCATCCCACACTTTGCAATGTTTCTTATCATGCTAATGTTAAATGTTGCAAGGGGCGACAGCAGGGACGATGGAGAAGAACATTCATCACATGAAGAAACAGCCCATATTGATTTTTCTTCCCACTGTAAGAGACAGGTAATACAATTTCATTGCCTATTCAATACGAAAATAGGACTTAATGGAGTTATGGTTTATGATTTGGCCATTGTGTCATGCTTCCCTTCCAACAATCTCTTCTCCATCTCAGACTCCATCCCACGACGCTAGGTAACCAGATAGCTAGATCTGCCTATTGAGGACCAAATGCCATAGGTTCTGCAGAACATGAAACAGCGTGTATCAAGGAAATAATGAGAGAGAGACCAGTCTCTACAAGATACTCACCTAACATGCCTGAAGAGCACTGGTTACATGCCCACAGGGGCTGTCCCTCAGTAGCACAAAAGAAAAGGCCACACTGCCCCAGAAGATATGGCTAGCAATCTGAAGGTCATGGCAATTTGAGAATGTATTAGTAGTGACAGGGTTTCTTTCAGGAATGATGTAGACTCAAAAAAGAGAAGGTGTTAGGTTTGTTTTCCGGTTTTTGGCTTATTTCCATGAAACCGGTGCTAATGTTGTTGGGAAACAATTCTCTGTGGGTCTCTCATTTTCTGCCTATCTTGCAAGCAGAAGCACTGACTTCTTTTGTTCCTGATTATCTGCACCAGGATATTTGTGTAGTGAACACTCATGGAAGATAGAGACGATATCCCCATCCCAAGTAATGGGTCAGCAAGCTGGTTTCTCAGTATACAACTTTCAGATTTTCTAAGTGCAGTATTTCTATCCTATAATACAACTTAGCTATACATGTGGGCATCACCTGGATCCCTTAGGGTCGCACAGTAAGAATGGAGGGTTTAGGGCACCAAATACGCTGATGTTTATACTGCTCCCTAAGGTGTGAATAATAAAATCCTTTGTATCTTATCTAAATCTCTCTTGCTGGTTTGGCCTTGAAATGACCAGGTAAAAATAACAGAAGAGTTGTGGTCATTTACATTCAGTTTTTTCTAGGTGAGTTTGCTAAATTACAGATTTGTGGTGCTAGTCACACTTCCTTGCTAGAGATTAGTACTGGCTTTGACTGTTGATCTTTGGCATAATTGACCTAAAGAAGGAAAAAAAATTAATGAGAAACTATTTATGGCAAAACTTTGGTTCAATACTAATATTCAGTAATTTATAGGTTTGCCTGTGTGGACAAATTATGTTAAAATAAATTTCAGTCAACAATAGCTAAATTATGGAAAGAGCCCAAATGTCCATGAACTGATGAATGGATAAAGACGATGTGAGATAGGTATGGAATATATGGTAATGGAATATTACTCAGCCAGCAAAATGAATAAAATCTTGCCATTTGCAACGTGGTTGGAGCTAGAGAGTATTATGCTAAATGAAGTCAGTCTGAGAAAGACAAATACCATATGATTTCACTACTATGTGGAATTTAAGAAACAGAACAAATGAATATAGGGGAAAAAAGGAGAAGCAAATCAATAAACAGACTCTTAATTATAGAGCATAAGCTGATAGTTACCGGAAGGGAGGTGGGTGGGGGGATGGGCTAAATAGATGATGGGCATTAAGGAAGGCACTTTTTGTGATGAGCACTGGGTGTTGTGTGTAAATGATGAATCACTGAATTCTACACCTGAAACTAATATTACACTGTATGTTAACTAGTTAGAATTTAAATAAAAACTTGGAAAAAATAAATTTCATACATAAGTTATTCTCACAGACCTAGATCTCCTATAAAGTGTGTGTGTGCACGTACACACACACACACGCACATGCACGGGCACGCGCGCACGCGCGTGCGCACACACACACACACACACACACACACCTAGAAGTTCCCAAGGGATCTCTTTCTTTTGTACTCCATTACTTGTATGCCTACCACACTTTGCCATATTCTGTCTCTAACTTACAATTCTTGCCATCCTGACCATTTAGCTCCTCTAGCTTTCTTGATGCAGAAAGTACTTTTCACTGGTGTTGTTCTTTATCCCACAAGATAGAACAAGCCCCACCAGCATCCGCAATTCAAGAGCCCACTGCTAGGGGCCAAGTTCCCTGAGGGGGATATCATACCATAGTGGTGACTGCTGCTTCTCACCCTGCACCCTAAGGGGCATAGTCCTTTCTGCTGCAAGGTCTGTGGAGGAAGGGAAACGGGTCGTCCCCTATTGTGATACACTCCGTGTTAACTCAGTGGTACTTGGGCAGCAAAATTCTTTCTAGACATATTCAGAACCAAGTTTAAGCATGAACTGCCATGTAGGATCTTTCTTCTTCTCATCTTCAGTGGTTCTTGGGTCAAGCTTCTCATGCATACAGCTTTCTGTTCTCTGTCAGGATCTGTTCTGTCTCACATATCTTGGACCCTCTTCACAAATACTTTCATAGAGCCAATTTTCCAATGGACCAGACACGCCTAGACCCCTATTGGTGCTTGCCCCAGGCATCTGCATGGCTCATTTCTTCACCTCCTTCAAGTTTGGCTCAAGAGTCATCTGATCAGGGAAACCTTTCCTAACTACCATTTAAAAATGTTAACATCCACTCCCACCCAAGCTATCCCATTCTCTGCCTTATTTCACTTCGTTGCACTGATTACTTCCAAATGTACTATAAAATGGATTTCTTATGTTATTATTGTCTTCTCCTACAGAAGGACAAGTTCCAAAAGGGCAAGAGTTTTTATCTCTTTAGCTCACTGATATGCTTAGAATGGGGCCCAGCACCCAGTTGGTCCTCAATAAATATTTAAAGAATGAATGACTGAATCCTAGACCCGGGCCACATGTGTGATGTTCTCCTCTCACATAAATTCCACTGGCCACATTTCCACTAAACCTGACATCCAGTAAACATATTTTGGCTGAAAAGCTAGTTTTGGATAATGATGCAAAGGAGACATGCCCCACATGAAGGACCAAGCAGTTGGGCAAATTATGCTCCAGTCTCTTCTCCTCATTATCTTTCCCCTTTGAAATGAGGGCAGAAAACACAAGAACTTTTTGCCTGCCTCCTGTGTTCCTCGTAATGATTAGCCATTGTTAGTTAAGTCCATATAGTTCTTATAGCCAATAATACAACTCTCTTAATCCCTTTCTTTTTCTGTTGCCACTTAAAATTCCTTCAGAAATGAATTATAACTATTGAAACTTTAATGTAATTCAAGATATGCAGTCAAACGTCATAATGAGCTAGGACAGATTTTTGTCTGCGTGTTAACCATGGGGGAAATTAGTGAGAATTTGCCCATTTATTATAGATCAAAATGAAAAAGAAAGTCTTGATTTGGGCTTCACAAATCTATAAGGCAATACTGATGGGCCAGTAAATTGCTACAAGTTTTCAGAAAAGCATTTAGAATACCTCAAATTCTTTTAAAATATTTATATATTTTAGTGTATTCATTACACTTTTAAATATATAGGTAGAAGGATATTCTTGGAAATGTTATTTATAATGAATAAAAAGTGCAAACAACCTAAATATTTGATAATAGGGGAATATTTAAATAAGTCACATTCTTATTCTGTATAATAGAATATTAGTCTCTTAAATTGTGATTTTTAAAGCGCATCTAACAAAATTTCTCACAAGAGAACACTGAAATCTAAAAGCTAGATACACATTATAAGGACCACTTTTCCAATGATAAAAAACGTATCCATAGAAAAAAATAGAATGGAATTTGCCAATATGTTAATGGTGATTATTTCGGTCTTCATCCATTTGGGCTGCTGTAACAAAATGCCACAGACTGGGTGGCATATAAATAGTAGACATTTGTCCCAGTTCTGGAGAAGTCTGAGATCAGGGTGCCAGCATAATCAGGTGAGGGACCACCTCTAGGTTGTAGACTTCCTCACAGGGTACAAGGGGTGAGGGAGCTCTGCGAGGCCTCTTTTATGAGGGCACTAATCCCATCCCTGAGGGCTCTGCTCTCATGACATAATCACCTCCCCAAACCCTACCTCCTAATACCCTCACACTGGGAGTTAGGATTTTAGTATATAAATTGTGGAGGGCACAAACATCCAGACTATAGCAACTTCTGACTGTGAAAGTAGCATACATACAGTCTTCACAAGCTCTGATTTGAATTAGGTGTTACGCGTACCATTTTGATCTGCCGTGCTGTATCATTGTAATATGTCACAGATGAGGAAACGGAGGTTTTTAAGAGATAAATAGCTATTTCAGTATCAAATGATCAGTCTGGGCAGTGTGAAATTTGATCCAGAATTTTCTACCTCCATAGCATCTGCTTTTAAGCACTATGCTCCATTAAAAACAGTTGATAATAGGGGCGCCTGGGTGGCGCAGTCGGTTAAGCGTCCGACTTCAGCCAGGTCACCATCTCGCGGTCCGTGAATTCAAGCCCTGCGTCAGGCTCTGGGCTGATGGCTCAGAGCCTGGAGCCTGTTTCTGATTCTGTGTCTCCCTCTCTCTCTGCCTCTCCCCCATTCATGCTCTGTCTCTCTCTGTCCCAAAAAATAAATAAACGTTGAAAAAAAAAATTAAAAAAAAAAAAAACACAGTTGATAATGACCCACCATGGGTGACCTTGTGGGTCACTTTACTTTTGGTGGAAGCCAAGGATTATTTTCAGGTAGTTTAGCATTCCTGATGGTAATTACCATTCAGATGATTATTATCTTTTAACTCTTGTTCAGATCTTCACTGCCTCTCTCTAGGGCAAATATTTCAGTTTCTTATTGTTGAGAAAATACATAAAATGCTTTGTCTTAAACACTGACCAAAAAAAATAGTGATCTTTACTATTTTAATCAATTGTAATTACACCATAATTATAAGAAAAAATTCTTTCAGAAAAGAATTTTAAACTAAAATTTAAACTACATCGTAACCTAAAACTAGCACAAAACATGAGGCCAGGAGACTAGAATTGATTTCTTTCTTTCTTTTCTTTTTTAAGTAACCTCTACACCAACATGGGGCTTGAACTCACAACCCCGAGATCAAGAGTCACATGTCTTACTGACTGAGCCAGCCAGGCACCACTAGAGTTGATCTGTTGATAAATGAAGAAAACATTAGAACTATGAAAAAACCAAATTTGACTTCAAAAAAAAAAAGAAAACAAAAAACAAACCACTAACAGTTTAGGGCACCTTGGTAGCTCAGTCGGTTAAGCATCGGACTCTTGATTTTGGCTCAGGTCATGAGCCCAGAGTTGTGAGATTAAGCCCCGTGTCAGGCTGCACGCTGAGTGTAGAGTCTACCTGGGATTCTCTCTCTCTCTCCCTCTCTCTCTCTCTCCCTCTCTCTCTCTCTTTCTCCCTTTTTCTCCCTGTGCCCCTCTCCCTGGCTCACACTCTCTCTCCCTAAAAAATAAATTAAAATTAAAAAATAAATTAAAAAAAATAAATTAAATAAATTTAATAAATTAAAAATAAATTAAAAAAATTTAAAAATAAATTAAAAAATAAAACTAACAGTTTGATACACTCTTCCCCTGAATGAAATGTTGGGGACTCTCTTGGCAATTCTTCCAGATACCAGGTAGAAGAGGGTACACAGTTTACTTTAAGTAAAACAATCTGCTTTACAAACCCACCTCAGTTTCAAACAAGTATGAAGCTTATCAAATTACCAAATCAAAAGAAAGACCATTTTTACCTGAGAAGTGAAACTAAGCAAACTATACAGAACATACAGAGTCTTTATAACATAAGACATTCAGTTTCAAATTATCTGGTCTAAAAGAAAATCCCAGATCAAAAAATGTTCCTCAAGGGGCAAATGGGTGGCTCAGTGGGTTGAGTGTCAGACTTTTGGCTCAGGTCATGATCTCGCAGTTTGTGAATTCGAGCCCCACATCAGGCTCTGTGCTGACAGTTCAGAGCCTGGAGCCTGTTTCAGATTCTGTATCTCCCCCTCTCTCTGCCCCTTCCTCACTTGTGCTCTCTCTCTCTCTCTCTCTCTCTCTCAAAAGATAAACAAACATTAAAAAAAACTTTTTAATGTTCCTCAAGAGATCTACAAAATATGCAAAATAGAAACTTTTACAAAGTGTATTTAATATGGAATGAAACAAAACTAAGCAAAATTAAGAGTTTCTTTCAATTTTTAGGAAGGCATAATTTCTAGAAAAATTTTCACATAAAAGTAAGGTGTAGAATTGTAAACTTATATCTTTAAGACAATGCTGCCACTTTAGTTGGTAAACATTTCAATATTCCCACAATTTTAAACTGTCATAAAAGGATAAGCCCAGGAGTTCTCAAAATGCTCTATACCAATCTATTTTAAGGAACTTGGGTGTTTTGAATATATGTTGTGTTCCTCAGACACACTAAAAAAAATAAACAAATAAAAAACAAAAAACAGGGGCGCCTGGGTAGCTCAGTCAGTTAAACATCCACTTTGGCTCGGGTCATGATCTTGTACTCCGTGAGTTCAAGCCTCACATCAGGCTCTGTGCTGACAACTTAGCCTGGCGCCTGCTTCAGATTCTGTGTCTCTTACCCCTTTCACCCCCCCTCAAAAGTAACTAAACATTAAAAAACTCAAAAACAGGATCAAAAACAAAACAAAGCAAAAAACCTAAAAAGTCTGTTTTTTAATCTGCCATTTTGTTAACAGATAATATCCTCCAGTTAAAAAATAAAGAATGTTCCTAAAATAATGTCTCTTCCCCTGAGGTACCCTTTGGAAGGTGGAAGTCAGTAATGCAATTAGATATCTAGGGTTATTTCAGCTGCCTGCCAAAATATCGCTCATGACTAGTAAAGTATGCTGAAAAACACCATTACATCAATGACAGAAAGGGCACAATTGTTCTTGTTTCTGGAATTCTTCTGATGTGAGTCAATTCACTGGGTGGGATTTCACTGGAAAATGCCTTTAGGAATGTTTCAAATGAAGGGAGGACAGAACCAAGCTTTCAAACACACACATAACGGACAACCATAAAGTCAGACTTCACCCAGCAGACGACAGCGATCACACTCAAAGTAATATCTGTAGCTACAAAATCTCCAATTTTCTGTGCAGTTTTGATTTCTATTTTAACAATTTAACATTGTTTCCTCTTGACAGCCCAAATAAAAACATTTCACCCTCCATATACAGGAATACAATTATGTAACTTTGCTTTTCATTTCAGACCTGGAAATGTCAGATTAAAGGCAGAGAGGGAATATGAGATTATTTTAAATATTGTTTTTGTATTTACCCCCAAATCCAAAAGCCACTTAAGAACTTGGACAATTTGGAGATGCAGAAATAATCTATAACAGAAAAGGACTTTCTGATATACTTTTAAACATTTTTAGACTCATGAACTTTTTTTTGAGAGAGAGAGAGAGAGCAAGTGGAGAAGGGCAGAGGGGGATAGAGAGAGAATCTTTAAGCGGGCTCCATACCCAGAGCAGAGACTGACTGAAGGCTGGCTTTGGGGCTCAATCTCCCAAACCATGAAATCATGACCTGAGCTGAAATCAAGAGTTGGACGTTTCACCAACTGAGCCACCCAGGTGCCCCTAGACTCATAGAACTTTAAACCCAAACAGAACATTCCATCATCAAAAGGCCCCTTCTGCCTGGGCTGGTGACACAGGAACGCTCCTATAACTCCCTCCAGATGGAGACGAGGTGATCCAGTGTATGATTATTTGGTGCTGGCTGCTAAAACCAGTTATTCTGTTGAGTTTTTATTATTTTATAGGTTTGGTCTGTCTTTCCAACTAAGTTAAGCTAAAGAGCTGTCTTTTATCTGTCTTAATATTCCCTCAGAGGGAATAATCTCTAGCCTCATCTACAGTGAACATTATTTATTTAATTGCAGATAGGTTCAAAGTGTGTTTTTTTTTTAATTAAGAAGATGAGCTTCCCATGCTTACAGAGACATGTTCCTATTATCTGGGGTTAGGACTAGAAAGATACTTATTTAATAAATCTAATAAGTATACTAACATGTTGTTTAGTAAGTTTAAAACTTTCTCTTTTTTCATAAAAGGAAATCTTTCTCAGATACCAAACAAACAAGATTGAAATTCTTCCAGTTGAAGTAAATGGAGAGGACTGGGTGAAAAAAAGACAATAGCAGGTAAGGAGAGGTAGAGGAAGAGAGGAACTGGACCCCAACCAGTTGGCTGTCTACCCACTGCCTACAAAGACCACTGGGAACTTCTAGGCACCTTTAAGTACTGCTTTAAAAGCCACTAGTTTAGTCTGTTGTGTAAAATATTTTAATAAAAAAAAAAAACTCTGCTTCTCCCTCCTGCCAACTTAGTGTCAGAAATTGAATCCTGTATTTTCAAATTCTATTATAAATCTGTGTTGAATAATGAAGTGACCAAGTGAATGAATGTTTATAACCAAGCTGAACAAAATCCTTGTAATTGTTATGATATTTGCTGTAGTTGGTTTGAATGGAATATGAAAACCTACATGTAATCAGAATTAGATAAGTGAATAAAGTGAGAAGTATCAACTAAGACTGAATGTCAGCATCTGACTTTTTTTTTTCTAATTTATTTTACAGGGGCACCTTGGTGGCTCAGTCGGTTAAGTTTCTGACCCTGGATTTCAGCTCAGGTCATGATCTCACCACAATAAGTTTGAATCCCACATCAGGGGAAGCTTGTCCACACTATCAGCACAGAGCCTGCTTAGGATTCTGTCTCTCCTTCTCTGCTCCTCCCTCACTTGCACACTCCCTCACTCTCTCACTCTCTCTCAAAATAAATAAAGTTTAAATAAATAAATATAAAAAAATTGTTTTATAAAGTAAGAATGTGTACACGTGGCATTCTTTCCTATCTAAGGTATGGAATGGATTCCAGGACATATATATGTTTCTGTTGCCCTGAATCTATGCCTCCCTTTTTGGTAACAGCTGCTCAATTTTTCCTCCTTTGGGAATTACTCCTTCCTTATACATCCAGGCTTAGCAATCTATTTATCAAAATGTTCTATGTACTCCCAACCCACCCACCACATGCCCAGCCAAGGTGTGGGCATGTTATCCAAGATAGACAAATCAGATCCTCTGACCCTGAAATATGGAGGTTTCCTGGGATGGTAAGATGTACGAGCAATGCTTGGAGCTGCATTGTCCACCACGGGGCTAGGAGCAGACTCTCCATTAGGTTCTCTTACTTGAATTTCTGTAGCTACGCTGGTCTAGGGCATCCTGAGCCCTGATTAATTGGCCTCTTCTTCTGTAGGCTACATCATGTCTTTCTAATAACATCCTTACTTTATTGATGTATGTATTTATTTTTCTTTATTTCCATTTAAGGTAACCAGAGTCCACTTCCGAAACCCAAGAACACCAAGGGAGATATGTGCCCTAACCACTGATAACATAGACAGAAACTAACTTAAAGAAGCTTAGATCAAACAAGTCATGTTTACATGCCCCAGTGAAATAGATCCCTAAGTCTCAGTTTGGTGTACTAGGATTCATCACAATATTTTTACATCTTTTGAAAATGATGCATATAGTATCCTAAGACTTGGTCATATGCAAATGGAAGCCCATAGGTCTGAGATCAGGAGACCAATTCTCTCTCTATAGTTTGGGGCAAGTTATAAAAACTTTTTGAATCTCCATTTCCTCATCTGTAAAAGGATGAAGTTAAAGTAGAAGGTCTAAAAAGGCTCTTCTAATCATGACAAACTATAAATTTTTAAGTTTACAAATACATAATAATACACACCAACTGTGGATTTTGTTTTTCAGCCCTAAGTCAGTACTCTAAAGGAGTCCCTGCTATCTGACTTCAAGGCAGCATTTAAATTTAACACCAGACCCACCCAGGATCAGCCTATGCTGTGGTGTGGACTTGCCTCAAGAGCTTTGTAGAATCTCTTTATGTGATGGAAATCAGTGCCACTTTCTGTACTCACATTTTCCCTTTTCCGTTCTTTTTCTATGGTTGGGAAAAAGATGAGTTATAATTAAAATCAAGAAAATACTGTAAGGACAAATACAATGTATCCTGTTTTTATAAAAGGTCATTCTTGCAAGCTATCAAAGCTCTTTACAACAAATACCTAATTGATGGTCACAGCCTCCTCTGTAGGAATAAAACACAGTGCCCAGTTTACAGATGAAGAAACCAAAGAGGGAGTCAACAGAATTTCAGTTGGAACAACAAATTCAGAGCACGTCCATTTTAGGACATTGTATGTCAGAGTGCCCAATTAGCTCAGTTAGTTGTAGATTATTTTAATGTTGACCTAGAAATATGTGTAATACATTTATAATGAAAACAAAGTGAAAGACATATTCAAATAGCTAAGAGTCAATCCTAAAACAAATAGCTATTACAGTGGTTTTCAAATAAGTTCTTTGGTGACTAGTTGATGACCTCTGTGAAACTTACATGTGAGTGGGGCAAGTCTAATTTACTCTGCAATTATAAAAAACTGGAATAGAGTCTTCACTTAAGACCAAGTTATACATACTAATAAACCAAAGCTGGTAAGTGATGATCAAAACAACAACTTCATGTCACTCATTTAAACTAGAAACATACTTCCCACCATCACCACTACCATGTTTCCCAAAACAGTGTCTTTAGCTAGGCTAGCCCAGAATAAGAGAGGAAGCTTACGTGCCTCACTCAATAGATAATGCCTATTTAACAGGCAATCATCCACTCTTATTTATTCAAAAAATAATTATTCCACACGCCAGGCACTGTGCTATTCATGTCATCAAATTACTCATCCATGAATCTTTAGAACTCATTCTGTCTACTTGGAGAGTCTAAGGAGCCCAGAAGAGGTAGATCAATAAAGGAACTGGAAGTTTTTTCCTAACCTGTGTAATGGTAAACCTTCCTGGATTTTTCCCTTTAATTATTTAGTGAAGAGTGAATTTCCCTTGGAGGATAATCATCAGTCACTGGTGACAAACTCCTATGGAAAGTGCCCCTGACATACAGGAGCGAAGAGGCCAGCGGACCCGGTAAAGTCCCAGCTGACTATTTCCCAAATGCCACTAGACTGCCAAAATATCACTTAAGAGACACAACACACACCGGCACCCACAAACGGAAACACTCTTCCCAGCCCTGAATACAAGGGACAAATACAGGCCACCCCTTCAGGTGTGTAGAGGGAAGGGGAAAGATTATTTCTCAGCACCTGCCATTCATCAGGCCCTAAATGAGTCCCTTTTGACCTCATCGTCTTAATCTTCTGCTGTCCCTTGTTCAGTCAGAGTTTTTCTGACCACCTATCAAAAAACTGAAACCACCCAATGACGTACCATATATTTTTTTAAGTTTGTTTGTTTGTTTGTTTAAAGAGAGAGAGAAAGAAAGAACATGAGTGGGGGAGGGGCAGAGAGAGAGGGAGAGAGAATCCCAAGCAGGCTTTGCGCTTTCAGCGAAGAGCCCAACAAGGGGCTCGAACTCACGAACCGTGAGATCAGGACCTGAGCCAAAATCAAGAGTCAGTCAGATGCTTAACCAACTGAGCCACCCAGGAGCCCAATATATCATACATTTTATTTGTTTACTATTTGTGTCTCTCTGGAATGCAAACTCCCAAAGGCACGAAAACAGATTCTTGGAAAATGTCCTGCTGGCCTGATCATGATCCCCTTCCCTCCCAGCTGTGAACCAATTAAAAAAATGGAGAATCCTGCTTCTATCCAAGGCAAAATGGTGACTCTACATCTTCTCTATCAATTGACCCCTGAATTCAATTCACTCACTGATGACAGGCAGAAAACCTGGAAAATCGTAGACCCTTCCCACATGGAGGAAAAGGTGAGAACATGGTATATCCACAGGGGCGGCTCTAGTCAAGGGAGACAAGACATTTTTGGATGTCACTATTCGGAGTTCAATCCTTGGACCAGTAGCATCACCCCTGGAAGCTTCTTAGAAATGCAAAGTTAACCCCCACACTAGACCTACTGAATTGAAATCATTATTTTCATAAGATGCCTAGGTGATCCACACACATTTAAAAATTTCAGTAGCACCTAGGAAATAATCCTTAGAACATTAACCCCACCAAAGATATGTGGACCAATGGTTATCAGACTTATCATATTGGCAATCAGACAAATAAATCCTTCCTCCTTCCTATTAGGTGCCAGTAGTATGAAGAAATAGGGCAGCTTCCTCATTCTGAATTCTTCCAAGAGAGGACACAAGTGATGGTTTTGATATATGAGTATGGTTGTTGGTTGCTTATTAAAGGCAGCAGGAACTGGGAGAGAGAGAAAATGAATCTCTACCTCCATTCTTAATTTGTCTATCTTCTTTCCTCATCTGTGTAAAAGGAATAATAACACCTGCTGTATCGGCCACTGTTAAACTTGAATAATACATATCAAAATCTTTAGGAAATATGAAATGTTATTTTTTAAACTTTGTTCTTGTTACACAGAGAAAACTGACAAATCAGCAGTCCCTCAGGCTTTAGAAATTCAGCATACCGTGCCATTATTGGATCACAGACAATTTTACAAATATTTTTATATTTTCGTGCTGGTCAAAAATGTGCAGCAGGGCTGTTTGTCTGCAAGCCAAATGAAAAAAAAATTAAATGTTAAGACTTAACTGGTCAGTTTCTATGAGATTAAAATGAGTAGCTGTAAAAGAAAAGTTTCGATATTGGTTACTGTGTTTTGAAAAACAAACACAATATATTTAGATGAATTTAGACTATATTTTTTTTCAAACCCAACGTCCATCTCACTCTGCCTGCAACTTACCAAGTGATGTAAGTAGAAATGGTTGTCTTGAAATATGCCCTCAATAAAACAGCCAGTTACCTTTCTTTAATTAGCAAGTAATGAGATATTTTGTCTACTTATACAGATGTGTAAGTTTCAACTTGTCAGTTTTTTCAAACTGATTAAACAACATATTCATATTTCAAAGATTATGAAGCTTTTCCTTGGGATGTCTTTTTATCTTTAAAAACAACAATGCTAATAGCTTCCTTTTTCCTATATTCAAACAACTATTTACTACCCCTTCTTGATGTGGGCTTTCAAAATACAAAGAAGGTCTGGCAAGTTTTCAATGTCCTTTTTAAAATCTGTTCTTAAGCGCTTGTAAAAAAGCATAAAGGGTACTTCTTTGGAGAATCGATAATGTCCTACATTCAGTATTTGTATATTAAGGACTGTCAGTTACATTTAGTGTATTCATTCATTGGAATCTGTTCTGTTAATCTGCATGCAACTGATTTCAAGAAAGCCAAAGTGATCAGAAGAAGTCAAAGTTAACATAACAATTCCTTTTCTACAAAAAACAGCCTAAGACATTATGGGTCCAAATTTCAAAGCAAGTTACTGTATTTGCAAGTTTTAAGTCACACTTGGCAGTTTTTCCAAACACAGTGGTCAGGAACTGAAAAAAATAAACATGTGTTTCCAGGATTTTCTTTTCACATGCCACACAAAAAGCGATGTTACAACTATGTTTTCACTCCCTTTAAAAAGTTCTTCTTAAGGAAGAAGGCTTAGCTGATTTGTGTTATTTGAAGGTAGATTTTACAAAATAACATGAAGAGGCAAGACAAATATTACTTTCACTGTATAAATGGGAGTTTAACTTCCCCAAAGGGATTTCTTGAAAAATCTGATCTATAATTATGCAGTGATATTTTGTACTTTAATAAATTCAGAACACTTAGCCTGTTCCATCTTCCAGTTGCCTTAAACAAAGGGAAAATAAAAGAATCAATCTACATACAATTCTTAGGCAACAAGTCTAAAGCCATTCCCATTTTGCTGAAAGAGTAACTGAGGTAAAGTAAATTTATCGCTTTCCTGAGGCTTAACAAAGTCTTAGTAGCTGCAGAAGGATGAAAATTCACAGGTGTGGTTCTTACTCAAGACAAAGGAAACAATCAATCACAAACTGAGCTTTCTCAGCAGTCCATAAAGCTTCCAAACCCAAAAATATCTCCATTACTGGTAGACCAGGTGGCCCAAATCTCCACTCCAACCTTTCCACCTCATTGAAAGTGTTGCCCTGAAAATTCTGACCTATTGAAATGTAAGTATCGTATTTTGTAGGAATAACAATACCAACCATCAATTCCTTAGGAAGAATTTATTTCTCAGTTCCGTAAGATCCGGAACTACAGAAAACAGGATCCAGGACAGAAAGTGAGTTGGGTGGAGAGTAAAGGATAGAAAGTGTTCAGTGTAGAATCCTCCTCTGGGAGACTGGATACTAATGGAGACTTTGGGCAGCGGTGAGCAGTGAGTATGGATGGCCCTGGCACCTGGACGAGGAAAGAGAAAGTGAAAGAACAAGAGGATAGACTTCTCTGAGCAGGATGGGCTGTATCAGGAACGTCTGCAGAGGAAAGGATGATTAGAAAGGGTTGTAAAACACAAGGGGAAAATGGTCCAGAAATTGCACTCCTTGCTCTTCACCCAAATGAGCTGAAAACCTATGTCCACACACACAAAAAAATGGCACAAGGATATGTGCAGCATCTTTAGTCATAAATGCCAAACTTGGAAGCAACCGAGATGTCCTTCAGTAGATAAATAGGTAAACTGTGATACATCCAAATAATAGAATGTTATTTGGTGCCAAAAAGAAATGAGCTACTAAACCATGAAAGACGTGGAGAAAACTAAAATGCGTATTACTAAGTGAAAGAAGCCAGTCTAAAAGTCTACATACTGTATGATTCCAAGCGTGTGACATTCTGGAAAAAGAAAAACTATGGAAACAGTAAAAAGATCAGTGGTTGCCAGGGGCCAGAGGGGAGGGAAAAATGAACTGGCAGAGCACAGGGGACGTTAAGGGGAGTGAAACTATACTCCGTTTACTAACACGTTGGATACATGTCATTATACATATGTCCAAACCATGGAATGTACAACACCAAGAGTGAACCCTAGCATAAACTATGGATTTGGGGTGATAATGATGTGTCATTGGAGGTTAATTGGTTGTAACAAATGTACCACTCTGGTATAGGATGTTGATAGTAAAGAAGGCTGTGATGGTGTAGGGGCAAGGAATATATAGGATCTCTACTTTCTACTCAATTTTGCTGTAAATATAAAATTGCCCTAAAAAAAAAAATCTAGTTTTTAAAAAAGCAACCGTTTAACAACTTTGTCTAGGACAGTCTTTCTTAACCTCTACTGTGTTTTTTTGTTTGTTTGTTTTTAAGCATTATTGTTTTTAAGTTATGCGCTCCTTTGAGTTTCCAATGACAGCCATATATTCTCTCCCCAGCAAAAATAATAGCACCTCCACACGTTCTCACAAAACAATGCATACAACTGCAGGTATTCACAGATTCCCTGAAGTTCATCCATAAAACTAATACTAGCTAATTTTATGCACTTACACTAAGTACCAGATACTGTGTTATGCACTGTGTCATTTTGTCCTGGCAACAACCTTATAAGGTAGAAATTATCATCCCTGGTTTTCTTACAAGGAAATGTAATTGCAGAAAGTTTTTTTAACAGCTGCGGAGGGGTCAAGTTGGGACTCCAAACCTGAACTGATCACAAGAGGCATGTACCTAACCATTTCCTATAAGTGAGTCTGGCTCTGGCAGATCATGGACCCCAGCTAAGCACCCCTCATCTAACAACGGGTCTGTTTGCCTGTTTCCAAGCTCGTATTCTTGGGTCAATAAAATATCTATCTAGGCCAGCATATGCAGATTATACAGAGCTGGACCTACATTGGAATAGAAGGTAATCATTTGCAGGGTGCCTGGGTGGCTCAGTTGGTTACACATCCGACTCTTGATTTCGGCTCAGGTCATGATCTCAAGGTTCGTGAGTTTGAGCCCCACATCAGGCTCTGTGCTGAGCGTGCAGAGTCTGCTTGGGATTCTCTCTCTCCCTCTCTCTCTGCCCTCCCAAGCTTGTTTTCTCTCTCGCTGTTTTAAAAATTAGAAAAAAAAGAAGGTAATCATTTGCTGTTGACCCAACTTCCACAATTGGCCTCACCCCCATTTATCCTGCCACCTACCAGGCCATAGGTGATGGGCAACAGCAACATTTCTCTGTATTTACCTGAAAGCAGAGAATTTGGACCATTGCCACTGAAATAAAGACTGGTTCAGCTCAACGTGAGGCTCAGTGTTGGTGGCTGATAAAGAATATTCTATAATCAATAGAGATTCATGCTAGCTAAGATGCAAACCACATATATTAGTAGAGATTTGCAAACTCTGAATAAATAAGTCAAATGTGAATAAGTGAAATAGAGGACAAAAGAAGTTCAAATCCCTTAATATGGAGCAGAATTAGCCCTCACATCTTCTTTCAACCCAAACTTTCTGGGTCTGAGGTATAGGTTTTTTTTTTTTTTCTTCTTTAGGCTAAACCAACAGAGCTCTCCTCTCGATGTCTCAGAAAGACATCAAGTACAAGGCGTATAAAACAGAATACATCGGGGGTACCTGGGTGGTTCAGTCAGTTAGGTGTCCGACTTCGGCCTGGGTCATGATCTCGCAGTCCGTGAGTTCGAGCCCTGCATCGGGTTCTGTGTTGACAGCTGAGAGCCTGGAGCCTGCTTCACATGCTGTGTCTCCCTCTCTCTCTGCCTCCCCCCGCCCCACTCATGCTCTGTCTCTCTCCATCTCTCAAAAGTGAATTAACATTAAAAAAAAATTTTTTTTAAAAACAGAATACATCATTTCTCCTTATGGGTATGTTTTTAATTCTAATTTTAAAATCACTGTCCACCCAATCAAAAAGCCAGAAAAAATGAGTGTCATTCTGAGAGCTTTCCCCTTTCTCATTCCTATTATTGAAATTTGCATATGTCCTGGTGATTTAACCATCAAAATATCTGCTTAGGTCTCCTGTTATTGGTCAGGAGTGTTACAATAGCCTCCCAACTGCCTTAACCCCATCTCTAAGTCTCGTCAACACCATCAAATGAGTAATTTATTCTAACATATGAATCTATTGTTTAATTACTCGAATTTTTCAGTGTTTCCTCATTTCTCTTAGATGGCATCCAAACTCCTCGATATGTCATTATGGGTCCTAATTCCCACAAATCTCCACTTTGTTCTCCACCAACTCTGTGCTCCAAACCATGGGCACCATTTCTCAATGCATTTTCACAGAGACTTGGCCTACTCATAACACACACCACCCCCAAAATCCTGCTTTCTCTCCTGCTCCCAGCCAGGGTACCTTACCAAATTCATTACAATTTACATAACTCCAACCTCTTCAAGATTCAACTCAACTATCATCTAGTCTTGGAAATCTTTGAAAGTCCAACCTGGGTCAGGACATCATGTGCTCATGGCACCATCTAGAAGGGGCACCAAACAATTGAGGGGGAAGAAAAGCTAATCTGAAATTATTTGATTTTTTTGAAGGCAATAAATATTTAACCCAGGCAAAATCAAAACTTTGCTGGTCTTCACTGCACTGGCTCTATATTTCAACATTATTTTTGTTTACTTACAAAGGATTACAACATAATCCTTTCAATGGCACACCCTGGGTATGCCTTCTTAATGTTCTTATATGTAAGATACGTTCTATAATTGTTGCTTTTCTCAAATATCATCCCAACTGGAATGTGAATCCTTTTTTTTTAATTGTTTTAAATTTTTATTTATTTTTAAGAGAGAGACAGCGTGTGAGCAGGGGAGGAGCAGAGAGAGAGGGAGACACAGAACGTGAAGCAGGCTCCAGGCTCCAAGCTGTCAGCACAGAGCCTGACGCGGGGCTCGAATTCACGAACTGTGCGATCATGACCTGAGCCGAAGTCGGACGCTCAACCGACTGAGCCACCCAGGTGCCCCGAATGTGAATTCTTCCTGAACAGGAACCATGACTCTTCTTGTTTATACCCAGTGCTGGCTGCGATGCCTGCCAAATACTAGGAGTTCAATAAATGCTTATGTACAGAAAGAAAAAGGAGGGAGTAAGAGAGGATGGATGGGAAGACGGGAGAGAAAGAACAAAGAGGGAGGAAAGAAGGGCATTTCTTCTAGCCTAACATCCCGTATTTATAACTTTGAAATTGAATTCTCAATGCCCCTCATGCCCTGATAGCTTTGTTAGCAACATATAGAAAGGCAGCTTTGAACGCTGGCAAGCCCGAAGACAGGTAAAATCGGTTCTTGTCAAGCCCAGTCTTCTCTAAGGATGAGTTGGTTGTTCTCCAGCTCTCACCTAGAAAGGTCTTTAATGTGAATCCAGTATCACTTTGGAGTTCCCACAGGATATATAACTAGTCACTCTCCACTGCCTTCCTGAGCTGCCTGCTTCCTAATACATACCTCAAGAAACTCCCTGGACCATTAGCCTCCGGCAAAAACTGGTGGATCCCAAAGGCTGGCAAGCTCCACATACCAACTTTCAGAAGAATCTCAATCTGCGACAATCCAGTAAATGGTACTAATAGCAGTATATTCCGCTCACACCAAAGCCATGGCCAATGGCCTGCCCCTTCTACCCCATTTGCACACTGACAAAAGCCTACCAATTCAATGGGTCACAGGGCCCTTATTTTCCCATTAAAAAATAATAAAAGGCTAAACTGAGACATATGCTAAATGAGAACCAAACTATTTTGAAAAGTTATAATGAATTCTTATGACAGGAATTATATTATGCATAATATAAACATCTGTATTTAAGGAAGATAATGGTTTAGCTCCAGGAAATAATAGCTAAGCAGTGATGACTTAAGCAAATGTTTTACAATTAATGGAAATAAAAATTACATATTATTACAGTTAAGGGATGTTGGGGAAATGGGATAGGAGGTAACTCATACCAATGGATTCTGACGCAAGAGAGAATTAAAGTTTCTATAAAACAAACCCTCCCCCAAAGAGGGAAGCTGCAAAAAAGATCAAACTTCTTGGGTTCAAAGATGTTAAATTCTACTCTTTAAATCCCGTTACATATGTAGTGACAGCACAACCATGTCTACCTTCAACAGAGTCAATCCACCTCTTAAAATGAGATATTTAAAGGCAGACTGTTGGCCTTGTGTCTTGGATGGCAGATCACAGAATTCCAAAGCCCTTAAGATGCTGTAGCACTGGTTCTTACTAAGTCGTAATTAACTTCATTGGGAGTTACATGATAGCAACTTAGAACAGCATTTGGCTGAACATTTTTAGTATTCTTCCACTCGGTAATTACTACTTCAGTGGGAATCTCAAGTAAGGAACACAGGGCAGAATTTGGCCCACAAAGAGAAGCACATCAAGTAACTGGCCCAATTTGTCATGCCAATAACACAGTGTATTAAAATCTCCCACGAACCTTCCCCATTAGTGCGCTGATTTTATCATGAATGTAAATTCCACCAAAATGACTACTCAGATCCTTTACCAAGTCTCCAGGAAGGGCAGTGTGTAGGAGAGAATATGGTCAGGGAATGGCTCCATATACCCGATAACCACCCTAGAAGGGCAATTATGCACAAACTAAGTAAAGAGTTGGATGCTATTTGGCAGTTTAACCACATAATAAATTCCTATTGATGCAAGAAAAAGGAGCCATCGCATCCCTAGTCTGGGCATTAAATATCTGAAGAATAAGATTTAGGCCACTGAGACTTGGATTTGTGTTTCAAAATGAAAACCCAATACTAGGTTCAGAATGATAGCTATAATGACAGTCATATATTAGAAAACTTCAAATTATACAATATGTAATTTTTCGCTACCATTAATTGTGGAACATAATAGGTCCTGAAAAAACCAATCGTGATTCTTCTTCAAAAGTGTTTATATAGAGCATGACCTAATTTTTATTATAAAAATGGAGACTTTCTTTCCTTTTTTTTTTTTTTTTGCTTGCTTGCCTGCTTTAAATTACAGTATTCACTTGGAAACTAATTTTAGGCATTATCCATTTGACATTTGAGTTTAAAGGACATTCAAAAATCACAAATTGATGCTGAATATAGGAAGACTAGATTTTTAAAATATATTCTTGCCTTCACTACCTACATTCCTCTAGGCGATTCACCTGAGGTCCTGAAGAAGATAACTAATTCATTTCCTGAGGGTCAAGCCACAATCCCCTTGATGTGGTGTCTTGGCCAGACTTTCAATTGAAGGCCATTAACACCACTTCCCCCGAACAGTGTAACCTCTCTTTTGTCATGAAGTCCTCATTCTCTACCGCCACCATGTTACCCGCCAGCAGCTGTTACTTCTCAAAGGCCCCAGCACTGAGAAACTAGAGAAAAATCGTACCAATATGTCCTACCAAGTAAGGCAGACTGCTGTCCCATTGGCCAGCCCACCCATCAATGCGCCATGTTTGTTAACATTCGAAAAGACATTTGTGCAGAGCAAATTGACGGAGCCCGTGTTTATATCAGAAATTTCAGAAACGGCAAGAGATTTATTCGTGGAATCTTAACACCCATTCAGACTGTCATAAAACACAAAGGACCAGATTCAATAAAAACTCTGTCCAATTTCCACAACACAAAAGTCTGTGTGAGCCTTCAAAACAAAATCAGTTTTTCCAGTTTTGCAAAGGGCTGTTCAGACTTCAGTAGCATGGGAGCCAGCTGGGGCATTTCCTTACTCATCCCTTAAATTAGTTTCAAAAGTACTTTTGAGGACCACATTTGATCAGAAGAATTTGCATGCTTTTCTCCTTTCTCTCTCTCTCTCTCTCTCTCTCACATCCTCTCATTCTCTCTCTCACACACACATTTCATAGTACATCACATGGAGAACAAACGACAGAACTGCAGCATATGTCTCATGCAGTCAAAAGCTTTAAAACTGGCCCGTAAAACAGAATTCTTTGGTACACAGTGAAAAATACTTTTTGATTCCGTAATCCATACTGCAGTAAAGTTGGGTATAATCATTTTTAAAAGTTGCTGTGTCCATGGACAGATGTTTTTCATACATACTGGGAATGTTTCCTTTACATTCCTAAGGACATAAGAGTTTGACATCGAGCCAGTACCTCTAGAAATGGTGAAAGCTAAAGACACCCCATACTGATGCTTTTACTCTTCCAAGAAACTTTCTCCCACAACGAAAATGTTAAAACTTTTACCCCACAGCCCACATTCTGAGATTAGTCCAATAACTAATGTTCTGTCCAAGTAAAATACATTTTGTCATAGCTTGAAAATGTTACCTTTCACAGAAGTATAGTATTTCTGACCAGCAGGGAACATATGTCAACATTATCTATTATTACCCAATGTCAGGACCAAAAAGGGAAGGTGGGTGGTGGATGTTAATAACGACTTAAGCGATTTCTAAAAGAGGCATTTGAGAAGTACAAAGCCAGAAGTTTCAAATGTTTTGTCTTATTTTCGCTGTGTCAGCAACCTGCCCCCCCCCCCACCCCTCACCAGAACAAACCTAACGCTGCCTCCGACCCAACGCCTAGTTCTCTTTTCAATTTTAGCCAACGCTTTGCTAAGCTGGAAAGTTTGAAAAATACCCTAGAAAACTTCTCCACCAGAAATGAAAAACAAAAACATATGACCAGCAATGATGAAAGCAACTCCCACTCGCTAAGAAAAAGATTTTCAATCACAGAAGCACACGGCTTTTGGATTTGAACATTTATTTTCATTTTTCAAGCTACTTGTCTGGTGTTTAGATTTGGGGGTTGGGTTTCTTGTTTGACATCGGAGGAGGTGGGGGTAATGCTGGTTGGGAGCGTAATTGTATTTAAGCAATTTTCTCAAAGGTAAGCAGAAAGTATTCTCCTCGTGCAACAAAGCTGCCCGGGAGACCATGCCCGTCCCCAGCTGAATATGGGTTTCTCCTGCAGGAGGAGCTGAAAGGCACATTCCACAACAGTCCAGAGGAGAAAAAGTGTCTCCCACCTCTCTTACAGTTGGATCAAGATGTGGCAATACTATATTGTGAACTGGCGGCTCACCATGCCTCTGTCCTGGGCATCCATAACCATGAACTCAGAATGTGCTTGGAGCCACCACGATTGGGAACAATCAAGTTCTTACTGTCCTTGGGGGCCACGTGGCTCTCCAGGAAGAGACTTGAGCTCTCACCTCACTACATGTGTATCTTGGGGAAATTTTCACTTTGGATCATAGAGAAAGATGTGCATCCTGGTTCAAGCCTAGAACAAGAAGTACTGGGGTAATATGTCCCCTGAACCCTAGAGATTTGTACACTTTCGATTCAGGGGCATAGTGTCGAGTTTCTGCGCCTGTTGAAAAGTTGATTGTCATTCACTCACCTGTTTGGCTGCTAGAAAAACCGAATTTTTCTCTTCGAAGAAATCATTCAAGAAAGATTAGAGAAGAAAAGCATCTAAATAAGTCCCTCAAGCTAGGAGGCTCTTAGAACTATAGGAAACACAGCCCATGGCAGAGCACGTGTCACAAGACTGGAGACAACGCCTACTGTTTTGACTTCTGGGGGAAGTCATCCTAATTCATTCTTCCTCATCTCATTCAGCTTCTGAGGACAGAAGTCGTACAGCTATAGGTTCCTTCTGGATAGTGTATCACTAAGGCAAAAGGAGACTTTAATCCTACTACTGAAGTCTTCCATTTTGCTCATCAAACAGTCCTTTAGTTGCCAAATGACAGGAGTCCATATTTGTCCCAAACCTGAATCATGGCTTAGAACAATCAAACTATAAAGAATTTTCTACTCTTGTGGTGTGATGTTGCCCAGCACACCAAGCGGAGGAGAATGCTTTGCAGCAAGCCTCCCAGGGCTGCAGGAGACCATTCCCTTCAGGCATCAGTTCTCTGTCCCCCACTCCTCCTGGAACCACATTCACAATATGGTCCATGCGGTTCAGGGTCTGTTTGTGCTTGTGGTAGAGGATAAAGTTAATTGACCACCTCTCATTTAGAACATGGCTTCTGAGAAGTTCCACCTGAGCTAACAAACCACAGAAGGTGTTGAAGTTAGATAAATAGTGTCCTTTAGAAGACTCTTTAAATGTCAACATTTAATCTCAAGATGGAAAAAAAAAAAAACCTTGAAAGTTCAACCTCCTTATTTTTAAAGATGCAAATTGAAGCCGAGAGACCATGAGCAGCTTGCTATGTCACATGGCTCAGTGGGCACTCTGATCCCACTCCGTTTTGGCATGACATCATGGGAAAGTAAGTTAAATAGGGGTGGATCCTGGTATCCAGGATCCTGGTTTCCTTCAGGCAGGGAGAATTAGGTAGCAAGTTGGAAAAGGTGTGAGGGGCCCCGGGTGCTGTCCCAAGGTTATGATGCTGTTTCCGTGGGCTTCTTCATCTGTGATTTGGGCACTTTTCTGCAAGTATGTTATCTTTCAGCTAAAAAAGAAGGAAAGAGAAAAATGATACAGTTGTGTTTATACACGTAATTTTTAGTGAAAAAAGCTCTCCTTACAAAAGTTAAGATAAAAGACCACATACAAAGAGAGTTGACTTAAGTTATCATTTCCATCCCCAGCACTGGGAAATGAGAATTAAGGATTCCAATGAGGAAAACAGTAACACACGTCTTCAAAATAACAATAACTTTCATTTGAAATGTACTAATCAGGTTATACAATATTCTATTTCATTTCCCTTGATGTTCAAAACAGCCTGTTCTCAAAGAAGAACATTTGTGTCATCATTTTATAAGGATGAAAACTTAAGTTCAGAGAGATTGATTAACTCGTCAAAGGTGACACAGCCGGTCGGCTGGCAGGGCAGGAAGGAAAAGTTGGGTATTTTGACCCCTGCACATCTAAGCATTTTCTCCACTACGCATGCTGCCAGTCAGAGTCATATCTTGCCTTTGTGGGGACGTAGGACATTCTCATTCATTCCCCACAATACATACCAAAGATTAGGTGCTTCAGGGATTACAAACATGGAATGGAAATCTATCTTCAAGAAATTTGTTTTTTTATAAGGAAGTGAAACAGCTTAGTTTTTAAGATGTAAGTTCAATCACCAAAAATTAATCTTACGGGACAATTTTGTCTTCAGTTGCATTTTGAGATGGCCAGAGTCTAAGAAAAGCTGAAGAAGCATTTTAGGTTCAAATTGCCGAGAACCTAGTTCCTTTTTGAGCCAAGGAACATTTTTAGGGGTGGAAGCGGGGGAAGATGTGATATTTTAATTGTTTCTCTGCTGGTGCATGACTCCTGAATAGACCTTATGCCTTATAGAGAGGTTAAGAGACACTAATGAAAACACCAGTATGAACGTTTGTTTTTTCATAATTTGGAATCTGAAAAATGTAAATGATGCCTAATCTCTACCATATCCCATCTAAGAAGGAAAAAAGGCTTGGAAGAGACAAGAGACAAAATTAAAAGATGAAATTATGCCCGGGCCTTCTTCCTACTGATGTCATCTGAGCAGCTAACCTAGCTGAGCCTTAGAAGCTCTGCCAGTTTTAATGGTGAGCACGTTAATTTGTATAATAGCCTCTTGGGTGAATAGGTTACATGTTCTGCCTCAGAGTTATCCTGGAACCTTTTCCTGGGTAATATCATCACAATACTTGCTTCTTATATTGGCCTATGATGAACAGATGACATTTGCCTGGATTTGGATTGAGTGTTAATATACCATATTAGATTGCAGCTGACAGGCCCCCTTTTTCAATTTATTTGAGGCTTCTTGCAGAAGAATAGTAAAACATATGATGGGTCCAGATACAACTAGCCAAAAGCAGACCAGAAAAAGAATTATGCCAAATTAATGGAACTGAAGTAATCAGGGCATTGTAGAATTCAGTCCATTGTTTCTCAACCTTCTCATATGAGCAATTCAGAGCACCACACAGTCAGTATGTTTGGTTGCCATAAAAGGAATAGCTGTACTAAAATACCGAAATAATAAGCTATAACCAAATTAGCATGTGAATTAGAGTAATATTTCCAAGGAAAAAGGTACTGATACGAACTAAAAGCCTAGAATCCATACATACTGACTCAACAATCCACTTCTAGAAATATGTTCTAAGACAGCCGCCAAGAATATGAACAAATATTTAGCTACATGCAACATGTATGCCAATCGTATTTATAATCTGGAAAAGATTGGAAACAACCGAATACTCAACAATAGGGGATTGATTAAATAAATAATGGTGCAGCAAGATAAAGGACATTGTGGAAGAATATTTAGTGACACTGAAATATATTCAATATAGATTCTTACACAAAAAGAGATTTAAAAAAAAATACAGTAGGAGATACATTTTTCTTTAATGTGCACAGAACAGAACATGCGTAGATGAAGTGCTTGGAGGCATGTGAGCCAAAATGCTAACAATGGTTCCTTTCTAATTGTGGGATTGTGGGTTGTTTCTTACTTTCTTACTTTTATAAATCTAAACTTCCTAAGTTTTCTATAATGGATCTGAGTTACTTTTGTTAAGAGAAAAATAGCTTTTTTTTTAAATAAAGAAGAAATGGCCACCACACACCATAGAAGCATTTGTCAATGCAGCAGAAACAAACAAACAAACAAACAAATGTTACAGGCACATTTATTATCTTCTGTTCTTTTCCATTCAAAGTGAAAACGCCATTCGAGCAAAAACGAAAATAAAATACGATTGTTTTTAATTACTCTATTTTTCTGTGGCAAACGTAGAATGTAAAATATTAAAATTATCTGAGGAGAATATTGTAAGTATCAGTTTCAACATGGCAATGCAGTTCAGTGGGCTACAGACTTGATATTTAATCTGCTATTATGAGTTTACATAATGCCTCAGTGTCTCAGTTTAATTACTAATAAAAGGGGGACAGGCTGTGAGTCATAGTCAGCTCGTTGAAGAATATTAGACCAATCAAACCAAAAGAATGCTTTAATTTCATTTGGTCTTAGTTCCTGCTTTAGAGCAGGATTAAAAATAAATATAGAGAAAGAGATGGAGAAAGTGAGTCACCTAATTTACATCTAACATAACGCAAACAAGCATTTCTTTAATAGGTGTTCAGTACCTGAAGTGCTAAATTACAGCAACTTAGAGAGGCAACTTCTTAATGGAAAATCCTAGCATTTTTAATCTCAGTGCAGATATTTTACCTTGTCAACTCAGAATTCATCTGATTTTGAAAAAGAAAAATCTTTTACTTGGAGACAAAGGTAAGCCACAGTACACCTCAAACTAATTAAAGATGAATCTCTTCTGGAACAATGGTACAAAGAAAAAAGCAAATTATATTTTATAACTCAGACAAAACAGTCATCCACCAAAAGAATATTGCCTTCTTTTAATTATTAGAATAAATCATTCCATGGAAAACTGTTTGGCACATAGTGAAGATAAGAAGATGATAAATATAATACAAAACAATAAAAGGAGATAGATTCTCTATTCAAGCAAACTTATCCTAGTTGCAAGTGAAACCCTGAGGGCCCACATACCAAGTTACCTCAGAGGCCTCAAAATGTCAATGGTACCTCATATAAGACCTTCATATAACCTAAACTGATTAAGATTGATCCAATTTAATTTTCAGTAACTAGCCCTTGGTAGCATTCTGACTAAAATAAAACACTGAAACTTTTTCCTCAAAAATATTTTTAGCTACTAGGAGAAAAGCCATAGTAGGTATTTTATTCACTAAGTATGAGTTGAGTAAACATGGAGTGAGTGGTTTATGCTTGACCAGGTAGAGTAATGAGCATTTGGCGGTAGGGCAATAGGTTGGAGCACAGCCTAGGATTTGCTTGAGTTCCATTTCTGAGTAGCCTCCCTTTTCTAGAGACACTTGGGGTGTTGAAAACCCAAGTACATTTCTAGAAGCTTTTCTTATCTTTGGCTTTGAGCCCCACAGCAGGTACTTAGAAACTACACTTACAAGAACTCTGGTTACTTGGTTCTTTTAATTAAGAAAGAAAGAAAGAAAGAAAGAAAGAAAGAAAGAAAGAAAGAAAGAAAGAAAGAAAGAAAGAAAATAAACCCAATGTTATTACTCATTGTTCCCCTGAATCAGCTAACCAGAGTTCCTCCTGGTCCTGGGATGAGGTCTCTTCCCATAGACAGATCTACCCAGTGTATGACAAGGTTTCCTGGCAGTGCTCAGCAGTTTGCTTACTTCCCACTTTCCCCTAGGTCAAGAGACCTATGCTCTAGTTGTAAACTTACAAACTCATATAGTGAGCCTAAGAAATTCACGTAACCTCTTTGTGGTCCATATTTCCAGTCTATTTAGGATGAGATTAATTTATTCAAAAAAAATTCATTGAGAGCCAATGATGTCCCAGGCACAATTACATGTGTTAAAGAGTATTCTATACCCACTGTTTCCAGTCTCCTGGAGCTTAACATCTTAGTAAGGGGAGCAAAGCCAGAAAATTGCAAAAGGAAAAAAAAAATCAACAAAGTCAAAAAGTAATATGTAAAAAATAGCACAGGGAAATGTGAGAGAATATGCAGCAAGGAGATGAGTTTTAGGCTCTTACCATATCAAGGCAAGAGATGAGTTTTAGGCTCTTACCATATCAAAGCAAGAAGAGTATTGGATATATTCAAGACAGCAAAAAGATAAGATTTACTGATGGATTAGATATAGGGTGGTAAAGGCAGTAAGAAATCAAGGTTGAGTCCTAGTTTTTCTTTTCAACATCTGCACAGATGAGGTTGGCATCTACTGAGCTGGAGAAAAGTGGTGAAGATCAGGTTTGAAGGTTGGTAAATCAAGAGTTCTGTGAGTTGGTTGTTAAATACTGCCCTACATGATCTCTAAGGTTAATTCCACTTATAACATTCTGTGACTCTAGGTTGTGATGAGATAGACCATTCTGAGAGAAGAAAGATGGTGAGAAATAAGTTATATCATGTCAATGAGTAACTGGGGTAGGGAAGAAATGGTGGCCAAGAGAATCTAGGACATATAGAAAATGTGTGTGAACCCAGTTGGTAAAATCATGAACTCGGGTGTCTAATTCACTGAGTATTAAGATTTTTAAAAAGGCAAGAAGATTGTTGATCTAGAGCCAAAGTCACTGGAGACCTAGTACATTCCCCTGAAGATCCATACAGGATATACAGAAGATAGCTCATTCATCTGGAAGGCAGGAGGGCAAAGCAAAGATGGTGGAGACCTCTCTCAGTCACTGATTTGTGCAAGAGAGCTTGTTGGCTCTTTGTTCTTTTTTAGGTTTTTATTTCTTTTTTTTAGGTAATCGCTACACCCAACCACCCAACACGGGACTCGAACTCACAACCCCCAAATCAAGAGTCGCACACTCTTCTGCCTGAGACTGCCAGGCAGCCCCGCCTCTTTATGCTTAAAGAATAAGTGGGTTAGGAGACTATAGGAATATGCCTGGGTGGGTTTAGTGTGAAACCTGCCATTTTATTTTGTAAGGGCTGGACTTATCACCTCAGAAGTGTGAAAACAGGTGTGAAAAACATCCCCCCTTCCCACCACCATTTCTTCTAATAAACGCGTTATTATTTTTTAAACGTCTACTGGGATGGAATGATTCTAAACGTCCCACAGTCCTTATTCCCCATACCTATGCTTAACCTTCTCCAACAGAATTGTCTAAAACTCCTGGGATCAGAAATGTGGTGTCATGAGAAGGTCAGGGAGATACAGGGTTCATTGCTATGGAACACATTTTTATTTCACTTTGCTACAAGTTACTATACTTTAAAAGAAGGATTTGCCAGCATCTGTTTCATAAGACGATGCTCCTGAAATGTAGTTAGGAAGCATGAGGAATATTTCTGTCCCCTTAAAAGAAACCAGTTTGCTGAAGTCACCACCACTGGCACAGGACAGATGACAAACTATTACTGTTCCCATTTACAACCAGAACCGGATACAACCAAGGATCACAGGAGACGTTGCGAGCAAAAGCATTTTGTAAACGGCAGCGTAAGGTGCAAACATAAGATGTGATTTCTTTTGCTCTTATTCAATCATGAAGAAATGGATGTTGGCTGTCAGTGGCTGGGGCTCCTTAAGGCTGGATCATAAATGTGCTATCACAACCAAAGCTGGTTTTAAACAATCTAAGCAATTGCTATTGCTGCGAAGAATGGTGGCTTCACATGGACAGCATCAATCTGACCATAATAGTTTCACTTCAGCACTAGATACTTGGCATTTAATAGCACTCCAAAAGATACAGCGTGGTTTTTTTCACGCCTTTTTATATTTGGTAAGTGATAGGTTCCACCCAGCTAGAGTTCCAATTTATTTTAAATAAGAGATTTTACCAAAAACCTCACCTAAACGCCTACCCTCATATATTTCTATTTAATTCTAACCTCTTTTTTAAAGTACAGAGGCCCATGTGCCCACGAAAATTGTCCCCTAGCATCCTTACCCTTACAAATACATTTTATCTCAAAAAATTGTTTTATACCCTTCTTTCTTACCCACAGAAAATGCTGGCTTCACTATTTTTTCCCTTTCTTCCTAATACCATCCATTCTCTGATTCTATTCCAAGTCTCTACAAAATATTCAGTGCTTTAATCCTTCCACCCTTAATCACATTTTTAAATGCTTTCTTCTTGTTGGATGAGTAAAAGAGACATATATGGCCACATATTTGGAAAGTAAAAACAATAGCATATTTGGCTTTGTTTTAACTAATGTGAACATTTCTAAATGCATGGCCTACTTTATGATCTGCCAATGACACATTAATTTTTTTTTTTTTTAATATGAGCTTTTACAAGGTAAGGAGGCAATCTCCATAAAGCCTTCAGCACTATAATTCTCTCATCCAGGAAGGCACCGTGTTGATGTTCCAATCACGGACTTCCAGCGTGTTGGGGAAACTTCTTTACAAACAACAATTCATGTGCATTTTCAAGTAAGTCTCAGTTTACAAATATGACCAGACACATTGTCCTAAGGCCAATGCACACCATCCTGCCTCCCTAACTGCATTACAAATTTGACAGCCTAAAAGTGTTGATGCTAACTTTACTTTAAATTTGCTTATTAAATATTTCCTTTATCCTGGAGAAAGAGACTTAATGTAGATGATTGTGTATTCTTCTCCTACTGTTAGAAATCGTTTTGAGAGACCATAGCTATTGGAAGGAAATAAGCAATTCAATCCCACTTCAGGCACATGCAAGCTGTTGCCATCTTTTCCAACTCATGACTTCTGGACATCAAGTCTATACTGAGCTTAAAAAACAAACAAACACAAAAGCCAGAATGCAGTGGTCAAGACATTCAGATCCACAAGGCTTCCTAAATTCACCATCCTTGAAATCAGAGTTAAGATAGAAATTCCACTCAAAGGACACTCTAGCCATTAAATCTAAAACCTGTTCAAAATAAAAGGGCAAAAACGAAATCAAAACACAAAAATTCCACAGATTTATTTAAGAAGTGCTGTTTAAGCTGTAAAGGATTTCCTGTTGCTCTTGTTTTAAATCATTTTATAGTATTCTTTTGTTCTTGGGTTACTCTATATCCAAATAATCACATATGTAAATGACTCAATGCAACAGTGGATGCCACTGACAATGTAAACAGTATTGTTTATCCAGAAGCATTTTATGCTCATGCAAAAATGGCATTAAAAGCTTGTGGTCAGATCAAAAAACCACAACTGTAATTGTTTATTTATATAGCTCCCCATTATTCTGTAGCATCAGTTTACATTTTTAAGAATCTTTCAACATTGCTGAGTTAGTCTTAGAAGAGTGAAAAATGCAACGCTTGCCTAAATGATTAAAGACAAACAACTTAGGTCTATGCATGCAGCAAGATGCTTTAATATGGAAATTATTTACTTTGCCCTGGCTTATAGTTTTCATTTTGATGCTGCCCTTGAAACTCCTTGATAACAGGGCCATTCAGCGGAATTTCTGCATTTTTTCTCTGTAGTTCAGGGCAGCTGGTTTCTTTCCTCTCTAAGCAGAGAGCTAAAGTATATTTATCACTCTAACAGTGACTCAAAACAAACAGGAAGTCTTCATCAGCCGGCTCCTGGGCATAGCTGATATTAGGTACTGGCAGAAAGGAAACAGAGACCTCATTCTGTGGAAGTCCGACAGAATGTACATGCAGATGCGGGCGATAACAAAGTTAGGGATGCTCCAAATGACCACCACGTTCTCCCAAGATGAAGTGCTCTTGCAGTGCTCGCTGGTTTTCAGAGTCTGCGAAAATTCCTCAGGAGTTTTCCTTTCCATTTCAGTTTGAAAGAGTAGTTTGAACTGGATACCACGAGCCTTAGAATCCTTGTGAACCTATGCGCCAAAGAAAACCTGGGAGGGAGCTATTCTGGGAGATTTGGCTTTGATCTGGTTGCTAGGAAAAAGCCCTGCTTTTGTCTGCAAGTATTCTGAATGGCTCCTTCAGTCAGAATGAGGCCTGCAGGTCACTGTCTGAATTAAGTGAAGAGAATTTTTTTTTAATGCTAAAAATGAAGTTGTCGCTGTGTGCCATAATAAAGCTGGAGAGAGCAAACTGTGCTGCTGAGCGATGGCCGTGGCTCCTTGCTACAACTTAAACTCCAAGGTATACTGTGAAAATCACCCAAGCATGCCTGCAGATCAAATATATGCAAATATCCCTCAGTGGCGCATATGTTCCTAGAGACCTTAGCCTTCACCTTCTTTTGCAAACAAAACCTGTTTCAGATTCAAAGTCCACTTTGTTTTTATTAATATAAATGTTCACTATCAAACAATTTTTTAACCTTATAAATAAATAGAAAGGTCAAACATTCACACCTGACTTTTTGCTGCGAAACCAAACTCGAAAGGGGTTAGACTGCAAACGACTGATACCGAATCAAAAATGATTAGGCAATACACTTTGGGAGGTCCTTTAATTTTTTTTTTATTTGTTGACTAATCTCCTTGTTTATGATAATGCTCATACCTTTGTATAAGGACTTTACAGCCATTATCTAATCTTCACAGATCCTGGTGAGGTAGAAAGGGAGCAAATCTTATCTCCATTCTCCAGATGAGGACACAGAGACACAAGGAGGTTGAGTAACAAGCTCACATTTTAAGTGGCATGTTCCATCCAGATGCAAAAATGACAGTAGGGCATGGGCTTTGCTTTTCCAGTAATGGGGCTGGATTTTCACCCAGTCACTCATATGTTCACCAGAACCCCTTGAAGACCAGCATTTCTGTAGGGACTGTACTGAATCTCCATACAACCTGTTGGAAAAATACGCAGCCAACTGGCCCACCTGAGGATCAAACCCTTGACCTTAGTTCCTTTGGCATTGAGTGCCAATGAACTGAACCACAGACTGAAAGCCGGAGTAGCCCAGTGCAGAATGGGACCAATCCAAAAAGTTCCATTGCTCCCTTTTAAATAACTCTGGCATAGGAGAGAAGGCACTATATTTCATGAACTTACCTAGTTTTGACCTCTCTCAAGTTTGATGTTTCAAACTTGAAACATTCCATTTTACACTCCAAGCAAACCTGAATATGTGACATGTAAATGCAAAACTAAGAGAGCAAGGGGCACCTGGCTGGCTTAGTCAGTAGAGCATATGACGCTTGACCTTGGGGTCATGAGTTTGAGCCCCACATTGGGTGTGGAGATGACTTAAAACTTTTTTTAAATCTTAAAAAAAAAGATAAGAGAGCTAAGAGGTAAACTACACGAGTGAAAATTTAACCACAGTAAGAAAAAAATGAATGACAGAAAAATGTACCAAGGCTGGGACTGTTAGGACCATAGCATCTTTATGGGTCTCCATAAAGCATCTCCTCACTTATATTAGTGCTATAGGTCTAGACAGTAGAGAGAAGAAAAAGTTAAAAATGAGAACGATCATTTTCCAAATAATTTAGATACCCCTTCTCTCATTCTCACTCTCGTTAACTTTACTAAGACATAACGGAGATCCTCCTTTCAAGGAAGTGGGGACCCTTATGCCTCAGAAAAGGTTCTAGAGAAAAACCTATGCAAAACCACTGGCATGTCAACCAGATACAACCTGCATTGCCAGCTGAGGAGAGATGATCTCCCAAAAACAGCCCGGGACGCCTCTCTTCTATCAGAGCACCTCCTGGAGCTTTCAGACACAGGAAGGGAGCCTGGCCTATCTTTTGGAATGCAAAATTCTCTACAGAACACCAGGCAAGAAGCACAGGAAGCTCAAAACAGACATTCCTCCCCAAAACCAAAACAAAAGTATTTTCAGGGCAGCATATTCTCTCTCAGTCTACCTGTGTACTAATTCTAATTTCTTCTCAAACTGCATATACAGTCGTAGGTCTGTGAGTTGTGGATCTGTGAACACTACAAAAATGCCTGAAATCTATCTCTGAAAGCCACAAAGCCCATCTCGGTTTGGTATCATATGCATGGATCCTGAACTCTCCCAATCCAGGACTACCAAGTGCTTTTGTGCTCAACTCTGAATGTGGAGAAGGACTGAAATGTCTTCCTGGACCCACAAAATGGCAACAGGCTAGCCGTACCAATTAACCAGACCACAGGAAGGGTTCTTCAGGCTTTGTGGAAGACCAGCCCCCAAGACCCCCCACTGAGTGGGACCCAAACCCTGGGGCTCCCACTACCCTTACTTATCCCCTCCCCCCCACCTTGTGCAAACATTCCAGCTACCCAGGAGAACTTGACATTCATTTCTCACAGTGTCGCCATGGCTAGAGCTAAGCAAAAGCCAAAAATGAATTAGGTAAATATAGTAGGTTCAGGCACAAATTCAGCAGGTGGATTTATTTGCAAATTACTCTTTTGAAGCATCTCATTTAAGATTCTCTTTAGAGACACAGTAGAGAATTTTATCATTCTTAAAGGAAAGCAAAGCAGTATTTGATTTCAACATTTGGTGCATAGCCAATCATATAAAAATACTTAATAAAAGAATCCTTTTTGAAGTTATTATGCATTTATTACAGGATTATCGATATCAGTAATGAGAATTTTATTGTTAGTATTGGGTTGACATGAGACATTTTTTTTTTCCTGGAGATTTCTCTAACATTTAATTGAGTCACCTTATTCCTTCTGCCCCAATACACAACTGTTCCTGTTATTCTTTGAATTAATTTGGATAAAAGCCTTCTGCAAAAGCCATCTTTCTGGATCCGCATCCTCCTCTCTGAGCATTTGTTAACACATTACATTATACTAAAGTGAATCCACCCACAAGAAATTAGACAATCTATCCTGGTTTTAATATTTTTTGAAGGCTTACAAAGTGCTAATCACGAAAGCAGTGATTCCCAGCCCTGGTTTTGCGATAGCCTGGGATATCTCCAATTACCTCATAGTTCTTAAAAAAACAAAATTCCAAAAATTTTTCAGACGAAAATTAATTCTAATTTTATTTAATTTGAAATATAAATATCTGCCATCGCAGATAGGAAGTGTGTGTCACAGTAGGACTTGGTGGCTGGAGACTTGTTTAAAAAAAAAAAGGCAACAATAACCCATTGAAACTCCGCAAAGCTCAAAATCATTATGCTTCCCCCTCAGAAAAGAAATACTATTCTTATTCCTAGGAACTTAAATTCCTAACACACACCTTCTTGCAGGCACAGAAAGGAGCTAGGACAAAACCCATTCCAGGACATTTCCTCAAAAAGAATACAAATAAGGTGTGTCACGCATTTTCCTGAATAAAATAAACATGATAATATCTAATAATACCACCGCACTATTATATGTGGCCAAATTACAGTTGTGCTAAGGAATGAGAAAATCTCTGGAATAGAACCAGGATTGCTTTTTAATTGTCCATTAGAAAAAGCAAAGAATAAAACCGCCTGCAATGATTTCCTTTTGAGATCATGCACCTTATTTTTAAAATATGAAATCAAAAACATATTGGGACGCATGGTGAGGCTGAGCAAAGCGAACTGTCTCCTCTCCTCAGCTCAGACTCAGCAGCTACAGCAAGCCCACAGTGCCAGCTGGAGCCTGCCAAGGCAACTAGCATTGCACGAAACAAAATCTTCATTCTTCGGTTCCGAGCTGACTCTGCCGAGAACATCTTTCTCTCCTCACCTTTTCTTCCTTGTTTTCTGAACTGAGATCTTTCTATTCAAGGATGTTCTTCCATTATGTGAGACGCCCCCAGAGCCAATGAAAAACGAGGACACTTTTATTTCGCGTGAAGATTCCTCTCCCAGGGCCATATTCCATGAATGAATGGCTTGTAGGACAGACCGCTAATAATAAACTCCACCAACTGTGCCAACACAAGTGTGAGAAATGCACGGGGAGGCTAAGGCTGGCCAAAGGAATTCTCCCATACCTGCAGCGGCTGACTCCTTCCAAGAAAGCTGTTGAGTCTGCTCATGTACTCACTTATTTGCCAGGAAGGTATTCCTTTTAAAAAGTAAAAATAAATAGCTCCTACCACCTCCTCCTTGCCTTGAAATCACTATTTCTACTAGAAAATAAACTCGTAAACTCCATCTGTTAAGATACTGGAGAACTCTGCCGGACAAAACATACCGATATTTGTTGAAGGAGCAATCCTATACTGGCTAGAAAAGGAACTGGGAACAAGGAGGTCATTTCCCATTCAAATTTAAATGTCACCATGAAATACTGTTGAAAAATCAAACACATCAAGAGTGATTGCACATGTCACAGACTCATCTCCTCTGACCTCCCTAACACTTGTATGAGGGTGTTACTGTCACTGAATTGTCTGGATTCCAAAGAGCATTCTGGCTGAGCTCTCACCCACCCTGTGGATTAACTAAGACCATTTTTTTTTCCCTCCTTTTAAATCTCAGGCTTGTTTTCCCCTTGCAACACAAAAGGCTTTGAGTCCCACCTACCCACTGTCGATTAGCTGGTGTGCAAAGAAGAAAGCAACTTGGTTAATTGTGGAAATGGAACACGTTAGAAAATACAGCCACATAAGTTATTTCACAATCTACTTCATTTACTGGATAAAACATAACCTTCCACCCATTACTCAAGCCATCTTCACACCCATTCTTTTCATGTATTCATCATCCACTTAACCAATATTTATTGAGCATCTACTATATCCCAAGCACTTTGCTGGACACTGAGTTTGTAGCACTAGAGAAGACAGAGCCAGTCCCATCCTCTGAAGTGAAAATGCTCCTAGAGACTCAGAAAAAGACAGACATTGTTTTAATTCACTTTGGGAAATGATAAAATCAAGAGGAAAATTATAACTAGGTAGAGCGATAAAGACTAATTTGAATAAAGTTTTCTAAATATGAAGACAGTGACCTTAACAAGTGTGGGAAAAAAAAGAGTCATGGATATAACATTTCAGGTTGGTTGTTCAAGAAGGGCTCTCAAAGGCCAAGATATCTGAGCTGATTTTCTGTGAGAAGACAGGCCAGGCAAAAAACAAAAGCAGGGGAACCTGGGTGATTCCGTCAGTTAAGCGACCGACTCTTGATTTCTGCTCAGGTCATGATCTCAGTGCCATGAGATATGAGCACCTCGATGGGCTTTGCGCTGGGTGCAGAGCCTGCCTGAGATTCTCTCCCTCTCCTTCTCCTCCTGCCCTTCCCCTGCACATGCACACATGCTCTCTCTTTCTCTCTCTCAAAAAAAAAAAAAAAAAAAAAAGGAAAAACAAAACTTTTAAAAAAGAGTAAAATGCCCTAGACTGAGAAAGAGCTCGGTGAGTCCAAGGAATAGAAAGGAAGCAAGTAGGCTGAAACATAATGGAAAGCAAAATAAGGTAAGTCTGGAAATTTGAGGGACTTGGAGGTTGGAATTTGTTCTAAATGCAACAGGAAGCCTTTGGAGGATATCAGGCAAGGAAGTGACCTGATCTGATTGAGGCTTTCAAACAGTAGAGTGTCTGCACTCCACAGAGTCTAAGGAAGGATCCAAGCAGGGTGGATTCAGGATGTATTTTAGAGTAAGAACAAGAAAAGGGCTAAAAAAATAACTGCCTTTTTTTTTTTTTTTACTTGAACAGTTGAGTAGATGATAAACTGAGACAGAGATGATGGTGGGGGGGAATACTTCTACTCTCTTTCTTCTAGGTGGGAGAGGTGGACATTCACTTATTCAACTTTGTCCCTCAGCAATCCTTGAATGCAAGAAAAATAGACTTTTATCCGTTTTCCTTATGTTCTAGTGTCCTATTTAAATCACAATATTCTAGATTGCTGGCATGTTTTTCTACTCCATTTATATCAGTTTCAAACCCTAGTTTAATATCCAGCTCCTCTAAGAAGATTTTGCTGATTAAAACTCTCCTCCTAATGATTATGCCTTATTAATATCCATTCTTTCCATTTTTATTACAAATCTTTTACTCTATTTTATACTTAGCTCCTACAGGATTGAGACCAGATTCTTCAGCCTTCCTCTCTTTTTCAGCCCCCATGTGCCCACCTCCCCATACAACGTATTCCCAAAGCCCCACTTGGCCCTGTGTTACCCAAGCCTGAGCTCTACCCACCCCCACGCACCCCCATCACTCTTCTCTAACAGACTTTCCCTCTCCATAGCTCTACCTGCCACACTATCCAGCCAATCCTTTAAGACCTAGATCAAGGGACCACTTTTCAAGAACCCATTGTTGACCCCTCCCCAAACAGAGGTCATCTCTCCCTCCCATCCCCTAGGAGGCAGTGGAGTATAATGGTTGAGGGCTCGGGCTCTGGGGTCAGGCTCTCAGTTCACAGGCCCACCTCTGCCTGGCCTAGCTCTGCGCCCCAGGGTAAGCCATTAATATGTATAGATCTCTCCTGCTTTAGCTGCCAAGTGTATGTGGGGGGAGGTTCAGGAAGTAAGAGTACCTGTAACTCAAAATTATTATGAGGATTGAGACAACGCACCTAAAATGTATCATGTAGCTGCCAACACATAGTAAGGACTGACTCTTCAGTGCTAGATGTTTTTGTTATTCCATTTCAGCATTCTTTGGCTCTCTAATCAAAATAACAGTCTACTTTGTCTTGTGGTTGCCTTTAACCCATCAGATTAAAAGCTCTCTGAGAATGTAATGGTGCTTTCTTGGTCTTTACATTTAGTAGATATTATATGAATAGTTATTGATGAATGAATGTGGAATATAAAATAAACAATTTTAAGGATTTTCATTTCTTTTTCCCCAAATACATTGGCGCTTGTTAAAGTAGAAATAACATCTTTTCATTTCCTATTTTAAAATTCCATATTTCCCAGTGTGTACATATATTGTGTACATATATGCATATTCATACTGTGTATATATTATATACAGTCTGCATTCTAAATATTTGAATTTTCTGAATTAACAGACTCTTGTGTTCAATACAAGTAGCACATATAGGGGCACCTGGGTGGCTCCGTCGATTGAGTGCCCGACTTCTGCTCAGGTAATGATCTCATGGTTTGTGAGTTGGAGCCCCAAGTCGGGCTCTGTGCTGACAGCTCAGAGCCTGGAGCCTGCTTCGGATTCTGTCTCCTCCTCTATCTGCCCCTCCCCCACTTGTGCTTGGTCTCTGTCTCTCAAAAATAAATAAATAAATGTAAAACAAACAAACAAACAAGTAGTGCATATATCAGGCTACATTCACCAGGAATGCTGCCTTTAAAATAGAAAACTATCTTTTCACTTATCCTAAACACAAGGAATTACAACGGGCCATCATTCCTGCTCACAAAAATCTTGTGGCCTCTGAGGACCCGGAGTCAGGCAGGAGGTTCTGGTTAGCGACATGTGCTCTCTCATCTACATCAGTTAATGTTTATTGGACAGAGCACGGATGCAATGCACTGTGCTGTGTGTTTTGGGTACATTTTCTAAATGTGAAAACACTATGATGTCTTACATGTCAGGAAAGACATCATTCCTGTCTGTAGTGAATAATTAAAAAAAAAACATATCTCTATAGGTTTCTGAATTACTATTCATTGCATCTCATCTCACATAGGCAGGAAAACCTTGACAAGCTTTGCAATATGACAAAGACAAGGTCTAGTGGAGAAATAAAGGGAGAAAGTGTGGATCTGAAACTAAATTAAGGGTCAGTTGTGGCTTACTTTTCAAAAAAAAAAAACTAAACACAACATGCTAAAATAAATTAAAATATAAACATGGGGTCTCTACATCTTTCTTCACAAAGTATCAGTTAATCTAGCAAGGATTTCTTATAGTTTCTAGTAAACATAATTTTACTGTGCTTTGTCCCTAGATTGGCCCATGTCTAAATAATTATAGATGTAAATCACACAACCCCACCTGAAAAATATCATTTTTCCCTAGTGATGAGCTGGAATCAAAACTCTAGAACAGGGGCACCTGGATGGCTCAGTTGGTTGAGTGTCCAACTTCAGATCAGGCCATGATCTCACATCAGGCTCACTGCTGTCAGCCTGTCAGCACAGAGCCCACTTTGGATCTTCTGTCCCCCTCTCTCTCCGCCCCTCCCCCACTTGCATTCTCTCAAAACTAAATTTATAAAAATGAAAAAAAAGAACCCTCCAGAATAACTGTGCCTCAATACAACCCACTGCAGTTTTCTCTGTTCATCTGCTTGTTTCCTTTGTTCACCCCTCTGTCCTTCATTTCTTCCCTCCTTCTTTCCACCATTTGTGAACAATTTGGCCAACCCTTCTAGCCGACAGTCTGTGTCTTCAATCCCTAGTCGGCAGCTATATTCTATTCCACAGATTGAGCTATTTAACTGTGCAAGTTCTTGTCTCCAAAACACACTCCTCTTTTCTCGGTTGAGTTATAACACATACTTTTTTCATCAACTGCTAAAAAAAGTAACAAAGACTCCATTCTTGCACACAACCTCAAGAATCCAGGATAATTTCTCATGTAGCATCCACTTAAACTCTTGCTATTTCCATGTCACAATCTAACTGCCTATGGCATATCCTGAATTCTGATAAAAACCCATCCAATTCTATCAGTGAAATTCCCGTCTCTTGATGTCTGGTTGACAAACTACCTAAAACACACCCACACTGAAACAAGTGGGTAAGAAAACCACCAAGATAACTATTGGATGCTCTGTTCTTAGTTTCTACATACTTAAAAAAATTTTTTTTTAATGTTTATTCTTTCTTGGAAGACAGAAAGACAGAGTGCAAGCAGGGGAGGGACAGAGAGAGAGAGGCAGACACAAAATCTGAAGCAGGCTCCAGGCTCTGAGTTGTCAGCACAGAGCCCGACACGGGGCTCGAACCCACGAAGCATGAGATCATGACCTGGGCCAAAGTCGGACGCCCAACCAACTAGCCACCCAGGTGCCCCTCTACATACTTTTTTATACCTTCAGTGACTCACACCCAGTACAGTCTCCATGGATTACACTTTCGAATTAAATAAAATGCTGGCCTATGTCTTTCTGCCTCACTCATTCTTTCTCTGCTTAGCTACTAATAGCTATTTTTTCATTACTGTTCCAAGTTAACTGCATGGCAAAACCCATAATCTCAAATACATAACTGTTCAACTTTATCTGAAAGTGGAGGACCTCTCCTAATTTTGCACCCCCTATTGACTCCTCAAAATAGTTTTAAGATCATTTCCACTCTTACCCCTCCTGTTTGGTTGTTTTCTTTAAATCTCCCTCCTCAATAAAACAACATGTATTAAAATCAAGCGCATTTGTTTTAAGTCATCAAAATGTGTCTTTGCCGCTGCATTTGCTTGCCTTTTTGTCTACTGAAAAAAACTGAAACTTGGAGAGTAATGAGTAAAAGATTTCTGGAAGGAAAGACATTATTCGATAAAGTAATATTGTAATAATAGAGCTCTTTCCCCACCTGCTTCAAAACCGACTCAGAACTTAGAAAGTGAAATGCAATTGCCTTTTTAAGTGGAAATTTAAATAGAAAGTAAAAAAGTTCAACTACTTTATTTCTAAGTAGTAAGGTGGATTCTGTCTGTCTTATTTATTGCTGAATCCCCAAGCCTGGAACAGTGCCTGCCACATAATAGAGGTTATTTCAATAAATAAATGTTAAATGAATGAGCTTCTTTACCCAGAAAAATGTTGAAACTTGTTTACTAGCTGTCAAAAGTAGGTTCCTTCATGCATAAAAAAGCATCAGCTGTGTAATTTGCCCCCACTTCCTCCTTTTGCAGAAAGCCAACAAAAGAACTGTAACTTTTTACCTAAGGATCAAAGGTGTCAACCTATTGGCTCACACTACTTTAAAGTCTTGGATAATAGTCTTGGGTTATTTTTAGATAATTTCTTTTGTTTCAAGCTTGAAAAGAAGTATTAACAAAGATCAAAAAATAAATCACTGATTCAGAGCAGGAAAATGCATATTAAGAAGTTCAAAATATAGTATGTAGAGGCTGTGAGCTAACCTTCCCAGAATACAAGTCAGATCTAGCTTTAGATACTAAAGTACTATATCGGTCCCACTTGGGACCCATCAACATAAAAGGAATGAGGAGAACTTAGAGAGTTGAAAGTCTGAAAAGGAAAGAGAAAAACAATTTAAAAATTATAGAGTGACCCAGGCATTCTCAATGTCTAATCCAATAAACCAAGAGGTAGAAAGATACAACCAAATTGTAATAACAGAGAACTCTAGATAGTGAAATTTGGGGTGAGTTTATTCTCACCCACAATCTTCTGTATTTCCAAACATTCTCCAAGACGTATGTAAGACTAGTGCAGTCAGAAAAAAAAATACACATACTTTTTAAGCCAAGGGGGGGAAAAAAGAAGGGTAAAAAGCACGTGATAGGTGAAGAAAACTTAAAGAATCAAGATTATACAGGTAAAGAAGAGAACACATATTGGTGACTTAACAGTCTTTGTAGTTTAAAACAACCATTAACCTAAATCAATTGCAAGACACACAGGATGGCTTATTTCTTGCTAAAACAAGAAGTACACACACACACACACACACACACACACACGCACCAAACATATACACATGTGCATATGTTATGCAGAGTTACAGGGAGTAGGGCTCCTGGAGAAAGGGCAAAGGCACAAAAACCATGTGAAAAAGAAAAAGCTCCTATCATTAGGACCCATTTAAGGCAGCAACTCTCATATACTGACTAGATGTGACGATGACAGAACATGGACAAAGGAAAAACGGCAGGCCTTCCCAAGAGGACACAGAAGAATGTCAGGAAAAGGAGACCTGTTTAAAAGAAAGGTTGAAATACAATGCCTATTGTAACACAAGCGAGGCATAGTGTCCGAGGTGTGAACATACATTCTAGAGTCGAAAAATGTTTGAGAATCCCTAACCTACCATCTTCAAGGCAAAGGATTCTGGAAAGCCCACGATAATAGGGGATTGAGCAGTTTCTCTGGCAGGGTGATCAGAAGTGAAAGGTCTTGTCAAAAAGAAAGGACCAGAAATGAAGCTCTAATTGTTCCACGGGCTGACCAGAAGTGCTCCCAGTATCTACATATCTCACTCCAAAATCATCTGGAAGAATACGAACCCCAACCTAGTGTAACATCCTTGACCCACCCTGGGGCCAAGGAATTGTATTATCCTTAACAAAACTGTCATTTGTACCCAGTTTCTCTCTTTCCGGTCGTCACAGAGATAGTAAATAAGAAATCAACATTATCCACATAATAAAAAGTGGCCTCTCTCAAGTATCATAATTGCAACACAAAGAGGTTAACCAAGAAAACATGCTTTTATTCACAGGAATTACTCTACCAGCGGAAATATCAGGATGTTAACTGGCGCCATGATTAATTGGGGAGATACTTGGAGGGCATATGGGGTTTCCCAGACTCTTTAAATAACATTATATAGGTATTTGTCTCCCTTTGACCTCATGACAATTGACCACATACATCTAAGATTAGAATGTTTCAGGTCAACTCAAACTTTCACACTAGATCTGGACCAAGCAAGATAGAAAGCATAAGCAAAACTAAACCTTCTATTTAGGACAGGAGCCCTTTCTAAGCTCTACAATTTCCTCGGGCAGTACTACAGCTGAAAACACAGCCAAAGAGAGCGTTTAACAACAATTCAATTGGCTTCGTTCTTCATAGAGGAATAGTGCAAATTTACCCCAGCACCTACTATGTGTCAACGATTTCACTGAACACGTCACACCCACTATTTCTTTAGGGTCCTTGGCGAGGCTGTTCAGTCCTGGCTACTCTCTCTCAAGTTAAAGCTGGGGAAATTCAAAGTTCCTTAGGAAGTCCCCCACCAGCAGTAGCCAGGGAATGAAGTCCTGGAGTAACCTAGTCCCAATCACTTAAAGAAAAATGAAGGCTACATGGTAAAATTGGATGAGGAAGACTGGAAAATTGTCTTATTATAAAAGGCCTGGTACTACTACTGGGCATCAGAGTAAATTCTGGTGGAGATGCAAGCCTGAATCATTCTCCCCAGGGTTATGGGCTCATCATATTTGGCTCTTCTACAGATCGCTCGTTCCTATTCTATCACTACCTTGCTCTCTCCATCTCCCTCTCTCTCCACCTCTCTCAGCTGTGGCCTCTGCCTTCCTGAGACAGAATGGGTACACGGAACCGGAACCGGTAAGAGGTAACAGATCAAAGAGCAACATCGCCCTGCATGTCCCAAGCTGTTAGCCCTCGGGCTGACCTGCTACTCTCACTTCCACCCACAACCCTTTTGTTTTCTCTTGTACTGATCCTTGACCAGAAACCTTTCCCTATCCCCATGCCCTTCTCTCCCCACGGTCTTCCTTGCCCTAGCCCATCCCCTCTACCTGCATGGGCACTCACACACACATGCACACATTCTTACTTGCATCCCTTGTGCTTCACAGGGCATCGAGTACTCAACACAGAGAAAAGGAAGCGCTCAGGCCTCACTGGAGCCACCTACATATGCCCCAAGTCAGAATCTCACTTGGTTTGGGGGCGGTTTCAAATATCAGTTTCACAGTCACTACTCAATACCACCCAAAGATCAATTTCATCTATCTTTTCTTTAAATGGGGCCTTGGCAGCCCAAATTTAGAGCAGGTACTAAAACCAGACAGAATTTTTTTCTGTACTGCTTCTGTGAAGAGGCTGGCCAAAGAGTATTAAAGTCACCCTTGCTGTCGGTTTCTCTGTTTTCCGCATCTTGGAACGCTGCACAAGTCAGCTGCACGTAAAACCACGCAAAGGGTTTTGCTGTCTGCACCCAATACCGGACAGGCCCCTCTTTAAAAGTCAGCATTGCCTCCCAAACATGTCCTTCTTAGTACTATCTAACGCTATGTGACGCTACGTTGCACTCTCCTCCATCTGTCTAGGTAGGAGGCTCTTCACTCCACGCCCCTTCTGGCCGGTCCTGAAGATGTGAAGGGAAAAGCCTCAAAGGTGGGGAGTTTCATGTTTCTGTGCAACAACCAGGCAGCCATATCCTTCTGCTTTCCCCTGAAAATCAGGCATCACCTTATCGTTTCCTCACCAAGATTAACTCCTGCTTCCTGAAGAGTATTTCTGAGGTAGAAAGCAGAGGTGGTGAAAAAAGGGGGAGCTGAAAAGTCCAATCTGTCAAGCTCCATTTTAGAAGAAAGGAAAACTGAAAAGTGAACGTATTTAACATGAGCCATTTCCTGCACTCAGGAGGGAAGAAAGCGCGCTGGTAACTGTGTGCAGGAGGAGATCCGCACTGGTGTTATCTCTGACCTGCAGCTTAGCCCCAGCGTCTCAGCTGCCAAAAAGCTCCCATTCAACGTTGTGCTGAGTTCATCAATGCTCCACGTGTCAGGATCCTAACAGGAAAAAGCAGGACAGACAGTCTCTCCATTCAACCGCCTGGGGACCCCATGACAACTAAAATCCCCTCGCAGACCGTCCATATCAACCTTCGGCAGGTCAGAGCACACAACCCCTTCAGAACCACAGGCTCAGGCCCACACCCTTTCCCCTTGTCAACATCGTCACTTTAAACAGAACATCGAGCCTTATCATGAAACCTGAAGTAAGTATGACAATTAAGATGGATTGCAAAGCCTGCTTGTGCTTCACAATTAACAATCACTTGGCAGCGGGTTCCACGCAACTGTTGGGGGGTATGGCAAGAACTTTATCCCTGCTTAGTGTTGCATTAGCATATTTAGTAGGCTGCAAGACATAATTCCTAAGATATGAACATATTTTTGTCTTTTTCAAAAATCTGCAATTAAGCTATAATATGTAGAAACTCTGCATCAGGCAATCAACGTGCAAACACCAAGATGGAACCGCGCAGGAGGAGGGGGGCAAGGGAAAGCAACGTCTCCCCCAGCACTGATACCAACTTGAACCGGTGGCTACTTCCAGTGTCATGGGCCGGCTGGAAAACTGTGGCTTCTTGCTACCTACGGCAAAATTTACGGGGGTGCTGGTGTTGCCCCACTGCTGCTGCCATCGGGGGGTTGCTCTGTAAGAGCAGAGCTACCTGCTTTAATCGGACACATGAAAAAAAATCAGACCCTGAGATGACCCCAGTAGTTACACAGCAAACTATGCACTTTTCAGAAAAAGCACCCGATTCTCAATCTCTGAGTAATAAACGATGCTGATAAAAACCACAAAGACACTTTATTCAACAAACATAAGCCCTCTTCATCAGACTTGCCATTATTTTCCCTTACTTTCTGACCCACCTGCCACGCCGATGAAAAGGTTCAGGGAGCACCCAAACTGGACCAGCGTTACCGGAAACAACTGGGAGCTACCATCCCAAGCTTCTCTGGTGTGTCTATTGTATACGCTCAAGCTTCAAGTCCAAGCATGCCCTGAGCGGGGGCCGGGGAGGGAAAGAAACGGAGCCAGATCTTTCTGAGATAGCCAGGACTTTGTCTTTCTTGACATCTGGGTTGCAAGGAGGCAGGATATCCTGCCAAATATATTACAGCTGTGAGACCCACCTTGTGATTTAAGACACTGCAGAATCTGAAGAGCACAGAAGACATAGGTGTGTTTTCTGAGAAAGAAGCCTCACCCTTTGCTTCTTTTGCAAAAGAAAACACGCACGCGTGTGCGCCACGAGTTTAGGTGAGCGGCTCTCCAGTTGCATAAAAGAGAGCATATGAAAGCAACAAATGCAATTTAGCACACAAAGTCTTTCTTTACAAAACCAGTAGAGGAGCAGATTAAAGCACCTGGCAGTCTTGGCAAGCCAAAAGAAAAATCGAAGCTGTGACAAAACAAAACAGGTGTACAGGTATAAAACTTTTGCTTTCCAATAATGCCCCTCGCTTCACTGGAATGCTTTGACAGGTGCAGAAGTTCAAGTTACAGTAGGGAAATGGCAAATAAATACACAGCATTAGTGTCTGACGTGCTTGCTGAGCACCGGGGATGTTAATAACTGGCAAGGTACACTAATCTCTGATTGCAACATTTGGTTTACCTTAATCTGGAGGGACAGCTGTATTAAAGAGGGAATTATACTAATCAGTTCAAGGCCCTTGCATATAAAACTTCCCATTAGGCTTAAAGTACACCAGCTTATGCTCATTCTCTAGGAGCCTTACATCTGGTTCTGAATAAGGCAGCCTCTCATTTGCAAGGTACAAACTGAAAACAAGGGGGAGGGGGGCTGACAGTTGCTGGAGGATGGGTGATAGAAGAGTAAGCTACTAATTCTTTGAAATTTTTAACAGCACAAAACTAGCTTCTAGGCATCTTAATACTAAAAGGGGAAAAAAAAAAAAAAGCATGTGTTATCAACCCTAGGCCATTTTTTCCTGTTACCGGAGGTGACCAACATAAAATAAAATTGATGATGTCAGTCAAAAACAGCTAAGCACAAAGCTTGGCTTTGTTATCTTAAGTCAGAAGGTATGATAGGCCATGCCATATGGCTCTAATCCGCCTCTATCTCCCATCACCTAACAGGAAACCTTCATGTAGCATGACCTTATTTGGCTGGTTCCAGGTTAGGGCTGCCCAAAGGGGATTTTTCTGTTTCTGCTATATCCAAAGGTTTATGTTGATTTTTTTCTGAGCCCTGCAAACTATAAATCCGACTGATTACTCTGCACTCTTTTGCTTGACTGAGCCTTTACAATCAGACATCCCCGTTAACAATAAGCTCCTAATGAATCAAACATCTATGGCATTAGTTTCACCTAGCTGCCTCTTTCCCATGCACTGTGCTGCTTTGTCAGACCTGGTTTGATGAGAAAAGCTAGTGACACTTGCTGCACCTATTGATAAACAATTCAGTAATGAGGGGCATAACAAAAATTACCTAAAACAACCTGATTAAAAATGACAGGCAAGGCTTACTCCCTTGCTCTACGGCGAAGGTAACTCCGGTTCTGCGTAGGGAAAATAATGAGGTAAAATAAAATTTCCTTCTTAGCAAGGAGTTCACTTCTGAATGTGTGTTGATGAGGAGATTCGGTTTTTCCAGTGATGTTTTCCACTCTTTCAGGTTATATGATTACCAGTAACGTTAGGGACTCATCGAATTCGGGATGGTTGCCTTTCAACTTTCCAAGACGAATTCCCTGCTTTTTCTACTTAAACTTTCAGAATAATCAAACTTTCTTTCTTAAATGTGAGTTTAGTCATTGAGAAATTCAATAGTATAATGCTAATAATTAGGTAAGTATAGTGTGGGCACAAAAGAGAAATTCTAAGATACCAAAAAAAAAAAAAAAAGTTTTGGAACAAAGTAGGAGAAACTTCATGGACAAAATCATCTCCCTAAAAGGAATAATTTAACCTTACCATGGACATGGAAGCTCCTTTTATTGGGGTCACCCGGAGGACCTTTGCAACTTCGAAACAAGCTTATACCCAGAGGAGGCCAGGCTCTTGTGAAAGCTTGATTCAAAGACAGAAATGTGTGGGTTTTGCAATTGTGTGGCATCATGCTGGGAGGGTTTCCATCAGTGCACAGATGCACTTGAAAATCAAATATGGACATGGGGAATGTTTTTTGGAGATGGAAAATGAGTGCTGATGACATGTTTATACTTCGCAGATGGATCCAGTACAGAACCATTTTTTGTAAAGAAACAATACCCACCATTTGCTAAAAAAAAATTTTTTTTTGAGCAGCTACAAAATGGTGGCACAAAAAGTGAATATTCCCGTCATATATGCTCCACCTGTTTCTCGGTCTTACAACTGTCTTCCATCCTGACCATAATCAATGACTGCTGTAGTCTTATTTTCTTTTCAAATGTTATCCAAAAGAATATGAAAAAAGAAACACAATACACAAAGGCATTTGGAAGAGCAAAATGATTTGAAATTAATTTGCCACATATGAAAAATTGGAAAATGACAAATGCTATTAAGTAACAAATGCTGAATTGAATCCTAAAAAATTCATTTTAATTGGCATATTTTCTCCCTAAATTTGATATCAAACCAATTTTTGAATGTTTTCTATCTAGAGTCTAGAATGTCTCCTCTATTCCTTCTTTTGGCCCCACCTTAGATCACTTAGGTATTTGTAACTCTGGAAATTACAATGCTTAGCATGGCGTTAATACTGTTTACTGCCTGGGTGGCTCAGTCAGTTGAGCATCTTACTGTTGGTTTCAGCTCAGGTCATGATCTCACTCACGGTTGGTGGGTGTGAGCCCCACATCTGGCTCTGCCCTGGCAGCACAGAGTCTGCTTGGGATTCTCTCTCTCTCTCTTTCTCTCTCGCTCTCTCTCTCTGCCCCTCCCCTGCTTGCACTGTCTCTTTCCCAAAATAAATAAATAAAACTTAATTTTTTTTTCTTTAAAGAAATACTATTTATTGCCTTATTATTGGCACATTATAATGATGAGTAGTTCCTAGTGACAAATATCAACCATAATGACATGGAAAGGCACAATATGTATGGGATATGGGTTTGTAAGAAGATAACCTAAAGCATTTAAGTGTTGAAAAACATTATTAGTAACATTGCAAACTTTGCTCAATAAAAGCTATCAGAATAGTCAAATCTTAACTTACTGAGACCATCAATAATATTGAAACTTGCCATCCCAAGTGTGAAATAGTGACAAAGTGACCCACCTCAAAGATACAGCAATTATACAACAATAAGGAAGCTATGGATCTGAAATATAAAAGTTAATAATTTTTTAAAACAGCAAATTCTGAACACATTTTCAGACTTGATGAATGAGTATGTGTTTCAAGTGTTTCAAATAATACGCGACACTAAATTTGTTTCTTACTTTTGGTCAGACAAATTAACTTTTCTTGATGTTTTACCTTTCTTGCCATCTGTCTTCCTAACCTACTGAATTTCACAGCTAGCCTTTAATCAATCATATTTTTTATTCTAAGTATCAGTCCGAGATTAAGAATTAGAAATAGACTCTGAGTCACAGCAAACGGTCATACAGCCTGAGACTAGATAACAAAATCTTGAGAATCTACATAAGTCGACATGTTCTTTCGACCCTGTAGTTTCTGGCAGTGTACCAAACATAAATCGACAGTTCTACGTTCTATGATTCTGCCCCTTGTTATCATCCTGAAACTAACAAAAGCCTGTGTACCCTTCTCTAAATGAAGCAAGCCTTCATCTTTATTGCTGGATTTTTGACACATGTGAACAAGCCAAAACATTTATAAATTCTTAATTATTTCTTGCCTATCCGTAAAAAACCAAAAGTTTTAATCATAAACTTAAGGTAGTCTTAGAGTTCCACAGAAAATGTTAGTACTCATCCCAAATAAAACTTGTTAAACTTTGAAATGGTCAAGAAAAATGAAAGTATATCTTTCCAGTTAGAGTATATATGAGGTCATTGTGTTCCTAATCAACTTTCGGCAAATGCATAGAACAGAGAGCTCAGAAAAAATAAGAGATCATTTGTTTCTATTTCTTTATTTAAGATATTAGGGAAAGGAGATGTGAGAAGTAATAAAACTAATTTAGTTCACATAACTAGATTGCTGGGAAATCAGATTTCCTGAGGTCTGCTTTATTCTACTAAACCATTCTGTTTGCAAATCTTGTAATATTTAGTTAGAATGGACTAATGTTATTGGTCACCTATTCTCTAAGTACTACATTAAGTATATTATAAAATAATACGGTGTTCAGATATCATCACACTTAGAGAATAATTGTATAACAATATAAAAATTAATAAGCTACGTTCTACCAGTGCCTAAATTGTTGCCTAGATGTAAAGTCAGCACCTCACTAAGATAACTATACTACTGGTCTATAAGTTAATTATGGGATAATACAATCCCTTGTCCCTGGTGACAAGCAGAAGTTATGTAAGGGTGCTGTTAACCAAAGAACAGCTAAATACAGGGCCCCTGTGTGTTGGTCTGGCCTCTAGACCAGAGAGATCCAGGGACAAAACACTCTGTAATCCTAACCAAGCTGCTCATCATTCGTCTAAGGAAGAACTAGTGAGCTTTTCTACATCAAAGTCAAACCTGACTTGCATGGTAGTCAAAAGGTCAGCTTTTTAAAACTTGAAGTTCATTACAGTCCACTGTTTTCTTCTTGATATCTGCTACACAGAAAGAACAGCCAATATTCCAAAGTAAAGTCATCTCTACTTAAGAAAGTGGAAGCAATCTTCCTGAGTCCTAGCGTTTACAGGTAGGACAGCCTGGCTATTCTACAAGCATCTTGGCCTACTTCCCAAAGTGCTCATTGGTGTCTGGGTGTCTGAATAGTAGCTGGTGGATTTCCATGGCTTGTCACCACTATCCCTAACTTCTGGTAGTAGTCCTAACTCTGCCAGCAGTTATACGTAATGTATGTGTGAGAAGAAAATATGCTTCTTTTTGCTGGGAAAGGGTTTGGGTTCATCAGACCTTTAAACCCCAAGGATGAAAAAGAGTTCTGAATCAAATAACGTGGAGGCATGGGTACAGAGAAAACTTTTCCATCAGTAAAAGTTAAAATTCACAGATGTCTTCCTAATAACGATACTGAATAGCTTACTTCACATACGTATCATCCATGGTATTTATCCAACACCTTTAAGTGGGTTGGGTGCTATTAACCAAAGATCAACTTAAACACAGGGAGACTGAATGTCAGATACGGTTTTAGGCATTTTGAGACAAGATGCCCTGGACTGTCCTAAATTTGGTCTAGAAATATTCTGGATGGAGTCTGTTCCCACGGTTAGCATTAGTTATGTAAAGGTGGATATGAGTCTAATTTTTCAAACTGGGTCGGTTGTGTAGTTCATGTTTATTCACATATTATCTGCACTGATTCATATATCCTAATCTTAATTAGCATTTAGACATAGTAACTGGTATATAACTAAACATATAATAATCATATTCTTTTATGTTACTTACATTTTAAGTTATCCATTAAAATTCAGCCAGTCAAACTAATCTGTAGGCAAGAAGAAGTTTGGTTCTCATGTATGAAGAACGTAAAAAAATATCCTTTGGGGGCTCCTGGCTGGCTCTGAAAGTAGAGCATGCGACACGTGATCTCAGGGTCATGAGTTCAAGCCCCACCTTGCACCTAGAGCTTACTTTAAAAAAAAATCCTTCGAGTAGAATTTTAGACATTTATACCCATACTGAGAGGTTCCTTTAGTTTCTATGGAAACTGTGTGAAGGTAGTTTCATTCAGTATGTTGAGTGCCAGAACACTAGACTCCTCTTTTATCGTCTGCCATCCAATAGACAAAACCGACTTTTTCTTGTTACATAGCTTCCATTAGTAACCATGGAACGATCCAGTACATCTGATATTATTTCTTGGTGTAGGTAATGCTGCCAGTGATGATGGCCCTGAGACTGTGGTACTTTCTGCTTTCACACTTGAGGGCCTACCAGTTACTATAGTTGCCACAAGAAACTAACTAACCAACAAGCACGAATAGAAATTGCACATACCCATCTCTTGTATTGTTCTAAACAACCTCATGAAGTCTTTAGAAACTGTCACATAGTTGCATCCCGTCACAGAATGTGATGTTCTACCACTAAAAAGTTGGGAAGATTTGTATGGGTAAACCCCCACCTCTACATCAATGGATGCAATGGGATAAAGATGATAGGTTTCTAGAATTGATCTCAACATGTAGTCAGTTCATAAGGAAGTCAAAATTATAATAGTTATGAAATATGTTAACTTTGAGAAGATTGAGACAGTCAGACAGAGGAACCATTTCCCCCAAGCTAAGTTGTAAAGAAGGGCTACTAACCCTTTCATTCTTTTCTAAGTGGAGAACAGATCTTCTCCAGGCTGTTCTGAGTAGCCTCCCCCTGTCTCCACAGAGGCTTCACTTGACCTTTGCAATCTAGCACACCCAGACCTTTCTAATCATGTGCATATTGTAACATCAGATGAAATCTTTCCCCTTCCCTTTGCCTCCAATAGTCTTAAATTACCTGAAGTCACCATATTTCATTGAGAACCATGTTATTACATTATTCTCGACACTGTCTTAAATTATATGACACTGTTGGAACTTTTACTTTTTTCAGGTAACAAATCTTAAAAGATGCTAAAGTCCACAGATGACTAAAAATTGGAGCTGTCTGAAGTCACTTTAAACTATATCCTATAATACTACAATTAATTCATTCAGTGTATACTCATCAAGTCCTGCCATGTGTAAGGCACTGTGAGCTGGAAAAGATAGAAAGTAGTGGAGCTCCAGGTCTCATGAAGAAACCAATACTCCAAATTATTGTTCAGTCATAAGTTGATAAAGGAGGCTTTTTTGCTTTCTGTTGGCATATGAATATTTATTACTGCCATATTTCATGAACCAAATTTAAGATCTTGGTCTTTCCTTCTTGTTTCAGCCTTCTTGTTTCCTTTTTGTTTCCTTCTTGTTTCAGCCAAAAGAGAGAGATTGACTATTTGAACAACCTTACAGGTGCCTTGGTGGCTCAGATGGTTGAGTGTCTGACTCTTCATTTCGGGACAGGTCATGATCCCAGGGTCATGGGATTGAGCCTCACGTAAGGTTCCACGCTGACCATGAAGTCTGCTGAAGATTCACTCCCTCTCTTCCTCTGTTCCTCTCCCTCTCTTGTGCTCTATTTCTCAAATGAATGAATGAATGAATGAATGAATGAATGAATGAAACAACCTTCAGGCAGACTCCAGGAATGTCACCAACACCATGACCTTTGTGACCAAATCTAGCAACCAGAACTTCACTATTTTCCTCAATAAAACTCCAGCGACCATCATTCAAGAAAAGGACCATCATTTTTTTTTTCCTGTTCTTGATCAGCTGGACCCCGACACACTTTCTAATGGCAGAATTTGACTGTGTGGCTTCAACACCTAGTTTTTCCAGTACAAGTTTCTAATATAATTCCCTCTGCACGGGAAGTACCCCCAAAAGGTTTCGCCTTCAGGGCTGTGCCCAAATGAGCTTTCTTGTACCATTCACCATGCCACTTCTAATCTCACCGGTGGTGACACAGCTTCCCAGAAGTATGAAGACCACTACCCTTTCCCACCTTGCTGGCACCACAGGCCTGAGCAAAAGAGCAGAAGCTTTTTTAAAAATAATTTGCCTTATTTGGTACAAGCCAATTCTTGTCCCTCCCTCCTATCCAGTCATCTCTTTAGCTGCTCTTATTACTATTTGGCAAGGAAATTTTAATTTCTAAGAGTGTTATATGGTGAGCTCTATAGGCCAATGATTTAAAAAATGGGCTTTGGAGTAAGATAGGTCAGAACTTAATGCTTATTCTACCACCCATTAGCTTTGTGGTCTTGAAAGAAATCTCTTGGGGCAGCCGGGTGGCTCAGTCGGTTGTGTGTCCAACTTCGGCTCAGGTCACAGTCTCATGGATTGTGAGTTTGAGCCCCACGTTCATGAGTTCGAGCCTGCTTTGGATTCTGTGTCTCCTTCTCTCTCTGCCCCTCCCCTGCCTGTGCTCTCTCTCTCTCTCTCAAAAATAAACATTAAAAAAAAGAAAGAAAGAAACCTCTTAGTCTTTCTGAGCCTCAGTTTCTTCATCTGTGAAATAGAAATACTGATTCTTTCTTGGTGATGTGCTAAGGACTAAATGAAACAATATTCATGGGTCCCTTAGTGTATGCCCTCACATGGGGTATGTGTTCAATTAAAAGTGACTTTAATTGTAATGGACCTTGGGTGAGGTGAATATGCATGATGTGATTGCAATATGACTCCATTTTAATAGAAGGGACAGTGGCAGAACTGTCTTCCTCTAATAATAAGAAAAGGAAACCTTAATGGAACTAAGGAAGCAAAGTATCTAGACCCAGAGCAAGGAGAGGGCCATGGTGCTGGGAAGGAGGTAGCATCAGGGGTGTCTGAGCTGGGGTGGCCCTGAAACAGAGCCTGTGACAAGGAATTCGAGAGCATGGAGAGAATAAAGTAGGGTTGGTGGAAAATCCAAACAATGTACCATAAGGGAACCTAAGATTCCTGCTGTTGAAGAAAGCACCTCTGAGGACCATGCCGAGTGCTTCTCAGAACTGCCTTGTCTGAAAGGTAGGTGGCTGAAACATTGATCCCCAGGCTCCTGTCTCCCCCCCAGTTTGGGCTGCCCTTGAGGGTGTTAACTCTCCCACGCATTTCCATGCTAAACTTGAAGAAGCATTGAGCAGGCTTCTGCAGTTCTGGAAGAGACTCTGAGGCAGAAATTAGGAAGACTCCAACAATGTTCTGGAGGACTGCACTTAGGAGGAAATATCCACCAAAGCTACAACTGAAATCAAAGAGGGCTTAGAGGATGAGACACAGGACTGCAAACTTTTCTGCACAAATAGTCTTTCTTTAAAAAAAAAACACTTTATTTATTTATTTTGAGAAAGAGAGAGTGTGTGAGCTATAAAGGGGCAGAGAGAGAGAGAGAGAGAGAGAGAGAGAGAGAGAATCCCAAGCAGGCTCCACGCTGTCAGTGCAGAGCCCAACATGGGGCTCGATGTCACAAACCATGAGACCATGACCTGAGCCAAAATCAAGAGTCAGACGCTTAACTGACCAAGCCACCCAGGCGTCCCACAAATAGTCTTACTGACAGACCACGAAAAGCATCAAGACAGTGAAAAATTGTTACAGACTGAATGTCTGCATCCCCCCAAAATCCATTTGTTGAAATCCTGACCTTTAATGTGATGGTATGGGGAGGTGGGACCTCTGGAACATGACAGTAAGGTCATGAGGGTGGAGTGCTCTGCAGTGAGATTAGTGCCCTTATCAGGGACTAAAGAGATCAGAGTTCCTGCCCTTCACTGTCTGAGGCCACACAGAGATGGACACCTGCAAATGTGGAAGAGGGCTCTCCTTATGGCCTGGCGTGTCCACACTCTGACCTGAAACTTCCAGCCTCCAGAACTGTGAGAAATAAATGTCTATTGTTTATAAACCACACAGTCTATGATACTTTGTTATAACAGCTCAAACTGTGACAGAATTGAATGCTGGGTCCAAAGAGAAAGCAGATATATGATTTTCTCTCAGTTCTAGCTTAGCTTCTTTCCTATTTTGTTTTAAAAGTTTACATATTTAGGGGCGCCTGGGTGGCTCAGTCCGTTAAGCATCTGACTTCGGCTCAGGTCACGATCTCGTAGTTTGTGGGTTGAAGCCCGGCGTCGGGCTCTGTGCTGACAGCTCATAGCCTGGAGCCTGCTTCCGATTCTGTGTCTCCCTCTCTCTCTGCCCCTCCCCTGCTCACTCTCTGTCTCTCTCCCTCTCAAGAATAAATGAACATTAAAATTTAAGTTTATATATTTATTTTGACAGAGGGAGGGGGAGGGAGGGACAACCCAAGCAGGCTTCAGCACAGAGCCCGATGCTGGGCTCCATCTCATGAACCGTGAGATCATGACTTGAGCCAAAACCAAGAGTTGGATGGTTAACTGACTGAGCCACCCAGGCACCCCTAGCTTAGCTTCTTCCACGGCAACCAGATTATAGCAAATCAAGTTAAATACAATAAAATAACAGTTCAAGGATACAGAATCCTTCCTTTCCCAGAAGATGCTACTAGGATCAGAGTCACAGGAATTCCAAACTTGGTTACCTATGTAGTCATACTATTGCCACAAAAGGAAAGATGTGGCTGGTCAAAGATAAGATATTCTCACTGCATCATCCCTTCTCTAGCCCCGTAACCAGGAAACACTCCAGTCAAAGCCTGACCAATGTGGGTAAGCCAGACTCCTCAGCCACGTCCTCTGAAGTCTCCATTGTATTAGTCAGGCAGAAATTACTATATACTTGAAATGACGAGTCACAGCTTGTGCAGGGAACGTGATGGACAAAATTAAACTCAGCATTAATGAGTTAAAAAGCCTTTTGGTTTCTGTTTGAAAGGGGCAAGCTCGTTGGCCTATCTAATCTGACAGTGAAAGGTAAAATGATTTATAAGTGACAATTTATAATTTATAAATAATTAGATTGTCCATTCAATGCATGGTTGCAATTTCTATCCAATCAGAGTGCCACCTAGGGCTCCCTGGTAAAATGGGAACATTGCATGGGACACAACTCATCTGAAAAAATATACATTATTTATCAGAAATTCAAATTTAACTAGGAATTCTTTATTTTTATTTGCTCTATCTGGCAACTCTATTGCTTCGTCCAAACAAGTACAAAGAAAGAGCTACTCATTAAAACAAGACTGTAAATGTTCTGGAATGTTGTGCTAAAGGTTCTTGGACTCCTCAGTAGTAGCAACATTTCAATAAATTGACATGTGAATTAACTCTAACGATTTGCATATTGTTTCCTTGGGCACATTTCTAAAAACTTTTCAAAGCTTTCAATAATTTATTTTGTCACAACCTGGCAATCTGTATATTGAAAAAACACTGTGATAGTAACAGGAAAAGTCTTTTCAAATAATTCCAAGTGAGCTTTCCAAAGACTCCCGCCTACTTGTTAAGACTCAAAGATGCGTACTTTAAAATGTTTTCACAGGATTCACCTTATAAATAAAATCTAAGTCAACTTCCAAGTCCCAGAACAGCTCTGCAGAGAAGAGAAACATCCCAAAACCACATGCAGAGTCACCTCATTTTAGTTGCAAGATTCTTGTTCCAGCTCACCTTCCAAAACAATTTCAGTCAAGTAGAAATATTCTGACAATCCCCGCTCTTAGAATGGCAAATGATCCCTGCCTTTTCATTCATTCACTCATTACCTCTCCAAAAAGAGAATGTGCAGCTACCAGAATTTCATACAATTAGTGCTCCAAGAGCGTTTTAAATGCAAACCTATAAGAGGAGAGTAAAAACAAATCAAAGTTAATTGTGACTGGCTGGAACAAAATGCTTAAATGGATACAAGGACGGCTCATCTGCTCATCATTTACCCATTACCTGGGAGACGAACACCTCCTGCTGTGCCTGATTTTTGATACAGATTTACCATTGCCTGCATTCCGCAGACACACGCAAAGGAAGCCCAAACCTTCCTGACTCCCTCTCTCATTATCCTCTTTGCACTTACTAACCTATTCATTCTTAGTTTTTCCTTGCTTGTGTGTTCTTCTTTGCAAGGGGGGCATGCACACAAGGAAAAGTAGAGTTAAAACAACTGGATAAGAAGTTCAGGGACTTCCAGTAAAGCAGTCAGAGGAGGCGCCAGTGTCTGTGTATGAATTACTGACTTCTCTCAATCAGTTCCACGCTGACTTTTGTGATTTTCAGAAACCTCCGCAAGTAGAATGCCAGTCCTTTTGGAAGGCATCCCTTAGGGGGAAAAAAATTGTTGTTAAGGTCTCAGACCTAAATGAAGAGAAATGAAGCCCTCTTATTTGGAGACGTGAGTGTCTTTAATGGCAGGATAGCCTTAAAACCGGACATGAGTGTCCAGATGAAGGACGTGAAGCCAACATCAGTAGTCTGTTGGAAAGTTTGGCTTTTGAAGGCCATGTGTGCCGTTAGCTCTCAGCAATAAAGCCTGATGTTTCAGGAGAAAGACAAACTCATTTCTAACCGGCTGCCTTTCTTCAAATGCCCTTCACCGTAGCTAAGTATCCAAAAAATGGAATATAAAATGTATCTGCCATTGAAAGTTAATGTGTATCTCTGAATTAAATACACACACCAAATTTGAGAAAGTCTGCACAGGATGGTTGGGTTGATATATGAACTTCTTTTTAATTTTTTTTTTAGAAATTCTTTTTTTTTTAATTTTTAGAGAGAGAGAGAGAGCAGAAGCAGGGCAGGGGACAGAGGGAGAGAGAGAGAGAGAGAGAGAGAAAGACGGAGAATCTCAAGTAGGTTTCACTCTCAGTGCAGACCCCAATGTGGGACTTGATCCCATGACCCTGGGATCATGACCTGATCATGACCCTGGATCAAGAGATGCTCAAGTGAGCCACCCAGACGCCCGAGCACATTAACTTCTTTTTTAGATAACTTTCCAAATGAAACTTTTGCAATTACATGTGACCATTAATTATTATTACTATTATTCTTATTAATGATTTCCAGGGAAGGGGGAAGACTCAAAAATTTTTGAAATAACTAATTTTTCTTATTCTATTTGACAATTAAATGGGTGATGTGTAATTGCTATCATCGTATTTACTGGCAATTATCCTCTTTTCACTTTCTAGCTATTTTTTTTTTACTTGTGCATATGGATTACCTAACAGAAAAGTGTAGAGATGACCACATAAATAGCAAATCACGAGTGAAAGTACATTGTATCCTCAGCCAAGTACACCCAAATAGGCTAACTATGTGATGGCTAGAAATGCAGTTCCCACAATTAAAATTGGAGTATAAATAAAACTGGGAAAATCTAGGAGCACACTGATACGGCAGGGGGAAAATAGAGTGTAAAGGATTGACTGGAGGAAAATCGTGGTGCTGTACAAAGGGGTGAGAGTCAGATACAACCGATAGCCAGCATCAGCCTTTCAATCCACTGTTGGCCTGTGTTCCACCTACCACTTCCTCAATGTATCCTTTATGTTATTTTTTCAGGAAAGGACATTCATGACCAATAACAATGTTATAATGATCATAAGTATAGGACTTAAGATACGTTTTTTAAAAACACCTTTAACCGACAATAAAAGCCCCCAAAAGCCATGGGGGTAGTTACCTAGCTCAAGGTTTTATTTAGTGATGGTTCCACTTTTTCACTCACTGCCTGCAAATCAGCATTTTTAGTGGACAAAGGGCTCAGCAGCGGCCTTATGATTGCTTCTTTTCAAATGGTAATGGCTATCCTAACTCCTCTGCCAGGTTTTTCTTACCAGAGCACAAATTGCAGTTTACAAGGCTCTGAGGGAAAAAAAAAAAAAATCTTAGCTGAATATCTTTTTTTTTTTATTCGACAAACTGACATGTAAATTACCCTTTAAGTGCTCCACTCTAGGGCTCTGATCATCTCCTAATTGTCACAGTCAATTGTAGCCAACAGTCTCTTCAATCCCAAGCGCTTTGACAACAAGCACAAGGATCAAAGCAGAATCAGCTCCCTTCAATATCCTTCTGTTTAGGATGCTACAAAACGCCTGAAAAAGAAAGGTGTAAGGGCATTGCTGTAGAGGAAACTGAGAGTAGCAAGTATTACAATAGTCGTTTTCTCCATCTCTAAAATTATGCTGTATAAGCTGCCGTGATCTTTAATCACATGTGCAGAACAAATACATAAACCTCCCGGGCAATTAATATGCTCTTAAGATTATACTAATATGCGAGCTTTACAAACAACACCGTCTCGATGGCTTAGGAAAACTCTGATACAGTGAGGGGATAGCAATCATTTCCTAGCAGCTTGAGCATCAGAAACTGTTATCAAACATATTCTGTATTTCAACATAAATTCCAAAGCATAGTTTTTCTAAGTTTGGTGTCAGGACTCCCTGCTCCCCATTGAAAATTCTTCAGGGTTGTTTTTTTTTTTTTAATTAACCTAGAAATGTCCAACTGAAAATGTGCCCCCAAATACATTTTTTTAAATGTGGCACAAAAACTCATTTCAGAAGATGCTGTTTTCCTTACCAGGGGTGACTCTTGTCTTATTGCTTTACTGGCAAGAAACTAATTAAAAGTCATTACATGATCTGCAAACGTGATTCCTAAGTAAGATGCACTTACCAGGACTACTACTTCACAAACTATGACAATTCTTTCCAACTAAACTGGTTATTATACATCACTAACTTTTTTAAAAAGATACGAATGCTGTTCTCACAAGAAAATTTTCACCCTCTCAAATATAATGATATAAATAATTTGGGGGAAAGAGAAACTCTGTGTAATAAATCTGTATCAAATAGCCGCTTTAAAAATAATCTGAATACTGTCAGAGAAAAAGGACAGGTGGAAAGAAATCAAAGGTGCATGTGACAGCACCTATCCAAGCACCTCCACAGCTTGTCTCTTTGTGCCCGGGGTATTGCACACAAGCAGTGGGTAAGGTCACAAATTGATTGACAGCCTTCCCACTCTCAAGAAAAAAAACTGAAAAAAAAAAAAGAGGCATCGAACACCGCCGGGTTCCTTTCTCAGCAAGTTTGCTCAAATCCCCCTGTAGGGGTTTCCCGGTCTCCCCTCCATTTCACCTTGAATTCTCAGGTTTGATTGAAGAGCTTCACAGAAGGGTCTATTACAGATTGAGGAATGATCCATTTCACATCTGAAGCTCCAAAGAGCTACTTGTGAGGAGTCTCTGAGTGCATTTATCTCACATGTGAAGGTTTCTGCAAAATCAATATGGGTATTTTTCAGTTTGACAAGTCAACGTGAAATATCACATAATAATAGAAAAACAGAGTTGTACATTTAAACACACCCGATACAGTTATCTATGACAAAGCTTATAGTTATTACTCATGGATATCCTCGAGTATGCCTCATCTAAATTCACCCTGAGAACTAGGCTAAAGCACGTAGAAAGAGAAACTGACTGACTACCATGTTTTTGGCTCTTTTGCCCAGATGAATCCAGGTTCTGTGGTGAGAGGAGAGAATGGACAGGAATCATGACCTCCACTACCAACTAGGAAGTGACATGGGAAGTGGGGAGAAAACGACCAGAGGTGAAAAAGAAGAAGAAAACAGAACAAGTGAGAAAACGCACAGAACTTCACACCTAATTAATTGGCAATAACTGGGCAAAAAACGTTCACCCAAAGAACAGTAACCTTGTTTTCTCAAACCCCCCCCCCCACCACCACCATGGTAGCAAACACCAGCAGAATCACTGACATATATGTGTTGGGGTCTGACAATCTTCGGGTGAACTCTGGGTCTATTCTCTTTTCTGCATTAGCTTGAGGAATATGATTTAACTTCTCTAAACCTCTGAGTTTCTCTGCTGGTTATTTTTATCTTAAAATGGGATTAATCAGAAAATTTACCTTACAAGGTTTTGTGAGGACTGAACAAGATGATGCATATAGCACCTGGCACATGGAAAACATTTAATTATTTGTAAATATTGATGAAATTATTATCATTTCCTTATACCTATCCACAAGGTCTCTAGGGTTCTAATCTGGTGCCATTTGTAGTGTTCCCTGGACCCTTTCCACACTGTTTAATGTCCCCAAGGGATATATGACCATTTGGGTGAAAGAGTGTCCTCACTGTATTAACTCTGTGTAGGTCCTAATAGAGGAGTGTAGCCATGCACATGTACTTGCCTTAAAAATGGTCTTCATCCAACCAGGAAGCCTGTTTCTAGCAACTGTGAGAGAGAGAGAGAAAATCAAATGGGACTTTGAGAAAGGAAAAAGCCCAGGCCTACAGACCACATCAGCTGATCACTTAAAGCAAGAAACGAGGTAGGAGATGTAACATATAGTTTTATTTCATATACCAAAATATTTAGTCTTTTTTTTAAGTTTATTTATTTTGAGAGAGACAGAGAGAGAGAGAGAGAGAGAGAGAGAGAGAGAGGGAGGGAGAGCACAAGCGTGGGAAAGGGATAGAGAGAGGGAGAAAGAGAACCCCAAGCAAGTTCCACACTGTCTATGTGATGCAGGGCTCAGTCTCACAAACTGTGACCTGAGCCAAAATCAAGAGTCAAACACATAACTGACCGAACCCCCCAGGTGCCCTGCCAGTATGTTATAATTAATAGTGGGGTTATGTCTATACATTCAACCATAGGAAGAACCTTAAAAAAAATCTCAACAGCATATTGGCAACCAAGATCTGGTTAAGTGACTCACTATAAACACTTATTCCTCTCTATCACATTTTCCTGTAGCTTATTACTACCTAAGTAGTATTAACATCATTTATATTTGATGATCTATGCTTGGATCTGTAGACTGCTTGAAGCATACTTATAATTTTAGGTTAACTCTCCCCACTACACAGAATAAGGCCAGAGTAGGCAAAACATGTGAGTTCAGAAATGTGAAAATTCATGTTAATATAGAAATAAGAAAAGTATCATTATAAAATTCCATTGAAGTTTAAAAACTCTTATCCTGCATTTCAAAGTCAAATAACTAAATACAAATGACTTTGTATTTAATTAATTCAACCAATATGTATCAAGAGCTTAATACATGTAATACTGTTCATTTTTTAGCTACCCTACTGTTCTCCTCCATTATTAAAATTAAGCTATAGCTTTCATTCCAAAACCAAATTAAAATATTTTATTAAATGCTGATATAGAATTACAAGAACAAATTGAAACAATTTCCTACTTAAAAAGGGTCGTTTCCTTAAAAATTTTAATTTATTTGTTTTGGACTCAAAATACATTTTTAGCAAGGAAACAAGTTTATAAATGATAATTAAGTTCCCAGATTGACACATAAAAACCTGTTTAATGTAAAATGTACCTGAAACACACTAGAACCAAGTTTTAAACAACTGTGAGTCATGAGATCTATAAATTTAATCCTTTAGAGGCTTGAGGAGCGTCATCAAACATTGAGTTCCCAAAATCTGGGACGTATCAGGCAACATACCTTAGGTAAGAATAGAGCATCCATGAGTTTGGGTGACTGCTATTCTCAGGATCACACCAATGCCATCATCACCATCATTATCATCATCATCATCATCAATATCATTAACTTCCCATATTTTGCCCATCATTTTAGAGCATGGAGGCTATGAAGATGATGCTAGTAGGTAGCCAATAAGATGACATCTCATCACTATGGAGAATTGCACCAGGGTGTTGGGGCCTCACTCTCTCTGGCACTTAAACCTCTTCCATCATATTCATTTCCCAACCCGGACTTTGAGTATTTAAAAATTGCTTTCAGTCAAGCAAATTAGAGCTCTAAGATATCACTACCCACATTCCAACATTTCCTCCTTCTAGATTTTGCCTTATACTGTGGCCACATCAGACTCCTTAAGCATAGCTTTGAAAAGTCCAGGAAAGGGGGGCTAGCTCAGGACCTATTAACATATTCCTTCGCATGCTGGTAGTACCTCCACAAAACCACAATATTCAAATGAATATTTTCCTTTCTAAAAATCTCAACAGAAAATAATTTTGCAACTTCTCAATTATTTTTATATTTCAAAAGTTACCCTCCTTCATTATCAAGGTTTTCTGCCTTATTCCAGTTTTGGTTTTGATTTTGATTTTCAACTTTACTACTCAAAATTATGAGTGATGGGGCACCTGGAAGAGTGATGGGACTCCACTGGTTAAGTGTCCAACTCTTGATTTCAGCTCAGGTCATGATCTCAGGGTTATGAGACCTAGCCCCACATTGGGCTCTGCAGTGAACAACGTGCCAGTGCAGAACCTGCTTAGGATTTTCTCTCTCTTCCTCTCTTCCTCTCTCTCTGCCTCTCTCTCTCTCAAAAATAAACTTTAAAAAAATTATGTGTGATGCCTGCTTTTCAAGTACTTCATATGTGCCATTAAGTAGTATCCTATAGTTCAACTAATAAAAATGCTAACTATGAACCTTTGTTTCCTACTTTCAAGTAAGAGCACAGTGCCCTACAGTTTGCATCCACCTGAATGACCTCTGGCCTCATCAAACTATAATCACAAAACATATACATACTTCACTTAGAAACTGAATGGAGCAGGAGCTTGGGGGAGGAGAAAATGGGGAGTTCTTGTTTAATGAGTGTAGAGTTTCAGTTTTGCAAGATGAGAAAGTTCTGGAGTTCTATTGCATAACAATGTGAATCTACACTTACCACAGCAGAACTGCAGTTAACTCAAAATGGTTAAGATGGCAAATCTCATGTTATTTTTTTACCACAGTAAAAAAATGTTTAAATAAAATAATGTAGTAAAACTGCTTGAAAAAAAACTACTGCATTAATTCAATAATAAACGAACGATTACAGAACATCTTTTAAAAACTGAATTAAGGATATCCTTATTTTTAGGTGTTAGGCAGCCAAGATCTTGGATTTTAGTCCTAATTTCTTTTCTATGAATATACTGACTGCAAGATTAGCTATAAAGTTTTCAAATCCAAATGGACTTACATATGACTTGATATAAGAGAAACTGCACATGAAAATGCATGTCAAAACTAAATAAATCAATGAAATTTGGATTATAGAATTTCACTTCTCTTCCGAAAGATTCAAAGAGTGAAACACAAGAAAACCACCACTCCCAGGTGCTGTGTTCTGTTACTACACATTGTTACCATTTGAAATCTCAAATTTTAACTGAATTCAATGAATTTCAGTGGACCAAGCAAAAGCTGAAGTCCATTCAGACAAAAATACTCGAACCTAAACCAGACTAATTTTTAGTGGTTTCTCTGTTTTTGTAACAATAATTTCACAATATCTTAACACTCACTTTCTCCTGGGTTTTTTGTTTGTTTGTTTGTTTGTTTGTTTGTTTTACATTTTACTCTGGTTAATTTTTTACCATTATTTATTTATTTACTTTATTATTTTTTCAGAGACAGAGAGAGAGCAGGGAAGAAGGGCAGAGAGAGAGAGAGAGAGAGAGAGAGAGAGAGAGAGAGAATCCCAAGCAGGCTCCACACTTAGTGCAGAGCCCAATGAGATGCTCAATCCCACAACCCTGGGATCATGACCTGGGCTGAAATCAAGAGTTGGATGCTTAACTGACTTAGTGACCCAGATACCCATTTCTTTTTAATCATCTTTTAAAAAATTATATGATAAAATAAAGACTTTTTAGGATTCAGGGTCATAATGCTTTCTCTTTGAACAGGGTGAGCAAATTTATATTCATCCCACAGAAAGGCAGGAGACAGAAACTTCACAATAAGTAGGCAAAAGGAATTACAGAGTAATGAAGGAAGTTAATAGAAACTAGTGTCTTTAATTTATAATCCCACCTCCATGTAAAAAGAATGAAATCAATCAAAAGCAAAGGTAGATGGCTACCTTTTGAAAGTAAGTTCCCAGGAATAAATGGTAGGAAGAAAGTTAATGGGCATGATGCACTGACTCAAAAATTTATTAGAATTTTTTTCTCTGCTATGTACTCTTCTCCAATCATTTGATCATCTAATGGTTTGTTGTTAACATTCATTCTTATAGTCTGTACAGTTTATTAGATTAGGGCAGAACCTTAAAGCCCACTGTGAATTTGCAGTTTATAACAACACTAATAGTTTTAATAATAATAGTTTTAATAATAATATAATAACTAATATCTCAGCATTTACATTATCTCCTTGGAACAACTATATGAGGTGTCACTATCCCTCTAAGATATGAGGAAACTGAGGCTTTGAGAGATTAAATAACTTGGCTGAAACCACACACTAAAAAAGGCTGTGCCCTTAACCACAAAGCTACCCCTGCATCTTGATGAATTGCTACGAGTGTGAATTTCAGTGTAGATTCTTCATCTGCATCATCCATTATAAACCCTTATTTATCTTCTTGATAAGTGAGCTTCCTCCTGCTTTGGGGGTCTCCTATTGCCCAATAGTTCCTGAATAGAAACCATGTCTTGGACACAGACACTTGTTCTGATTGACTCCACGACTGAACCAAATGTAGTCAATGGTGAACAAGGTCATTGACCAGCAGCAGCAGCTCCCTTTGTCCCACAGCTACCACTCCAAGTATTCACCAAGCAGCCCGTTATAAACCATTCACTACAGAGAACAGCATCCATAATGGCAAGTCTTTTGAAATCCACTTGAATTCAGGACTATAATCACTAGCAATTCAGGGTATTCCAGAAGACGCTACTACCTTTGCAAATTACCATAATCAACATCAGTGAAGAACATAATGGCCAACACAATGGGCCTTTTCATTTCCCTGCTTCAGATCCGGATCCTCTTCCCCTAGACCTCTCTATGCCCAGGTGAATAGATTCATGCTATTCCTAGTGTAAACAGAGTGAGGACCCACTCTCACATCTTACTCAGGACAAGCCTAAGTATCCAAGAATAGCAAAGCTAGAATCCTAAGGACACTGTAAGTCGTGCCATGAAACTATATAGAAGAAAAATATGGTCTAAAGAAGTAAAATGATTTGCCCAAGTTCATAAGCTAATGAGCAGAAAAAGAGAGACTTTACTGCAAGTCCAGTGCATTTTCCACTTGGAAGACTTTTACTTTTATTTTTTTTTAATCTTTTTTTAAGTTTATATATTTATTTTGAGAGAGAGAGCACGTGCATGGATGCATGTGGGGGAGGGGCAGAGAGAGAGGCAGAGAGAGGGGGAGGAGAAAGAATCCCAAACAGGATCCGCATTGTCAGCATGGACCCGGACCAGACCTGGGCTCAAATTCACGAAACAGGAAGGTCATGACCTGAGCCGAAATCAAGAGTCACACTTAACCAACTGAGCCATCCAGGCACTCCTCCACTTGAAGACTTTAAACAAAAAGCCTACTATGTGTCAAATACAGTACTATGTATTGTACATACAGTATTTCATATAATCCTCACAACCTTCACAAAAAAAAATAGTGTTACTCTTCTTATAAGTAAGAAAGATTAAGTAATTTAGTTAAATTCACATGGCTAGAAAGTAACAGCTGTAGGGCTCAGCTATCAACACCTTACTTTTAATATAATGGTCAAATTCCTTTTAAAAAACAAAAGAAACAAACAAAAACTAGAAAACAAACAAAAAAAACCCCACAACTAACCCAGAAAGGATTATACCACTAGACAGTGGCGAATTTTCTTCTTCTCAATAGATTACAGAAGAAAAGGTATAAAATGAAGGCCTGCGGAATTGAAAAAAAAACTAAAGTAAAGGTGTTGAAGGATGCCTGGGTGGCTCAGTTGGTTAAGCGGCTGACTTTGGCCCAGGGGTGATCTCACGGCTCCTGAGTTCAAGCCTTGCTTTGGGCTCTCTGCTGTCAGTGCAGAGCCCCCCCTCCCCAAGCCCAGATCCTCTGTCCCCCTCTCTCTGCCCCTCCCCTCCTCTCAAAATAAACATTTTTTTAAAATGTAAAGTAAAAGTGTTGCATGAATATACTGGTATTTCTTTTTTATTTTTTTCCCAAAAGGATTTAAGATGATTTATCAAACAAACAAAAACAACGCAAAACACATCTGATAATAAGATAAACTAAATTTAAAATCGACGAATAAAATGAGTCTAAGGGAAACTACAATGAAATTAAAAGACAAAATTATTGCAAGGAAGTCTTACGTACTTGCCAGCAGTATCTATAAATTTGAACTGGAGCTTTCAGACAGGCCACATGAAGAGGGAAATATGATTCACTGCATGGATCGGAGTGTCCCTAACACAAAGAATATGCCATTTGCTCGGCAGGACGCAATTATTCCTGGTTCTGAGACCATAGAGAAATTTGTCCCTGTGGCCCTCCTCGAGAAGGCATAGCACAGAACAAGGAAGTGTCACCTCGACAGTATGCTGCCAGCCTGCAGAGCAATGCGCTGCATACGGTTATTTAATGCACCGTTTGTTAGTGCCAGGTCACAGCATTTAGTCATGGCAGTTCTTTGGGGATAGCATGCCGAATGTGAGGGTGTGAAAGCCCTGCATAAATTCAACACTAATGCTAATTCCCATAACATCTTTGCTAGGACACCCAACGTGTCCACTGGAGGTATTTAGTCCCCTTCCACTCGCTCGCTCCATCTGAACACAAGGCACATCTCCTAACCTCTTCTGACGAAGAACAGATCGAAGCTGGTAGTCTCTGCACGAGACTCAGTCTCAAGTTGGCCTGAGGAGAATGAGTGAAGTGGGCAGAGCAAAGCCAGGCCAAGAGAGCCAGTTCGACAGTGGTGTGCTCACAGGTTGTGTCAGTTCATTGGTCAGATACAGACAGGCCCACCATTCCCGGGCTTTGCAGAGAGCTCCAGTTGCCGCTGGCAAACTCCTGTTAGCAGCCGTTACTCCCACTCCTTTATTCACTCAGTCATTGAGTTGACCAGTGTCTATTAGTAGTTATTATGGTGACGTGCCCGGGAAGCATAGCTGGACAAGACTCACGGTGCCCCTTCCTAACAAAGCTTGTCGGTTCCCCTCTACCTGAAGATGCTCTTAATTTACACAACTCAAGAAAAAAGCATTGAGCTGGAGAACTAATAACTAAAACCCTACATCCTACCTCTTTTTCCGAAAGGCTGTGGAAGGATTCACCTGGGAATCTGGAGAGCAGCCCTTCCTTGGGATTAACTAAAGACTGTGGCCTTGCGATTCATTTCAGTAGTCCATGCCTTTGGTTGTCTCATCTATCAAGAATGAAACTAATATGCAACAAATACATCATAATATACTGTGAAAGATTAAAAAGAGTAAGTTATGAAAGCTAAAAACACTATGGAAGTATTACCTCTAAAATGTGTCCATCTTGGGGGTGCCTGGGCGGCTCAGTCAGTTAAGCGTTCGACTCTTAATTTCAGCTCAGGTTCTGATGTCACAGTTTGTGAGTTTGAGCCCTGTGGCTGCCTGCGTGGGATTTTCTTTCTTTCCCTCTCTCTTTCTGCCCCTCCCCCACACTCTCTCAAAATAAATAAATCAACTTTAAAAAATAAAAATAATATATGCATGTTGATAAAATGGACCCTTAAATTATTATTACATAAGTACGCCTGAGTGTCTGTCATAATTAGAAACTTGTGGCTAAGAATACAAGATAATGACGGGCACCTGGCTGGCTCAGTTGGTAGAGCATGTGACTCTTGATCTAGGGGTCATGAGTTCGAGTGTAGAGTTTGTATGAAGAGATTACTAAACAAAAATCAGAAGAAGAAGAAGAAGACAACAGGATAATAAAAAATAATTTAAAATAATAAAATATAATAAAAATATAATAAAAAAATTTAAAAATGAACAATTTATTCTACCTAAACGCTAGACAACTGTATCAATAACATTTTATGGCTTGCACTGAAGGACTCACCAAATTACAAATACAGCCCTTCTAGAATGTTAAAAACATAGTTAGGACTGGCCTGAAATGGAAGCACCCATGTACTCTTATCTGTTGATGTGCAAACAGTATGGTTATGTAAGGAGTAAAAAATCAAAATAATAGTCATTTTACATTATCAAAGTTCAGAGCATACTAAGAAATAACTCTGCCCCAGAGAGAGTTCTACATTCATTTATAACCCCTCTCTAACTGAAACTAGAATTGTCATCTTCTTTCCCTAACTTGCAAGTTATACCAAAGGCATGTAGTCAACTGGAAAACAAAGAGCACATCTCCTGACTGTACAGATTAAACCAATTTTAAGCATTTTAACATAAAAGCATATATCACAAGATGCACTGCACAGTATTATTCATACAAGGTCAAATTCTTACCTTTTCCTCATTCGGGTTGGCTACCACATATTGGGTACTTAAGGATTGGATCCATTGCTTTCCAAGTTGCCTGTCTGCTTACCGTAAAATATTTCACTGAAAGTAAAGGGATCCCTTTCTTGAATGGTGGCAAGTGTGGAGAGTGCGCCACGAAGGCCTTGGGCACACTGTGAGAGTGCCTCGCGCTGCCTGCCCACCTCCAAATGCTGCACTCTGCCCCTCTAATGCATGTGAACCTTTCTACCTAATCCTATTATCACCAAGTTCTGCTTCTGCTTTTGTCTCTTAGCTAAAGAAGATGAGTAAGTCTTCAGAGGAAATGGTCTACTGTGGACAGGTGTTTGACAAACCTCCCTGGAAGGTGAAGAACTGCAGCATCTAGCTGTGCTAGGACTTCTGCAGCAGCACCTACAACATGTACTGGAAGTCCTGGAACCTCCCCACTGCAGGTGTTGTCACCCAGTGCTACTGAAACATGGGCACCCAGCACAAGTGCCTGGGCACATTCAATCCAGATCATGAAGATGTAGGAGATTGCAGCCAGCAAGTGCCGCTGAGTGGCAGTCAAGCAGTTGCATGACTTCAAGATCAAATTCCCACTGCCTCACCAGATCCTACATCAGCAGCACAAGCCATGCTTAACCACCAAGAGGCCCAAAACTTTCTTGCAGATGCAGAGCCTCCCTGTCCCCACGTTTGCCCAAATAAACTCCTTGGAAAAATCAGGATGCTAAGAAAGAAAAAGGGAAGAAAAGAAGGAAAGAAAGAAAGGAAAGAGAAGGAAAGAAAGAAAGAAAGAAAGAAAGAAAGAAAGAAAGAAAGAAAAGGACTCACAAAGAGAGCTCAGGTTCAAGATGGCAACCTAGGAAGATCCTGAAGTCATCTTCTCCCATAGACATAACAAATCTACAGCTACATATTGAATAATTTTCTCTGAAGAAGTTCTGAAAACTCGATTAACAATGCCTCCACAACAAAAGATAAAAGAGCCACATCAAGATAGGTAGAAGAGGCAGAGATGTGCTCCTGCTAAAATCCCACCTCAGGCCCAGCAACCCACAATCAGCAGGGACCTCAACAACATGAAACTTTTCCTTGAGGACCAAGAGATTCATGTCTCCACATCAGGCATCCCAACTCTTGGGTCCTGCATCAGAAAGATGAGCCCCCCAAATCTAAAACCAATGGGGATTATGCCCAAGAGAACCAAAGAACTATAGGAAACAGAGAACCTGCCCTTAAAGGACTCACACCTGCAAACTCTCTCACCCCAGGACCTAGCACAAGAGCAGCAGTTAGAAAAGCACCTATATCACATATGAAGGAGATCTACTTACCAATCTTAAAGCAAGTGCTGGAGAGCTGGAAAACCAATGGAACTGTCTCTGGGGATGGAAGTTCTGGCAGGCACCACTCTTGGATCTCATTCTACCTTGTTAATGTCAGCACTGGCAGGTGCCACTTTGGCAATCTCCCTCTAACCTGCTGGTACGTGTGAGCACACCCTCCCCCCGCACACACCACAGCCATACCACAGGCAGCCAGCCAGCCAGGCACCCCACATACCCAATGCTACAGCCCTGGCCCAGCCATAACCATCAGCAGCCATGTGCAACTTACACAGGGAATGCCACTTGAGCCCTGGCTCTGGTGGCCAGAGGGGATTGCATTTCTGGGCCCAGTGGCTCACCTTCTACACAAGGCCACTCCTACAAGATTGGGAGAGGTAACTGTTTCACCTTATAGAAACAAGCACAGAGAATCAGTCAAAGTGAAGAGACAGAGGAATGCATTCTAAAAGAAAGATCAAGACAAAGCCTCAGAAAAAGACCTTAGTGAAGTGAAGATAAGTAATCTACCTGATAAAGTTCAAGTAATGGTCATAAAGATGCTCGCCAAACTTGGGAGAACAGATGAACACAGAACTTCAACAAGTAGATATAAAATATTAAAAAGTACCAAACAGAAGTCACAGAGCTGAAGAACATAATAATTGAACTAAAAAATATACTACAGGTTCAAAAGTAGACTGAATAAAGCAGAACTAATCAGCAAGCTGGAAGACAAAACAATACTAAAGAAAGCCATCAAACCACAATGGAAAAGAGAAAGAGAAGAGAAAAGGAATGGAGAGGAACTACAAAATGGCCCGAAAACAATTAACAAAACGGCAACAAGTTATACCTATCAATAATTACTTTAAATGTAAACAGATTAAATTCTCCAATCAAAAGACATGCACTGTGGCTAAATGGATAAAAAACAAGATGCCTCTCTATGTTGCCTACAAGGGACTCACTTCAGAAGTATACACACAGACTGAAAGTGAAGGGATGGAAAAAGGCAAACAAATTGAAATTTTTAAAAAGCTGATGTAGCTACATTTATATCAAATGAAAAGGTTTTAAAAACAAAAACTAAAATAAAATATAAAGACATTGCATAATGATAAAGGAGTCAATCCAGCAAGTATGCTTAACATTTATAAATATACACATACCCAACATAGAAGCAATAAAATATATAAAGCAAAGATTAACAGACCTAAAGGGAGAAATTGACAGCAACACAATAAGAGTGGGGGAGTTTAACACCCCACTTATATCAATTGGATAGATCACCCAGACAGAAAATCAATAAGGAAACATCAGCCTTAAATGACACATTAGTCTAGATCACTTTATTAATAGACATATATACACAGAACATTCTATCTGAAAACAGAAGAATACAAATTTCTCTGAAGAGCAGATGGAACATTCTCCAGTATAGATCACATTAGGCCACAAAACAAATCTCAAGAAGAATGAAGTCATATCAAGTATATTTTCCAACCACAATGGTATAAAACTAGAAAAACTGGAAAAGTTACAAAAATGTGAAAACGAAACAGCATGCTACTGAACAACCAACAGATCATCAAAGAAATCAAAGAGAAATCAAAAAATATCTAGAGACAAATGAAAGCAGAAATATGGCATACCAAAACCTAAGGATGTAGCAAAGGAGGATATAAAAGGGAAGTTCATGCCAGTAACAAGCCTAAGTCAAGAAATAAGAAAAATCTCAAATAAACAATGTAACTTTACAACCGAAGGAACTATAAAAAGAACAAACAAAACTCACAGTTAGTAGAAGGAAAGAAATAATAAAAATCAGAGCAGAAATAAATGAAATAGAGACTAAAAAAACAAATAGAAAAGGTCAACAAAACTAAGAGCTGTTTCTTTGAAAAGATAGACAAAATTAACAAACGTTTAGCTAGACTCACCAAGAAAATGAGAAGGCTCAATTAAATAAAATCAGAAATAAGACAAGTGAAACAACAAATGGTACCACAGACACACAAAGGATTATGAGTCTACGATAAACAATTCTATGCCCACAAACTGGACAACCTAGAAGACATGAATAAATACCTGGAAATATACAATCTTCCAAGACTGACTCATGAAAAAATAGATTCTGAATAGATCAAATAGAGAGATTGAATGAGTAATCAGAAACCTCCCAACATACAAAAGTCCAGGATCAGATGGCTTTCTGGTGAATTCTACCAAACACTCAAGAAGATTTAATACTTATCTTTTTCAAACTTCTCCACAAAATTGAAGAGGAGGGAATGCCTTCCAAACACTTTCTCTGAAGCCAGCATTATACTGATACCAAAACCAGACAAAGACATCATACAAAAAAAGAAAATTATAGGCCAAGATCCTTGTACTGGGATATTAAAAATATATACAAAAATCTTCAACAAAATGTTAGCAAATGGAATCCAAGAACACATTAAAAAGATCATACACCGTGGGGCACCTGGATGCTCAGTTGGTTAAGCGTCCAACTTCATCTCAGGTCATGATCTCAAGATTCATGAGTGCAAGCTCCACATCGGGCTCTGTGCTGACAGCTCGGAGCCTGGAGCCTGCTTCAGATTCTGTGTCTCCCTCTCTCTCTGCCCCTCCCCTGCTCACGCTCTGTCTCTCTCAAAAATAAACATTAAAAAAATTTTTTTAAAGATCATACACCATGATCAAAGTGGGATTTATTCTAATGACGCAAGGATGGTTCAACATCTGCAGATCAGAAATAAAATAGCAATGCCCAGTATCTTCACTTTAAAAAAAAAAAAAAGATTTTATTTGTAAGTAATCTTGATACCTAACATGGGGCTTGAACTCCCAACCCCTCAAGAGTCACACACTCTACTGACTGAGCCAGCCAGGCATCCCATCCTCACTTTTACTCCACATAGTATTGGAAGTCCTACCACAGCAATTAGGCAGAGAAAAAAAAGAAAGAAAGAAAGAAAGAAAGAAAGAAAGAAAGAAAGAAAGGAAGGAAGGAAGGAAGGAAGGAAGGAAGGAAGGAAGGAAGGAAGGAAGAAAGAGAGAAATTCATCCAAACTGGAAAGGAAAAGTATTTGTTACTTGTTGTGGATGACATGGTACTATGTTTAGATAACCCTAAGGACTCCACTAAAAATGGTTAGAGCTAATAAATGAATTTGGTAAAGCTGCAGGATACAAAATTAATATACAAAAATCTGTTACACTTCCATACACTAATATTGAACTATAACCAACAGAAATCAAGAATACAATTCCATATACAACTGCATCAAAAGGAACAAAATACCTAGGAATAAATTTAACCAAGGAGGTGAAAGACCTGTACCCTGAGGTACAACTATAAGACATTGGTGAAAGAAATTGAAGAAGACATAAATAAGTGGAAGGATATTCCATGATCATGGATTGGAAGAATTAATATTGTAAAATTATCCATACTACCTGAAGCAATACAGATTCAATGCAATCTCTATCAAATTCTAATGGCATTATTCACAGAACTTAAACAAATAATTACACAATTTATATGGAACCTCAAAAGACTCCGAAGAACCAAGACAATCTTGAAAAGAACAAATCCAGAAGTATCAGGCTCTGTGATTTCAAACTATAATATAAAGCCACAGTAATTGAAACAATATGTATTGGCATAAAAATAGACACATAGATCTCTGGAATATAATAGAGAGTCCAGAAATAAACTCATGCATGTATGGTCAATTAATTTATGACAAAGGGGTCAGGAATGTACAACGAGTAAAGGATGGTCTCTTCAAAAAATGGTGCTAAAAAAAAAAAATGGTGTGCCACTACCTGTGCAAGAATGAAACTGGACCACTGCCTTGCACCATTTATGAAAATAAACACAAAATGGATTAAAGACGTTAATGTTAGACCTGAAAACATAAAATTCCTAGAAGAAAACATAGGCAGTAACCTCCTTGATATTGGTTGTGGTGATAGTTTTTTGACTCTGACTACAAAGGCAAGGGAAACAAAAGCAAAAATAAATGGGATCACATCAAACTAAAAAGCTTCTGCATAGCTCTTTCTGCCATCTTGGAGCCTGTGGAGGCCCTGTGGGAAAAGTAGCCTCCATAGACTCCAAGATTCTCCTAATACTCTTTTTGACAGGACTCCTAAAATGACAAATATGTCTGGAAGGCTGTAGTCCAAGGCCATATTTGCTGGCTATAAGTGGGTTCTCTAGAACCAGAGGGAGAACACAGCCCTTCTTAAAATTGAAGGTGTTTATGCTTGAGATGAAACTGAATTCCACCTAGGCCAAGAAATGTGCTTATGTGTAGAAAGCAAAGAACAACACAGTGACTCCGGGTGGCAAACTGAACAAAACCAGAGTAATCTGTGGAAAAGTAACTCATGCTCATGGAAACAGTGGCATGATTTGCCAAATTCCAAAGCAACCTTCCTGCTAAAACCATTGGCCACAGAATCCATGTGATGCTGTACCCCTCAAGGATTTAAACTTACTGAAAAGTAAATAAAGGTATAGATTTGTTCTCTTGTAAAAAAAAAAAAAAGAAAAGATAAAGAAAAACAAAGAAAAGGCTTCTGCATAGCTAAGGAAACCATAAACAAAGTGGAAGGCAACCTACTAAACTGGAGAAGATATTTGCCAATCTGGTAAGGGGTTGATATCCAGAATATGCAAAGAACTACAACTCAACAACAACAACAACAAATCTGATTAAAAAATGGGCAGATGATCTAATAGACATTTTTCTAGTGAAGATATACAGATGACTAAGAAGCACATAATTAGATGTTCAATATCACTAATCATCAGGGAAATGCAAATCAAAAGCCACAATGAGATATCATTTTATACCTATCAGAATGGCAAGTATCAAAAAGACAGAAATAACAAGTGTTGGTGAGGATGCAGAGAAAAGGGAATCCATGTGCACTATTGGTGGGAATGTAAACTGGTATGGCCACCATGGAAAACAATATAGAGGTTCCTTAAAAAATTAAAAATAGAGTTACCATATGATTCACCAATTCCATTACTGGGTATCTATCTGAAGAAAACAAAGACACTAATTTGGAAAGATATATTCATCCTATGTTCACTGCAATATTATTTGCAATAGACAAGATATGGAAATCACCTAAAAGTCCATTGACGGATAAATGGATAAAGAAGACAGAGTAAAAATTTACAATGGAATACTAATTAGCTGTAAATAGGAATGAAATCTCGCCATTTGCAACAACATAGTAGATCTTGAAGGCATTTAATAAGTGAAATAAGTCAAACAGAAAAAGACAAATACTCATTTACGTGGAATCTAACAAACAAAACAAAACTAAATCCAGACTCATAGGCCCAGAGAAAAGAGTGGTGGTTGCCTGAGAGCAGATAGATGGGGGAATGGGTAATGGGGATCAAGAGGTATAAACTTCTAGTTATAAAATAAGTAAGTCATGGGGAGGTAATGTATAGAAGCGGGAATACATTCGGTAGCGTTGTGTTAACTTGTATGGTGACAGATGTGACTAGACATTGCAGTGATCAGTTCACAGTGTATACGAAAGTTGAATCATTGTGCTGTATACATAAAACTAATATGATATTGCATGTCAATTACACTTCAATAAAAAAGAAAAGACTCACTTTATAAAGAAATAATACTTTATAAAGAAATAAAGCTAGGCATCTATGTAATGTTCTCGTAGCGCCTTTTAAAATACACCTAACCTCTTACTTTTTCCCACCTAGTCTCTCAGATTTGAGGCCCTTTAAATGCCCTGCAGACCCTATGCACCTGATCAATGATATCAAGCAGATTAAAATGTACCCATATCCCATATTAAATAGAATCATTTCACTGTAAAATTTTTGAAAGGATTTTTACAATTTTGTTTTTGAAACTTTAGGCCTTGGGTAACATGCCTAACTTATAACCAGCTACGATTTCTAAGTGATCAGCAAGCACGTAGAGGAATGTTTGCAATTTAACTTAAAAACTGTTTTCAAATGCAGTGACATTTTTATGATACTTTTTGAAAATGAATGAAGCTGACACAATATTGCATTTTGCTTAGTTATTAACCTGGCCTCCGTACTTCTAATATGCAACCAGTATCTTGTGATCAGGCCTTAAATATTTCCCCAGGCCTGTAAAACTTGGCAACTCTGGAGTGCCTTCAGTTTATTATGAATTAGGCCCACCCACGACAGCCCCCGATGTCATCTCCACCAGAGATCTAGCATAGGAGTCCTTGTGGACTGAACCACCAAACACCCAGCCCAAGGGTTGGTCACTGTGTGGTACTGTCTGGTCTTCTCTGCTGATAGTCTGGCACTGGCCAGCCAGTCTTCTAGCAAGCAGTCCACGCCCAGATGGGATACCTTCTTTGAGCTTTCAGAACTCCTCGAGGTCTGGTGGCTACACTTAGCTCCTTATTTGAAGCTTTTCTTTTTTCACATCTTTCAAATAAAATCTTTTGTTGAGGTTCAGCTTGACATTAGAAGCTTGATATAATATATAACTGACCACATTCCCCCTCACCCACAAAAAAAAAAGAAAAAGAAAATTACTCTGGAAAAAGCCTTCAGAAATAAATGGACAAAACATATACCCCCTAACATCTCATATTCAGTCTTGGGCTTCTTGAAGGCAACATTGCAGCTAATAGCCCAGCCTCCCCACCTCTACTGAACTGTTCTGGGGCCAGAAGTCTCCCAGCCCACCACTCCCAACCAATAACCCCACATCCTTTACACTGTGCTACTTTTTAAAATGTTTATTTATTTTTGAGAGAGAGAGAGAGAGAGAAAGAGGAAGAATGTAAGCGGGGGAAGGGGCAGAGGGAGCCATGAGTAGGGGCTCAAACTCATGAACCAAACATTGAGATCATGACTTGAGCTGAAATCAGACACTTCACTGATTGAGCCACCCTGACGCCCCCAGTATGCGGTGCTATTCTAAAGGGAAAATTGGAAACTGTGTAGGTAAACATGGCGTATTGTTCAAATTTAAAATTCTGGGGAGATTTTTCAATATTTACAATTCTGATTTCTTTGTAGAGGTTCCTAAAATAATGACACTATTAAACCTTAAAATTAATACCCTACATTGGGCACAAATGCTCTGCCTTTTATGAGCATCTTCCCTAATCCATTCTTTCTCTTTATTCATTTAATATCGGTTGAGCCCCTCTTCTGTGCCAGATACCATGCTGAGCCCTGGTGAGTACAGCAGACGGAGTCCCTGGGAATAAAGAAGGCAGCAATTGCAACCCATCGTATCGTGGTGTCTTCTGTAAGTGCTTCGCATGGCTAATGTAAACCTGTTTTACTAAAATTCAACCCCATTTCTCCTTGTTCAGCCCATGGAGTAGGTAAACAACAGCCAATCACTATCCTTTCCAACATAGGTTTCCTGATACTTGAAACACTCAAATTTCTTTTTTCTTGCTCAAAATAAACATATTTTTCCACAAAGAAGATTAGATTTGATGTGTGCAACAAGCCAATGTAACTCCTTTGCCGTGTCATCACATTGTCATTGATATGAAAATATAGAATATAACTTTTCAGTCACATTGAAAGGATAAAGGAAAATAGAGTCCCAAGCGATCAACCAGTTTCTTAGGCATTAATCTACACACTAATCCTGATAATACCATTCTAAAAAAACTGCACTAAAATGAAACAAAAATTTTGCCTCATTGCACAAGCTGAGAAAAAATAACTAATAGGTCTCTATCCCATATGACTCATATCTGCGTACGCTGCCCCCGAAGAAATCAAGACACACTGTCACTGAACAACATTATTATCCCTTAAGAAGGACTGTAAAATGTGTACATCACTCATTCGTTGACATTGAACTTGTGCCAAAACTATTAAGAGCACATATTAATACATATCCCAAATGTGTAGGAATGACTACAGAATAAAACACAAAATGAAATCGGTACTCACTATTAATTTGTCTTTTATAAATGATTAAGTAAAGCATACGAAGGAAATAAAAGGGCAATAAATACCCTTTTATCACAAACCGGGGGATTTCTCTTACTCTGGGCTTGCATACAACCAGTTTAGAAATATGCATAATTGCCTATGGTCAACATCATATCACTGCCAGATCACACATTAAACAGATAACCACTATTATTATAAAAGCGACTTCCTTGACCTCATATTTTGGTCTGGCTAGAAATTCCTGTATTTTCCCAGATCAGCTGTTACACAGTGCCAATCTCATGTTGTGCGTGTCACTTTGCCCCAGTATAAGTGACCAGCGCCTTATAGAGCTCACTCAAAGACACGCTTATATGCATAGGAATAGCAGAAGTTCGAGAAATATGATCATAGTTCTTACAGTGCTTTTTAAAATCTCGTCTATGTGTGTTTTTCTATTATAGCTAAGGTACAGTGTGTGTTATTTGGCAGCTGAATTTGACATGAAAATATAAAAGGTTTGGGCAACCACATATTTGGAAATAGAAATCTTTCCTGAAAACATGGCTTTGGTTTTTAAACACAGCTAAATTTCTGGAAACTTCAATTTGTTAAAGACAGCCAAGACTTCAATCATATTTAACATATTCCTGGGGTTTACATATAGTGTTTCAAAGTAATAAACAACATCTTGTTTGGAGTAGCATGAAGAAAATGAGGCAAGCACTTCTTTAGAGTAAAAGCTCCACTTTTAAAAATAGTTTGGAGACTCATTCTTATGTTGGTAAAATCACAAAACACTATTCAGCAAACAAAACATGATGAGCTCAATTCAAGTTGGTAAACATTTTTAGCTGGCTTCATTTGTAGTAAGAATTTTAATGTAACCATAACTTCAAGAATACATCCCTTATAATAGAAACTTGAGGGGCAAAACTTTTTTTTAATTGTTAATAAGAACGACGGTGTCAAGTTGGCATTTGAAAATCGGAAGAGATGTGATGACAGCAGTGAATTCATTGTTTGAACAAGTTTAAAAATCACATTACAGTGCACTAAAATGCACCCACATTTACTCATGAGCAGGCTCACTGCAGTAACCAACAAGTCCCAGGTCTGATTCAATAGCAGACAATAGACTCCTTTAAGGTAGCATCTATATAGCCACCTTCCCTCCGGCACATAAAACTAACAGTAAAGTTGTAAATCTTTCACATGCTTTTGTCTCATTGGTCTAAACATAACACTGATGTCTAAAAAATCTTAAATCACTTAGTAAAAATAACAAGCCCTTTTCAATAAGCAAAACATGAGGAATCAAAATAGTACCATTCAAGGAAAGGAAGGAGCTTCCTCTATACTCTTTATAACAAGTAGGTCAGAATTCATTTAACCATGCTTTTTCCCTAAACAGATTCAGTGAACATAAAATCTGTTGTAAGAACAATTATAGATTCACATCTAGATAATTGAGGGCAAACCAACTAATAAGCATTGGAACATCTTGCTCTGTGGTCAACATTCCCTAATTTTGCCTACATGTTATTCTGAACTTGTTTTTATAATCAATATTTTATTTCTGGGGGTTAGTAGGCAAAACATGGGAATTTGTCTGAAGGTTTAAAAGTTGGTTGAGATACTACCTCACACCCATCAGGATAGACGTGCTCCAAAACAGAAAATAACAAGTGTTGGCGAGGACGTGGAGACATTGGAGCCCTCATGCCCTGTGGGTGGGAATATTAAATGGTGTGGCCACTACACGAAATGGTGTGTCAGTTCCTCAGAATGTTAAAAAGATTTACCACCTAACCCAGCAATTCTACTTTGGGGTATATACCCAAAAGAACTGGAAGGAGAGTCTCGAAGAGATATTGGTACACCCATGATACAGCAGCATTATTTCATAATGGCCAAACGGTGGGCGCAACCCAAGGATCAATTAATGAGAGCATGTAAGCAAATGTACAATGGAATATTGTTCAACCTTAAAAAGGAATGAAATTTTGACAGATGCTACAACATGGACGAACCTAGAGGATGTTCCGCTACGTGAAATAGGCCACTTACAAAAAGACAAATACTCTTATGCGAAGTGCCTTGACTAGTCAAATTCATAAAGACAGAAAGTAGAATGGTAGTTCCCAGGGCTGGGGGTGGGGGAGAATAGGAAGTTGTAGTTTAATGGGTACAGAGTTTCAGTTTTGCAAGAAGAAAAGAGATCCACAGATCACTTGCACAACAACACGAATATACTTAATACTCCTGAACTGTATACTTAAAACTGGTTAAGATGGTAAATTTTACGTGATGTGTATTTTGTCACAAGTAAATGTTTTTAAACATCGAAATAAATTAGATAGATAGACAGACAGACAAAGTCTGTAGCCTGAAGATCAAGGCCAAGCCTGTTACATCATTTTATCATTGAATCTTGACAGCAACACAGGCCATGAGTGATAGTATGTCCATGTTACAGGTGGGACAGCTAAGGCCCAAACCTCGAACCTCAGAAAAGAACACATTTCTAGCAAGTGGAGGGTTTGTGAGATAAATGAGTCCACACCTACACTGTGTTCAGTAGCACACTCTGGCTCTCACGCTGACATTAACACCTTACTGCAAATCCCTGTCGTTTACTCTCAGGGTCCCAAACAGCAAGCATTGTCATTATTCAATCACCCACGTGTGAGTTGGTCTTCATCTTGCATCCATTTATTCAGCACTAAATAGGCACTGGGATAGAAAGACAGGATGCCTGGCTTGCATGGTTTAGCATCCAGCAAATAAAAACAGATACGAAAGCAAAAGCCCTGCATGTAAGCAGCAATAAAGCAGATGCATAGCCTTTAGTTGGAGCCCACAGGAGGAAGGGAGAATGCCCTGATGAACGAAAGAACGAAGGCAAGTTCTGCCTTCTAGGCACTTTTATCTAAGACCAACTCCGATGGCTTCAAAGGGGCCGAAGACGTGCTCCTGTGACTTCTGCGGTGATGACTGCCTCTCTGTTTGCCTTTTCATCCTTGCCTCCCTCACTCGTTCAAGATGAAAATACCCCCGTTTTTTAGTAGAGGAGGGAAGCCCTAAAAAGTCTATGTTAAATGTCTCTTGGTAAAAGACGTTTCTGATCTAAAAGAGGAAAGGATTTGTAAAAATCTCCAACCATCCACTTAGAGAAAAAATACTATGAAATATTAAGTGTTTGGCCAAACTTCTCTTCCTACAGTCTAACGATGGACAAATATCAGGAGGAAAAAAAAGGAAAATCAATATTTTAAAGCTATTTGCCTCACTGATACACAGCTTAGACTCTCTCAAAGTCCTTACCAAAAAAAAAAAAAAAAAAAAAAAGAAAAGATACTTTGCAGTCGTTTTCCAGAGGAATAAAGTTTTATATTTTCCCTATGCAAGCAAGAAGTGATAAGATACAGTAATTTTGGTAATAAACCTTAAGACTTTAAAATTCAAAAGGAAATGTCTATAGAGTCACGTCTAGATACGCCTAGCAGAACTTTGAAAGTACACGCACTAAAGAGTGTAAGGTTGTTGTGCAACCTTAGAGGGATGGGGAAGTCTTTTGCTTCTAATTTTATATGATTTTTATGAATGTACAATATACTTTTTGGCATTTTTCAAATAAAAAAGGAAAAGCAGACAAGATTAATAAATGCTTTCATATATGCATATTGCAGGATTAAAGAAGGAAGTCCATCGTCAATGACTATGTTGATTTACATAACAGACACCTTTATCCTTCGTTAACAGGAAGTACTATAGCACAGTGGTTAGAAGTGGGGGTTTTTAAGTCAGACAGACTTTGGTTTGAATTCAAGCCTCATTCTTACTGGTTGTGAGCCAGAAAAACATGATTTATCCACTCAAAACTTATGTTCCCATCTATAAAACGGGGATAATAATACAAATCTCTCGGATTTATTGCTAAGATTTTAGAAGTTAGTATGTGTGGAACATACTGATCCCTCAGTTAAATATAATTATCAGAAGATTACAGGGAACAGAAAAGACCAGGTGATTCTACAATGTTAGCGTTAAATTAGCTGAATATAGACATAAAGGAAGAGGAAAGACAAACTGATAATAGACTGTAAGGAAAGCGTGAATTTGATAATAAGGCAGCTTAATTACTCAGATATTGATTAGGATAATAATGAAGCTAAATTTGTATCCTGTTTCTAAAGATACCATGTACTTGTTTGCTCTTCTAGTTTCCTAAGTAGTCAACAATCTCAAGAGACTGTTCTTGAGACTTAACCATGTATGATTAAAAATAATAGATGATATTGAAAGCATCTGGTTCAGCAAATGCTCCCAGGACTGAAAAGTCAAGGTACTAATGCTGCTTTTTAAGATAATACAAACTGCTAAAAGGAATGCTGATTGAATTTCTAAAAGGTAAACTGCTTAACACAGAGGAATGAGAAGTTATTTTTTAAAGAGTTAAAGGAGATTCATTTGAAATTTATCACAGTTAAGTACTAAACCAAGACAAAAAAAAATGTGATACAAATAAAAGTGGTTAAGCAGAGATTTTAAAAGCAAGCTGTTTGGACAGTTAGTAGAAATCTTTATATGTTTACATAATAAAATCACATAAAATAAACAGAAATAACAAGGTTAGGTTAAAAGGAAAATGGCAGGCAATGAAGTTGAAATCTACAAAATGTTTCAAATAATCCTAAACATCTTTATACAAATGTTAAACTGAGCCTCCTCATTAAAGAATATTTTTTTTTAAGTCAGGGTTCGATGAGGGTCAGGGATTTAACAATGGAGAGGCATAGATTTATCTTGCTGTCTCAGCAAATATTGTCATAAAACAATTTTGCTTTCCAACTCTGTAAAAAGAGCATTTGAGCAGTGTACACATACCAGAAGAAATTATTGTGGGCAGAAAAGTAAAGTTGGCACACTGGCCTTTTATTCCTCTCCTACTGTTACAGAGATTTAATCGTATCTGGGACACGTATGCAAAGCCAGCCAAAGATATTGACAGGGTGGAAGCCATCTTTGCAGTGAAACATGGGAGCTCTTGCCTCCTTTAAGAAATCTGTCCCTGCCAGGGCACCTGGGTGGCTCAGTTGGTTAAGTGTCCAACACTTGATTTCGGCTCAGGTCATGATCTCGTGGTTGTGAGATGGAGCCCCGCCTAGGGCTCTCAATTGGGCTCCCCATTGAGCTTGGAGCCTGCTTGGGATTCTCTCTCTCTCTCTCTCTCTCTCTCTGCCCCTCCCCTGTTCATGCTCTCTATCTTTCTCAAAATAAATAAACATTTAAAAAAAAAAGTAATCTGTCCCCACCAACCACCCGCAGAACAACTTTGTCTTAGAGATAAACGAAGTCAAGGCACAATTTCCAAAGTGCCCCTTAAGCTACCTGGATGGAGACAGAACATTCTGGGATGTGAGGATCCAGGCGGATCCTCTCCTGCTGATTTTCCCCAGCTTGCCCATTAGCACAGATTAGTTTACTGTTCACATTGTCCCCTAGACACGAGGCAGAGAGAGCAAGTGGACTAAAACTGAAACAAGCCTTTGACGAGTACGGGAAGTGGGCTAGGGGTAGGGCACAGTGGAGCAGCAGCATCAGGCATCAGGCCAGAGCAACAGGCTCTGATGGACATACAGAGCCCGTATTTTCCAAACCGAAACTCATGACACATGGCTTGACAAGTATGATTGTACTTATGGGAACAACAGGACAGAATATTTACAACCCAGGGCTGCCCTGGAAAATCTAGGGTATATAAACACCACATCCATAAAGGCATTGAAAGTGGGAAGGCTAACATAACCTACTTTGAATTCTGCAAGTGCTGGCCAGCACATGTGAAAGGAAGCTGAAGTCACCCTCGTCTCTATTTATTTCTATCATAAATGCGTTACATATTTTTGACACATTTAGGATCTCTATTCCAAAGACTTGCCATAAGAATAGCAGGTGATATCTGAATGAAATAGATTTTTACAGTTGAGTAGAAAAGCATGCATCATATCAGATTAGATTGTTTGCCAAACTTTCCTGCCCAGCCCTTGCAGGGGAACTAAACTCACCCAGAGACTTCAGTATATCAGAAGAGAGGAAATATTCTCAGAAAGCCCATGCATGCTTGCACACAGCTTTCAGACTAGGCTCCATGAGTTTCCAGAAAGAAAATTCATCAATTCAAATTTGTGCCACTTTTTTCTTGCCTTACATCCATTTAATTACTTGCATGTGAGAGTCATTGTTTCTTATACGACACCCCCCCCAAAAAATACTTTAGTGAAAGCTTCTTGTAGAAAGAAAAACAAAGGTCAGTAACCTAATATCCCCAAGCAACCCTACAACAACAAACCAGGGAGGGAAAAAAGTGAAGAAATGCTCAGAACAGGGAAAAGATCTTCGTCTGTTTATTCTTTTGACAGTGAATAAAAGTTACGATTTTCCCAATAACTATAAATTGCTCATGTGTCCAACTTTTAGAGAATATATAAGGAGGCCCCATAAAAGATTAGAAGAGTTATTCTGTGTGAGTTAAGAAACTTTTTTAAGGACTAGAAATGCATCAATACAATCCATTTTGTCGTGACACACAGAAACTGGAAGTAGGAAAATGCCTGAGGGATTACCTAACAAAAGGAAAGCTCCTCCCTGTCACATGAGGAAACTGAGGCACAGCAGCATGTCCAAGGTTAGCTAGTTGTAACTGAATCAAGGCCGAACCCCATCTCCTGCAGAGCTTATGGATGAATTTATTCATCTGTAAAATGAGGGTGCCGAACTCCGAGGTCAATGCCAACCATAACATCCTGCAATGCCGTATTGATTGATTGCTTTGTAATCTACTTATTTGTATTTTGGCTCTTAAATAAAGGTAAGGCTGCCAGGTTTGACATATTTCTAGCCCTTAGAAAGCTGACCTGACAGTAAAGCCCTTCCAAAACATTTATAGAGACAATGTTCAGAACAATTTGCAGAATTTAATAAGGTGACACATTTTGAAGCATGGCGCAGTCAGTTACAGGCAGCCAACCTGAATGGATGCATGTGAGGGAGGTATTATTTTTTTTTAATTTTCAAGATGTCACTGACAAGGGAGACATATGCCAAATGGTAACCTAGGTCTCTGTTTAAAAAAAAAAATCCTTGACAAAGGTATGAAGAGCAATGAAGAGCATGGTACAAGAAGAATGAGTGAAACATCAAAATAGGATACCGGGAATGAGAAAACATATTGATTAAAATTATTTAAAGTCATCTGAGGCCTCTTCTTTTCCACTTACACCTGGCCCCAAAATACTGCCATGCAGAGGTTTCCCGACATTTAATAGCTTAGTAGTGATCTAGGATAGAGCCTCTTAAATCAGAGACTACAAATTAGTATAAAATCAGAGTATAGTTTTAAAATCTTCTATGCTAGTTATAATATTCCTTATTTATCTTTACCATAGACTCTTACCAGTATTTCATAGATCTCCAGGTAGGATTTACACAGTAAAAGAAAAAATGGCTATGTGGAATAAATATTGAATGAATGCTCAAATTGTTAAAAGCAAGAATAGCCAAATTACTACTATAATCTAAAAAAAAAAATGGTTTGATCAGATGTAGTATATTTTACATGTATTATATAGGTAAGATGCTTTAAAACATAATGGGGAATAAGCCAATAAGCAGAACATTCTTTTTTAGGATCACGGAGTACTTTTTCATAATACGTAGATTTAGTGGAATATCTACACCACCAAAATCATGACTGGAAGCAAATAAGAAAACAAAAGTACTTGGAAAAATTATCTGGAAAAATTATTGAGCAGTCTGGTTGCCTGATTTCCTGACTTATCTCACAACTCTCAGGTTTCCAGGCGAAACTTCCAGATCTTAAATGCGTTTTCCTACATTGACAGAAGTACCCACACTTTGCAATGAAGCCAACCCAGTTTTGAGCTCATGGTTTACTTGCTGTTTGTTCTTGGGCAGTTACTTAACTTCTCAGTGACTGTTTCATTCTCTGAAATAATAATAACATCTGAATCACTAGATTCTTAAAGTGATTAGATTTGATGGTATCCAAAATTTAGCTGTCATGGTGTATGGCACCAGGAGGCATCCAATACGTGGAGGTAGTCCCAGTAACAAGAAAAAGAGTAGTAATGGTCCTTCTCATGTCTTTTTTTTTTTTTCTCTTGTGGCACATTGTCATGAAATTAACACAGGTCCTGGATTCAGAGAGGGTTGGGTCTGAAGTCAAGCTCTGCTCAGGTGGGTGACAAGAGATGGTCTCTGGTCTGTTTCTTCTTCTGCGAAATGAACACCTTGTTCTTACTATTCTTGTGAAAATTGAATAAGATAAGACATGTTGGTGCTACAACAGTGTCTGGCACAATGGAAGGGATTACACAGAAATGCTGATTCCCAGCACTCCTTGTCCTCACAAGTCACCCCATGCCTTTATTCACTCCAGCACAAGCATGTTCTGAGCCCAGGAAAAATACAAAAGGAACAAGACTGTCCATTCTGGTTTCAAGAAACGGATAAAGAGGCAGAGAAAGAAAGAGAGAGATTATAGGATATGATGACAAATAAGGGAGTTATAAACCAATCTTGAGAACACAAAAGAATAAAGTTTTCTTGAAAAGTCTCTAAAAGATCTTAAATAGTAGGCCACTTAACACCCACTAGAATGGCTACAATCAAAAAAACAAACAAAAAAACAAACAAACAAACAAAAAACACCACCACTGACAAAAACAAGAAAAACAACATAAAAAAGCAAGTTTGTGGAGAAATTGGAACCATTATACATTGCTCACAAGAATATAAAATTCCACAGCTACTGTGGAAAACAGTTTAGTGGTTCCTCAAAAAGTGTAACATAGGGGCGTCTGGGTAGCTCAGTCAGTTGAGCATCAGACTCTTGATTTCAGCTTGGATTGTGGTCCCAGGGTCATGGAATTGAGCCTTGCATCAGGCTCCTTGGGGAGCCTGCTTGGGATTCTTTCTCTCAGCCCCTCTCCCCCATTCATGTTCTCTCTCTCTCTCTCTAATTAAAAAAAAAAACAGGGGTGCTCAGGTGGTTCAGTCAGTTAAGCATCCAACTCTTGGTTTTGGCTCAGGTAGTGATCTTGCGGTTTGTGGGTCCAAGCCCCGCATCAGGCTCTGCGCTGATAGTGTGGAGTCTGCTTGGGGTTCTCTCTCTCCCTCTCTCTCTACATGCCCCTCCCCCTCTCACTCTCTCTCAAAATAAATAAGTACACTTAAAAAAATTAAAATAAAATAAAATAATGTTTACAGTGCAACATAGACTCGAGACCCAGCAATTTCATCCCTAGGTATATACCCCCAAAGAATTGAAAGGAGATTTTCAAACAGACACTGGTACATGAAAGTTCACAGCAGCACTATTCACAATTACCAAAACGTGGAAACAACCCAAGCGGAAAAATACAAGGTGATATACACAATGGAGTACTATTCAGTCAGAGTAAGGAATGAAGCATTGATACATGTTACAGTATGTAGGATCTTTGAAACATTATGTTAAGCGCAAGAAGCCAGTTACACAAGACCATGTATTATGTGATTCCATTTACATAAAATGTCCGGAATAAGCAAATCCCCAGAGACAGAAAGTAGATTAGTGGTCGATTAGGGCTGAGGGAGATGGAGAAATCAAGGGAGGGAGTAAGACCTAAAGGGTATAGTGTTTCTCTTTGTGGAGACAAAAATATTCTAAAACTGACGCTGGTGATGGTTGTATGTATCTGTGACTATACTAAAACTGCTGAATTGTAGGCTTAAATGGATCAATTATAAGGTATGTGTATTATATCTCAATCTGTTTTTAAAAAGAAAGAGAAGGAAACTAAAAATAAAAATATGAAAACACACACACATACACACAATGTCCTAGGAGTTTGGCCAGACTTCTGCTAGATCCAGTAGAGATAGTGACGTTGGTGACCACTCCAATGCTAGAGCTGAAAACAAAAACTTCACAAAACTAAGAGTATGGCAGGCACAGAGGGTAAGAATGGAACCACTCATCCAAAGCCCAAGACAGAGAATGGAGCTAGTGTCTTCTGCAGCACTGAGAGGACAAGTGGGAGCCAGGACATGGGAAAGGGGGCCAGAAAACAAGAAGACATACGATCACTATGGATATGGAAGAGTTGCCACCATCAGAGGCCTGGAAAGCAGGCTTCAGAGTGACCCTGCCGTTCACTGGGCACGTGTGCAGGCAAGCTTGTGATCTTTCTTAAGCATCCGTTTCCTGTAAAATGGTAATAAACATAATGCTCACCTCACAAGATGCTTTCGGGGTTTAATGAAACAAGATAGGTAAAGCATGGAGTCAGAGTCTGGCAAACAGTACGCAGTCAATAAGTATTAGCTCCTTGAATCTGTGGGAAGCCAAGAGTTTAAAGTGAGAAATGTCCAGTTATCAACAAAATGTTATATCAGATGATAAAGGTTTCAAGCTTTTTGAACTTTTGAGTAATTTATACACATTATCACTAATTTAACTTCCCCTGATCCATCAAGAAATACACATGGTTTTTTAAAAACCTCTAGAGAATGATGGTAAATGTCTCCTAGACTAATGATACTGATCTGGCCTCGGTAGCTCAAGCTTAGCCATAAAAATAACAAGTTCTTTTATGATGATATTCTAATTAAATATCCCAAACTTTATTCCAGGTATCTGCAATCCAGTATTGGCAGAGCTAATTCAACCAAGAACATTCTGGCCAGCAAATAATAAATTCTCAGAAGCCAAAATTTCCATTTACACCTGTAAATAGAAAATTCAATTTAATGCAAATTGTTAAATAATAAGACCAGTGGGCAATGAACCATACTAAACACATCACATGAAATGGATCAGTCATGCAGCATGGTGACCAGGAAAGAAATTTGTGACACATTCTGTTCTGTAGCTAAATGCTACGTGTTTACACACGCATGCACACACACGCACAAGCACTGAACAAGGCGCTTCCACAGAGACACAGCACACACATGAAAAATGTACAAATTCAGATGAGTGGCTGGTTACATTCCTCTCTATTTAAACTCTTTTGGTCACCTTCCATGGGATCATCTAACCATGCAGAATGCTATTTTATACAATGCTTGGCAGAGCAGTTGTTAGGCAGAGGAATCCTGTAAACGGTTTCATTGAAGCTAAAAATCATTAAGAAGTAGATTCGGGCATGCTCTTTTGTTGGACCTCCTCCTTGAGAAAGTTCAGAAGTCACTGTCCACAAATTTAAAAGTAGCAAAATAGTTACAGAACCGCTTTAGCTGTGAGGCACGTAAGTCAGATTAAAACCACTCAATGTAGATAATTTTTTTTTCTTACCATAATTTGGACAATAGGATATTACTATGCTTCAGAGATTTTGGAGGTTGTTCAAGGTGCTAGATTTAGGATGTATGTTACAGGGTGTCCAGAGAGCAAGGAAGTTGGGGGTGAAAAGTTTGGAAGAAAATAGGTTTGATTTTTAAACATTTTCTAGCTTTCCGCTCTCTCTCTTTTCTTAAAGAAAACATCATGCATCTGAGCTTAGAAACAGCTTAAAAGAAAAAAAAAAAATCACATGGATCGTCTTTCGTCCTAGTCACCAAGGCGCTGACACCCTAACACAGGCTGTTATAACAAGAGAGTAAAATCCTTAATGCTGACGTAACACTTTGCTTTTTGGGTTCCCAGAGTCTGAAGAGTATACAGACCAAAGCCAAGCAAATCTTAGTGGCAGATTTTTTCCCCCGTATGTGTTTGTGAAGTACCTGTTTGCCAGAAGCTGGAGGATTTCACAGCAAGTGGGACTTTCAGGCTAAAACTAGGAAATGCCAGGGTGAGTCTGGACAAGTTGGTCACCCCAAGTGTTTGTCAATAAAAGACTACAACTGGCACTTAATCATAATATTTGATGTTACACACACATCAAATCGACACACATGTATTGAAATAATTTTAAAATCATGCCCATTTTAAAATGAGAATGCGAAATATTCAGCTAAATGATATACTAATTATTCATTAATTTCCCTCAGCATCCTTTTGTTATTTCTACTTCTGTGAGCTCCCATCAAACCTTAAAGGAAATTTTCAGGTGTATTTTCCAATCAGAAGGACCCATGGTCAACCTAAGAATTTACCCCAAGCCCACTGGTCCTCAGGAAATTGGAAAATTTTGAGAAAAGGGTTTTAATGTAAAATTGTTTCTATACTGAATCAGAGAACTGATTTTACTTTTTGAATAATTCAGCTGAAATTTATGTTAGCCTGAAATATTAATATAATTAAGGAAGTAAAATATTATCTGGAATATGGCTTTACCCCAATCAAAATAAAACATCAAATCCTTTTCTTTATTTTATCAGCTGAGCTTAGCATTTTCTTCTTGCCTAGAAATTTGTTAATGAAACTAATACAGTGAAAGAAAGTTTTTATATTTACCCACCTTTGTCACTCTCCACTTACATCTTCACATCTTTAAGACAAATGAAAACACAGAGTAGCAAAATTATATTTGTTTCTTTCTAAATTCATTGTAGGTATATTTGATTTCTTCCAAATTTCCAATGGTATCTGCTATATTTTGTTACTGAAATATTTCATGTAATTAATTAAGAAGTAGGGATCATGTAGGACCACTTCATTCAAAGATCTACCAGCATATGGAAAACACTGCAAATTACCAAATAAGTCCATTGAGTGAAACATAAAGTAAAAATGAGTTTAAGAGACAGCTGGACATGTTTATGTAGGCAAGGGGGTTGGAAGATATGCTGACAACACAGAGAGGTGTGTTGCAATAAACTTGAAGGAGACAGGCCATTGGGCCAACCATCCCTTTTCTATCCAGGAATTCCTTATGTTCTCATTAGTGTCTCACATCTGGACAGCTGTGTTATTAAAATCTGGTCCTAAACTCGAGTCAATGAAAGGGTTTGGTGTCTCAATTTCATTCTTCCTTTACGTATTGAACACACACACACACACACACACACACACACACACACACACACATTTCAACTTTTGTTCAAGGAAGCATTTCACATCCAGATGTCAGATTTTTGTGACTCATGGCCAAGGAGAGAGAAGGGCTCTGTGAACAAGCTTGTTCTGATCATGTCCACCTCTGTCTGATACGAGTACATATTCATGGCACCTCACTTTCATAAATACAACATTCTAAGCAGTCCTTTGCATGACCACCACCTTCAGTTTGGAGTTAGGCCTCAAGCTTCTATAGCTCAGTTTCTTGGGAAGAAAAAAATATTTTAAGGGTTAGAGAAAAAGGGCAGTTCTCATTCCTTTATCTTTCCTCATCTTTTAAAATATGTGGTTAGGAAAGATTTTGTACAGGATTGGTTAGAAGCCAAGAGTTTCACTGACCCTTTTAGTCATTGCCATTTCACATTTCTTGCCTCAGGAAGTGGTTGAGCTTTTGAACACATTCATATTTTAATATAAATGATGTGGGCATAACCTGCATCTGAATATAAATACCAAGCACCTGCTTTAGCACTTTATAATTAACACACACTTGGATCCCCACTGTGTCATTTGCTCTAAATCATGGTCCCCTTAGGTTGGTGCTATTATCTTATGTTTTTACACATAGAAACTGAGATCCAATGAAGGTAAGGGAGTTGGCTAAAATCACTTGCCCAAGTGGTAAGTGGTCGAGTTAAAGCATGTGCTGTGTAGATCCACCTTTAAATATGTGTGTATGTATATATATATATATATATATACATATATATATATACATACACACACATATAAATACATATATAAATACGCATATAAAAGTAAATACACACACACACACACACACACACATATACATGCATACCTGGAAACATGGATATAAGATGAACTTACATTCAAACAGAAAATAAAGTCCCATCTCTAAAGTGAGTTTTAAAAAAATAAAGTTGAGCAAAAACATAAACAAATGATAAACTTAAATCTATTGGGTCCATTTCTAAAGACTTAATCCTACATGGTAACTAGATAAGCATATGTACTATTTCATTCTCACAAGTTAAGAGTAAAGATGCCTGGGGGGTGTCTGGGTGGCTCAGTCATTTAAAGGACCTACTCTTGGGACTCTCAGTTTCAACTCAGGTCATGATCTTGCGGTTTGGTGAGTTGGAGCCCCACATTGGGCTCTGCACTGACAGAGCAGAGCCTGCTTGGGATTCTCTCCCTCCTCGCTCTCTGCCCTTCCCCCACTCACATCCCTCTCTCTCATTAAACATTAAAAAAAATTTTTTTAAAGGGTAAAGATACCTAAGGAAACAAAATTCATACAATTTACTAATTAAAGACTTCTTTATAGTTTTGCTATCCTTTTCTTTTGTTGTTGTTTTAGGCTAAAAAAATTATAGTCATTACAGTTAATAATAAATGAATCAAAATACTGAATTGTTTGTTTATATTTGTTTAAATTTCAAGCATCATACCTTCACAGTGAAAACCCAGGCACCACCTGTGTTCTAATGAACTGACACTGAAATAATATTGTCTCCACAAAAGCCAAATCCACACTCGGAAGCTATTAATTGCTCTTGGTGTACACAGAAGCCTTACTCAATATTTGGGCATCACAGATAGTATTGGAATACAAACCAATAGGTGAGAGAGAAAGAAAGAGAGAGAGAGCAGCTGTGGTGGCAGGACGAGGGCACTGAGGAAAGAGAGACCGAGCCTGACACCTAAGGAGGACAAGACACCCTAGAGCCTCATAAGGAGCAGCTCCCCAATACCCAATCCCTTCTGATTATTCACTGTATCTGCTTTGGTGCCCATTGCATCATTTGGTTCTCTCCTGGAACAAGTGCCCTGGCCTGAACCCCAGTTTGAGGCTCCTCCCCCAATAATCTGTCTAGCCCTTACCAGTAGCCTCCTGTCAGTCACCAGAGCCTATCCATGAGACCCAGTAGCTGATTGGAGTCCTACTTCCACTGAAACAGAACCCCTCAGAAAGTAAGAGGTACTGCCTCACACTTGGCAAGAAGAGCCACTGAGCTCCTGAAAGAGCCCTGGATGTTGAGGTCAGCCTCTCATGGACTTTGTGCATCAAAGCCCTCCAGCTACTGTCGTTGAAACATTGGCCTCCCTCCCTGAAGTTCTGACATTAGACTTTCTCCTCACTCCCTCCGAGCCAGCTCTGAGGTCCCAACATGCCTTTAGCCCAGCCTGGAAGGGTTATAACATGTCACAGGTGATTTAAACTAATTTCAGTGGTGGTTAATGGATTTCAAAGATCTGACCTTTTGTGCATTAGGAAGATCTACTCTCTCCTTCACTTTATTTTGTAGCTATCATTTGGCTGGATGGCCTGCTGTCTATATTCCCAATAGCATTCATCACGCACAATCTGTCTTCCCTGCCAGCCTGCAATGATTAGGTCTGTATCCTTATTCTCGGCATGGAGTCCAACACATAGTAGGGAATTGGTAAGCATTTGCTGAATGAATAAATATGTGATACATGTGTATAATTGTCAAGCAGTTCATTTGTTTAGGACATGAAGTGCCCCATCACATATTTGAATTTATTAATTGGCCAATAATCCTGATGCATTAGTAAACACATTTAAACTTTAACATATTGGGGTGCCTGGGTGGCTCAGTCGGTTAAGCATCCGACTTTGGCTCAGGTCATGATCTTGCAGTCTGTGAGTTCTGGCCCTGTGTCGGGCTCTGTGCAGACAGCTCGGAGCCTGGAGCCTGGAGCCTATTTCGATTCTGTGTCTCCCTCTCTCTCTGCCCGTCCCCTGCTCACTCTCTGTCTCTCTCTGTCTCTGAAAAATGAATAAACCTTAAAAAGAAAAATTAAACTTTAACATATTTACACATAAGGGCACACTTTCAAAAACCATTTAACCAATGTCTAGGGGTAGGTAGGAGGAAGATTATAAATATCTTTGCATTCAGTTGTTGTTTCATAGTATATACAGAATTTAGTTTGTATTATTGGCCTCTCAAGAGAGAATTGAAGCACAAATAATATGTTTTTATCTACCATCTTAACATGTGAAGTTCTTCTCCCTTCAAAAGAGTATTTGCCAACTTTGCTTTATAAAATTCTAAGTAAACAGAAGGAAAAGACAGCCCCTTACTGGAAGTAGCATTTTCATTCAACAACAGAACTATAATAAATATACCTTTTCTTGGGCTTCACATTCATCAGCAAAAAGTCCAGAAAACTATAGGTAGAATATATTGAGATAGCCTCCTTATCTTTACTTAAAACTAATAATTTTGTGACTTCATGACAAAAGGAAAAAATTATTTTTCAATGTTCAGTACCTATATGATCCCGGCTGCCCCTACTCTCCCATCTCAAATAAACTCAAATAATTTTCCAATTTTGTTCCCAAATCACTCTCTTGACCAACTGTTTATGACTTGGTGCTTTTATGTACTAAAGACAAGTGACAAACCAGTTATGGAAGAGAAGAGAAAAAATCTCTCCTAAAACCAAGGCTCCCTTTCTAATGTGTACACATATTTGTACATGTATGTATCAGAACTAATCTAAGTCACAGGGCAGAATTCAATTCCATTTTGATGGCACTCTGCTATGACTCTGAGCCAGTCCTTCAACACTCTGTTTCCTCATCTGTCACAAAAGAGTACTAAAATTTGCCCTTGGCCAGTTTCACAAAGATGATTCCATATCTGAAACATACTTGGGGCTTCCAAAATGGGTTTATTTCATCTGACTCCATCAAAATCTTAATTTCCTCCTTTTCCAAATGGGGCATAATAATATCTGCCAACCTTGAAAGTTTATTGTAAGGATCAAGTGAAGATAATACATATGCAAAAGCTTTGAAATTTGAAAATGTTTTACATGTGAAAGTTATTTTTATTCAAATACTTTCACAAATGCTTGTCTAATCTAAATACAAGTCATTGCAAACTACAATGAGACCTTTCCGATTGGGGGGGGGGGCCCTGTTAATATGAAGTGCAGGGAAGCTGCGTTGCTCCTGTGGCTAAATGCATCATCTGCGGAACATACGTGTGCTTGGTGTTCTTTGTTCAGCAGTGAAAATCAGCTCCTACCATGACATTCACGTTCACTTCAAAATGTATTTTTAAGTGTCCACCGTGTGCCAGATACTTACTAGGAGTCGAGGGTATGCCTTAGCTCAGACTACTATACAGCATACCATAGACTGCGTGGCATAAACAATAGACATTTAGTCTTCATGGCTCTGAAAGCTGGGAATTCTAAGATCAAGGTGCCAGTGTGTTCACTTCCTGGTGAGAACTGGCTTCCTACCTTGTAGACAGCCACCTTCTCGCTGTGTGCATGGGGACAGCAAGCTCTCTGTGTCCTTTTTCTTACAAGGGCACTAATCTCACCTTGGGCTCCCACCCTCATGACCTCATCTCAACCTGATTACTTCCCAAATGCCCCACCTCCACATACCATCACATTGGGAATTAGGCCTTCAATAAATCGGTTCTGGGAGCTAGGACATTCGGACCAGACGAGAGTATAAAGATGAAAGTGGCAGTGTCCCTGGCCTCAGAGAAGCCTTATTCTAGTTGAAAGAAGACACATAAAGGCAACACAGCAGTGCAGAGTGTTAAGTGCTATGAGGACACAGAAGAGCCAGCCTCAGACTTCCAGGAGGAGATGACATGTGAGCTGAGTTAAAGAATGAACGCTCAAGTCAGCCACACGAAGGGAAGGAGAGAATACTCCCAGTAAAAAGCATAGGTGCAAAGGCCCTAACATTGGAAATAATATGGCTTAAGGGGAAATACGAGCAATAGTACAAAAGGTAATGTGCCCTTTGAAGATTGGCAGGAGACGAAAATGAAGAAGAGAATGTGTTCCACCCAAGAGAGCCTCATGTGCTTGGCTAAAGAACCTGTGGTTTATGGCATAGGCATAAGAAATGCTGCAGTATTCAAACCATGGGGACAGGCAGGATTAAACTGGCCCGGTTTCTTGGATTCTCGATTTTATCCAAAACTATGGAAGAGGTACAAAGTTTAAACTGAAAGGTTATCATTTCAAAACAATATTCATAAATATTTAAACACCCACCCTCAGGGGTCCATCTTTGAGGTTCGCTGAGTTTGAGGAATACCACAGTCATGTCATTGGGAACTGCTGACAGTGGTGACACAGTCAGATAGATGTTGTTGTAGATCAATGACTCATACCGGTGATGGAGAATAGATACGAGGGAGGAAAGACTGGAAACAGGAAAGCCAGTCGGGAGGTGGGCACAGCGTTCCAGGAAAGAGATGACGAGTACCTGAAACAGGGTAAGATGAAAGTGTGGAGGATTTGGGAAACGTGAGCACATGTCAGGAACTTGTGGAGGTAAGATCGTTAGCATTTGCTGACTCATTAAATATGGAATTTTTTTTTTTTTTTTTAAGAAAAGAGTCAAGGGGCACCTGGGTGGCTTAGCGGGTTAAGCGTCTGGCTCTTGATTTCGGCTCAGATCACAATCTCACAGTTCGTGGGTCTAAACCCACAAAGGGCTCCTGTTGCTGACAGCATGGAGCCTGCTTGGGATTCTCTCCCTCCTTCTCTCTCTCTCTCCCCCCTCCCTCACTCATGCATTCTCTCTCTCCCTTTCTCAAAAATAAATAAACTTTTTAAAAAATTTTAAAAAGGAGTTAAAAGTCACCCCAGGATTTGGGCTTGGAAGACTTGGGATGGACAGTTGTGCCCTTCAATAAGCTGCAGAATATAGGAGAAAGTCAAAAGTTAGATCATCCCTTCAGCTCTGACCATGTACATTTCTACATACCCATGAAAATCCAGGTGAAGATGTTCTGAATTTCTCCCGATAGTCTTCTCTGATTCTCCTGTGAAAAATCACAAGCATTTGCAAGGTGGTCAGAATTAGTGGGCCATTCAGCTTTATCTCCTTTCTCACTTCCGGTGGCCATGTCTAGACTTCCTATATGACCTGGGTTCACCTCCTTCACTATTTTCTCCGATGCTTCTTAGCATCTATGACAGAGTAGTGGCTGCCTGAGTGTGGTTTTCTTAGGGAAGCACAAACAACCCAGTTCCTTAAGATCCTTGGTTTTTTAACCTTTTCAATAACACACCATATGTCACTGACTTGAGGACTATTCTTAAATAAGTAACCTAGAAGAAAATTCATTATCATACCATCCACAATCTCTTAGCTTCCCATGTCCCTATTTCTGAACTTTATTTCATTTCCAACAACTTCGTTTCTAATCTTGCTCCTGGATTCCCAATTATAATAAAACAAACACTGATCTCAGGTGGGGAATAAGCATCAGAAACAGATGAACTCATAAGACAAAAATCTTATGTCTCTGTCCTCCTGTTTTCATGCAAATGTCCCCAGTAATTAAATCAGGGAAAGAAAATGTAGCAAAAACATATCAGCCAAATGGTTTCAAAATTTCAAAAGAAGCTGTAAATATGGTCTTTTTTAGAAGATCAGGTTCTAACTAGAGTATGAGAAAGGGTAACAGTTGTTCTGATGAAGCAGTTTTTAAATTCTTGTCAGTGATTTAAAGAGAGATAACTGATGTATGTTGAAGAAGCTGGCAAGATTTTTAAATAGTTCGGACGCTACAGGGAGCATTTTTTTTTTCTTAAAGCAATGTACTCAGAAGTGTTGGCAAGATTTTATTTGAACGTAGCAGTGCTTATGTGAGGAAGTTATTTTGAATTACCCTAGTATAAATATGTATGACTTTATTTGTATTGAAAATTTCCTTTGCAAGTGAGTGACTGAGGGACTGTTATATCTCTATTGCTTGGCAAATGATTTCAGTATTTCATTTTGGAAATAAAATACTCAAAACTCAAAAATAATGCCAGACTCCTGTTTATGACCACAGGTGATTTTTGTGCCTACGTTAATACCTTTTAACTCCTATTTGCCATGTGGCACAAATGGCATCTGTTGTCTTACGTCTGGCTTTTTTTATACAGTATTCATGCATGCAAGCATTCATTCATTCGGCAGACATTATTCAGAACCTCTCAGCCACCAAGCTCTATGCTAGGCACAAGGCAGACAGCAATAGTATTGAACTGGCCTTCCTTATAATATTTCGCATAAGCATTCTGTTTCCTCTGGGCAGTTTTCTGCAATATAGTGGAAATTTCTAATCTTAGCATCATAGCTTATTATTTAAAAAGCTAAGCCTGTTGAAGGCTATGGACAAGGCTAACTTTGAAAGATAGTTTTTCCTCTCAGCAGAGAACACCAAAACAAGGGTAAGAGGAGGTGAGGGCCCTGAGAAATAGGACCTGAAGGGGAAGGAAGAAGAGAGAGGGAAGGGTACTGGAGAAGCAAAGCATTGTAAATAGGGCTCATACTTTTCACCTCTGGACTTTTGAGCAACCAGTTACTGTTCTACGTGAAAATGAAATTCCTGGCAGGAAAATCATCTAGCCCCTGTGCTGATGGAGCCTGTTCGTTTACTTAAAGGAGAAACAAAACACAACCCTACACCTTCTTTGTTTTCCTTCTTCAGCTCTTGTGTGGTGTTAGCAGGTGAGGAGATCATTTACTCTCAAGTGCAACTTCACACTTGGCGGCATAAGCAAATCATACTTGTACTAGTCCGGTCCATTTCCTCCTTATGATTTCTTTCCTTTTTCAGAGAAAACCTCTTATTAAATTTTAATATATTTACTTAAAAATCAACCACGAGAAGGCTCATCAGAGCCATTTAAAGAGAAAGACAAATATATACACATAATTCTGCATATGCTCCTCCTTCGTTTATCTGAGGCCACGTGTAAAGCTGATACAGCGGAAGGGAAATAAGCCAGCCTAACTTGATAAAAAGGAAATGTGTGAGTCTAAGTGTCCATGGTCCCCGCCTGCTACCCTCATCTATCCTCGTGCTCATCTCAAGCCGTTACAAGTGTGAAACAGGAGCTCACTTTACTTCCCTTTAAAGCTTTTTAATGAACGGCAGATTCCACAAAAGACAACAAATATTTACTATATAACAGGCACTGTCGTAGGGGATCGGGAAAGATACATCAGGGGTAGATCATCTTCCTTTGTCAAATAAATTACTATTTAAAGATCCTAAGTGAAGCAACGATTAAAAATTTCCAAGTGATGGAGTGCCTGGGTGGCTCAGTTGGGTAAGCAGCCAATTTTTGATTTGAGCTCAGGTCATTATCTCACTGTTTATGAGTTCGAGCCCCATGTCAGGTTCTATGCTGATAGTGCACAGCCTGCTTGGGATTTTTTCTCTCTGCCTCTCCCCTGCTCCCTTACTCTCCCTCTCTCAAAATAAATAAACTTCAAAAAGTTTTCCAAGTGATGGTTTTGCTTCAGTATCATAAAACACACATTACTTTGCCCCAAATCCAAAGTTCAAAGTGATTTCAAATTGTAAAACATACTTCACCCAATCCTGAACATTCTCCTCAAGCACGCAAGAACCCTCCCTAGTAGAAGTAGAGATCATCTTTACCTAATGACCATGGCAAACTATTGTAAATAACTTTTCAATATCCTATATAAATGCCAGATGATAGTAGGTAATAATACACCTCAGGATCATGCTGATTTCTCTAAACTGAAATTCCAAATACTTATGAGATAGATAAATTAAGCTTTAAAAGAATGAGGTTTTAATTTTTTCTTCTTGTTTTGAAAGGCCAAGAATTTTCTGTGAACATTCAGTTTTGTTCTGTCCCTCTTGTCTAGAAGGGTACTAGCCATGTGCCAAGAACAATAGAAATACCAGCTTCCCTCAACCCAGAAAAAATACCCCTTTGCCACAGGAGCCATACTTACGGTTCCACAATGGCCAAGGAAAAACCTAATAGGAACAGATTGTGTGTGCCTGTGTGTGTGTGTGTGTGTGTGTGTGTGTGGCAAAGTCAGTTCCAGAGAGAGAGAAAGAAGCCTGGTTTGCACAGTAGTAGAACCACTAGAATTATATGCTCCGTCCCTGTGTCCACGGCCCAGTCCTCCCCTGACGCCCTCCTTTCTAGGGCATGGGGTAGAAAAGTCACATACACAGTAGATCATGCCAGGGCCTGCTGACACAACCCTACTCCCAGATTTACGGGCAGGAGAGTGAAGCAATGTCTGTGCTACATACGTAGTCTTACTTTTATTTTCATTTTTTTAGGTAGATGTTTCAGCACTTGACTGGGGGGGATGGGAAGAAGATATTGCAGGAAAATTTCTCAGTGCTATTACATCCCCTCTACCCACTCCTCAATCCCTTCAATCTTCTGAAGTTTGGGTGAGGGTCAGTGAAGAGCTTTGGACAGTGTTAAGAGCCTCTTCTTTTTACCTAGCACAAATAGGATCTCTGATACTTCCTGGCCATGCTAAGCTGGCTACAAGACTACTTCCTCCCATGCCAGGTCATACGGAGAGAATGAGGTGGGAAAATATTTTTCCTTACAATGACAAATGGCCATGTGAAAAATGGAGTCTCAGGGGCTAGTATCGTGATGTTTATTATCATGAACACCTGACCTTTCCCACTACAAATTGAGAAATTCCATGGTAGTTTTCTAACTTTGTTATCAGTGAGCATTGATTTCTGTACAATGAAAGAATCAGTTAAATAATTCCTAGTAAATCATAAAATAGTTAAAACAATTAAATAACAATAAAATAATTATAATAATAATTAAGCGTATGCTACATCTACTCTACTTTTTTATAACTTCATGTTTTTCAGGTAATTCATGGGAAAAAACTCCTATGTATTTTTTAAATGTTTGTTTTATTTCGAGAGAGAGAGAGTATGTGTGCACATGTGGGGGAGGGTCAGAGAGAGAGGGAGAGAGAGAATCCCAAGCAGGCTCTGCATTCAGCAGCTCAGCACAGAGCCCAATGTGGGGCTCAAACCCATGACCGCAAGATCGTGACCTGAGCCACTATCAGAAGTCACTCAACAGACTGAGCTACCCAGGAATTCCTATGTATTGATAGGCCCCAGATTTTCCTATGTACTGATATGCCTGTCCTACATCAGACATTTTACATATATTGTTATTTTTTTTTCACCACAACTAGCTTAAATCTACGTGTTCTTTTGCTCTTTTTATTTTTCTTAATTAATCTCTATGCCCAACGTGAGGCTCGAACTCACAACCCCGAGATCAAGAGTCACGTGCTCTACTGACCAAGCCAGCCAGGTGCCCCTCTTTTGCTCATTTTTAAAATGAGGTTCACAGGGGTTTAATATCTTGTTCTCAATATATAATTAGTACACAAAATGCATGAAATCAAATCCAATTCATCTGATTTCAACATTTGTATCTTTGCCTTTATAATATGCTATCATTGAGGAGAATATAAAGAAGCTAGTGTCAAATACATTGATGTTCAGTTTGCACTCAACAAGTGACAAAAGAAATTGTACAGAAAATAAAAACTATTCATGATCTTCATCACTGACTTGTCCTGTGCTTGGGCCCAACACTGGGGTCAGGGTGAGCCAGAAGGAACCCACGCATGGGAGCTTTCCCTGAGCTGGGGTTCCTGGAGAGAAGACCGAACTGAACTGTGAAGCAACAGACAACAAAGCTAGAGAAAGCATTTGACCTGAGCGTTTGACTTGAGCCAACGTTGTAACTAGAAAAATGAGCCGAAGCATTAGGTCCAAAAGGCAAAATAAGCCATACGTGGAAACACAAGGACTAACCTACTCATCCAGGAAGATTGGAAGTCGATCATAATGCAGGGCGCAGGGTGGGTGGGCACAAGCGGTTCAGAAGTGTATCTCGAAAGGTGAGATGATACTGAGTGAGATGTGCCTGGCCTTGGCCACGAAGATGGACCTGACACATTCAAAGGTCCACACAGAACCAGACACTTAAATTCTAGAGAAAGTCATCAATTCTCTCTAGGTCACATCTAAAACTGCCAGGCATAGAGAAGCAGGTTTGGGTTTTTTTCCTTAGCTGTTACCATTTCATAGTTGCGATTATCATGAAGAAGATCATTTTTGAGAAGAAGGTTTTTACATTTAAGTATCTGAAATAACTCTGAAAAAAAAAAATCACCCCCGAATAGTACATTAGAACTGAGTAGAGTACAAAGTTTATAACTTTGACCTCTTAACAGAATAAGGACTATTAAAGAAGACCACAAAGCAGTATGAAGCTATTTCCAGGTCACCAGACAATCTGTAGGTACAAACAATTGCTGGTCCCATTTCCCTTCAAAAAGGGAAAAAGTAAAAGGTACAGGTCACTCTGAGCCCCTAGTCTGATGTCCAAATGGCCCTTTTGGTGGCTTTGACCTACGAGGAGCACGGAATGGGTCCTTAGAGACAGGAAACAATTAAGGGACACTTTCAGTGTTTTGAGGAGTCAGAGAAAACAACAACAACAAAAAGCCATCAGTGTTGGGATTAAAAATCGCAATAGTTTTTTTTCCCCTTAGCATTTGCATTGATTTTTCAGCTTTTGCATCAAAAAGAAAATCTGGCCTTGTGGATATTTAAGAGGCTAGGGAATTTCATTTTCCATTTAATAAACTGATTTTCTCCCCCACTATAGGTACTTGGAATTAGCACAAACCCCAGGATAACTACAATTCCAAAAGGGAATGTTCAGTTCATTATGAATGGTCTGACAGCAAATAACGGTCTGACAGCCAAATTCCTGGTCTCCAAATTTGTAAGTTTGCCTTTTTTTTTTCTCACAATTCTTACTCAAGACCGCTTCTGAGCTTTTGCACAGTTAACCCTTACACTCAAAGACAGTATTACTGGTGTTACTAAAGAACACAAGAAACGTCAAGTTTATACACTTGGATTAAAAGAAGTCTGATATTTATAACCAAATTATGACCATCTTGAATACAATAAATTAACTGCTGAACTAACATAATAAAGAAATACTGTATTTATTCTCAAGTCTGTGGCTACACATCCTTTGAACAGGTCTAAAGAATCATAAACCAGCCATAAATCTTATGATGTTTTCCATTTTATTTCTTCACTTTAATGACATAGTACTCATCTCTCAATAGGAAAATTATGAATGATACTAAAACTTAAATAGTTGTTTTTGGTAGTCAAAATTAATTTATACTGTCTTTAATTGATCTGTATGTTCCACATTATTTTTTCAATTTTTCATTATAACAATAAAGCTACACCATAATGATGTTTCATGTATTACTTCATTGAATTCTCAATAAAACCCTAAGGAATGAACACTATTAATGTACCCACATTGTTGATAAGGAGACAAATTTAGAGAAAATTGCCTGTAATCATACAGGTAATCATCTGCACTGTTAGTATCCAAAATAGATACTTTGAACTTCAACTGACACAGGGATATACAAATTCCAGGGATATATTTGCGTGATCATTTTGAAATAACTTTACACCAGTGCACATACTAATAAGTAAAAAAAAAAAAAAAAGTAAAATTACCTTAAGTACCACGTCTTAATTATTTGTCAACTGCCTCAATGATCCACTTTTGACCTGTATAAATAGACAACCGAGAAGTTCAATGATCAAATCCCAGTATGAAAATATGGTGCATAATTAGTGCACATCTCTGCATTTGGGGAGGACAGCGAATTGATTTTACATAGGGCATTGTTTTTCCTAATTAATTGTAGCTTTGTCACATGTTTGTATGTGATTGCTACATAAGTGGTTTACAAATTGTTAAGAAGTTTTATGGATATCTAGAAAGAATAATACAATTCAATGAACTTACACAAATGTTAAAGAGAAATTTAACATTAAAATGTTACTTTGTTTCTTTGTCCTGAGAGAATGAATTCTTTTTAAAAAAAACACAGTTAAAATCAAGCATTAGATATGCAAATATGTGTTCAGATCAGAGATACCAAAATTATTCAAATGATTAATTATTCATCATAAAATGTCAATTAATAATTATGAAGCATAAAAGGCATCTTTCTAATGCATCTTCATTTTTCTTGGCCTAAAAAGGGGCTTAATATACATGTTCAATTGACTTCTAACAAGTTTTAAAAATGCAACAAAGTAAACAAATTGTAAACAAGTGCAAACTCTGAATTTTAATAAGTGAACAACAAATGTGCTCAAAATGAACAAAAAGCAAAAAAAAAATAAGGAAAACAAAAAACATAGCCACATTCATGACCTAAACGGCCCCATGCTCACTCACCTGCCAGGGAAGGGGTCAACCTGGCCAAGAAACCAACCCAACAACTCAAGTTGTGAATGTGTTTAGCAAGTACAAAATAAACATGATGTTTCTCTCCGAAGTGGAGAGAGGAGAGTGGGGAGGAGAGTGCCTTGGGAATTTTTTACACTTTGTGAATAGACATTAAAAGATAAAGCACAGTTTAAGTTTCCTTAAATTACCTATTATAACTCCTAAAGTCCATTAAGCACTGCTAAAATATCCCTGTAAATGAAAATTTTTCACAGTTTTAATTGTCAATAATTTCCCTGTGTCAACTATTTTATTAATTTTTCCAGGAAGGTTATATCTTTTAAAAAGTCAGTTTGAGCTGATACAATTGAGAATAAGAAACCATTTGATTACTAAGCTATTGATTTATATTTATGATTATGATTATGATTTACTTAGCACTGACACCTGGTGAACTTGATGACCCAGGGAGTTATTTTAGTTAAGGCGTGCGTCCCTGACCTCCCGCTGGTAGATTAATTACATATTAAACACTGTGTTTTCAAAACTAAATGATAAATCTGGACCCTTAAAGGAGGCACAAAAGAATCAGAGCGAGAGAGGAGGGGATGCTAAGAAACAAAACAGACGGCAAAAGGAAGATAATCAGATAAAAAGAAAAGAGAACGTAGGAAATGCAATTGGGAAAGAATTTCAAGAAAATAAGGATAAAGGGCTAGGAGGGCTGACAGGAGGGCAAGAAGGAGGGAGGAAAGGAAGGGTTTTGGGTTTTTAATTCCCTGGCGAGGCTGCTGGCGTCCGCGCCCTTAACGCCACAGCCTTCCAAGTTGAGGCGAAAGCCACCTCCTCGGGCCTGCGTCGCATCCAACTTACTCCAAGTTTTCTGGTGACTCCTACAGGGCCCCTTTCCGTCCCCGCCCCCCCCCCCCCCCCCTTAGAGAGATTGACAGTCGCGTGGAGGAGGCTTTTCCAGGCACAGCCTTTCTCATGGTAATCAGCCCCCAGCATCACCTCCCGGCTGCGGCCGCTCCCGCTCCTTGCGCAGCTCGCGGACCCCAGGGACCGGAAACGGGGCGGCGGGCGGGGAGCAAGCTAGCTAGCGACCCAGGTCAGCTGACCCGGCGGCGGGGCGGGGGTCGCGGGGTTCGCGGGCGGGGACAGGTCCGGGGGAGGACGGGCGGGGACCGACCCTCCCCTCCCCCCCACGTGCTCCTCCGCCGGTTCGGCGGGGCCTTACCCTGAGATCAAATGGAGGGACCGAAGCTGGGGGCGTGGGGGACCGAGCGCGCCGAGAATTGGGGGCGACAATCAGACCTGTTTTGCATCAATAAATTAAGACGCTCATTTGAGTCCTGAAGTTTGCTGGTTCCTGTCAGTGGAGACGTTGGCAAAAGCACTGAAGCCGAGATTCAGCCTTAACTTCAAAAAATAAAGGAAAATAAAATAAAAAGAACCCCCTCAGCTGGCCGCCCTGCTGGGGCCAGGTGACGTGCGTGATTCCATAGCCCGCGGGCCTCACAGCAGGAACGTTAGGGTCGGTCTGAGGTTCTCTGGTCCTTGATTTTGTTGAAAAGGGTTTCTCTGAGAGATGCTCCTGATTTTTTTTTTTTTTAATAGATTTTCCCCTCCTATCCTAGGCTCAACTCCGAATGGATTGGATTGCAAGTTTGCACGTGAGAAAACCGTTTGGCTTGGCTTGGACCCCTGCCGCCCCCCCCCCACCCCCTCCACACACACCCCAATCCAGGGGTCTCCTTTATCACCCTTTGCTTGCAACTCTAAAAGAAGTTGCCCACCTCCTGCGTAACAACCCAGGGTTGAAATAATTCCTCTAGATGAAAGATCAATTCCGTTTTCAAAACGAGAATAGTTTCCTTTTTTTAAATTTTCTCCACATGGTACAAAATAAACAGAATTTGCTTTAAAAAAAAAAATCATTAGCTGTGGCCAAATTCGAATTCCTTCTACAGCCTGTGTGTTCAAGGGCAGAAACATTGTATCTCTTTGGGCTTCTGGGCCGGCAAGCGGAGCTGGGGGCTTGGGGGGTTGGAGGGGGGGGGGAATCTGCTGTGAAAGTTGAGGAAATTGACAGACTGTGAGGTGAAGAGGGGGACCGTCACCAGGTCCTGGCTGAAGGAAATTGGAAAACAAAAGTGCATCTTCTTACCCTGACTGGGTGGAGGGAATCCTGAGGGAGGCAGTTTATTTTACTCAAAGAAACCCTAAAGAATTGTTTTTCCTCCCTCCAGTGTCGATTGCAATATTATTTCATATTTACATGTATCTGTTGTTTTAATCCCCTTCGTCTGCGCTAATCTCGAAATGGATTATTAATGGGGAAGAAAGATCGGGAAGGAACGATTCATTTGCAGGACTTGTTTTGCTGTGTGAGGAGACGAAAGCACCAGTCCTCTCTCGACTTTTCCCTGCGCCCAGCCCTCCTGCATCCCGCTGATCCCACGATCACCATTGTCCCCGACCTGGCCTTCGGACTCAGGGAGTGTTCGGAACAAATTTATATTCGGCTTCCTCCCGTCTCCCCGCCAGTGCGTCGGTGGGAACTCTCGGTCAAATGAGGAGGGGAGTGCCAGGGGCGTGCCAGGCAGGGGCGGGGGGCAACCTGCCCGCGCGCTCACCCCTCGCAGAGACCCTTCCCTTGCCCTCATCCCAACATACACCTTAATGGGAACCTGAAAGATTGCTTTTTTACCCCAAACCAAATACTTGAAAGTCGGAACTCCCAGTGCTAAGTGTTGGGGCTGCCTCCTGCCACTTGAACAATTACTGAGCCCACAGTAATCAGATGATTAGGTGTTTTTAATGGAAATACTTCAGTCTTTTTTTTTTTTAAGTCAGATCCTAAGTAACCTGACACTAATATACATAATAAAGACAAGTGATTTGTTAGCCCTTCTCTGAGATCCTTTGACCTGAGGTTTTTGCCTGTGACTGTGTGTCTGAGACTGTAACCCTCCAAGGACTACCTGGGCTCCAGCAGTGGGGTCTTGCCTGGAATCACTCCTTTGCAGTGGGATCCTTCTTCCACGGGAATGGGAGAGGAGAGGCTGAAGAGCAAACTTCTAGAGAAAGCTGGATTCCATTTTTTTTTTAATAAAAAGGAGGGGGAAGTGGGAAGAGGAAGAAAAAAGACATTAATAATACAGCTAAATCTCAGGGGAGGAACTTGATAAGTCAGACATATATTTAATATAAATATGTACTATTAAAAGCAATGTAAAACTAAAATTTTAAATATTTCTAACCCATATTGGAAATCATTAATTTTCTTTTTTTTACAATTAACTTTTAGAATGATGATCTTGAATGCTCCTCTTCTATAGGTAAATTATCTGTAATGGTGTGGGGGAAAAAATTAATTTACGTAGCTATTCTCATTGTAATAAAGAATCAAGTTAAGAAAGAGATGAGTCTGTAAACAACTGTGAAATTTTACTTTTTTTCATCTTAAAGTAAGAAGTGGCTGTGGTCATGCTAGATGGTTATTTCCCTCCCCCCAAATATGCAAAATAGAAAGACTTGCACCTCTGGGACTATGGATGTGGCAACCCAAGTGGTGGCTTTTCCCTCCTCTGCGTGCAATTGCAAGTGACTCCTGCATTCAAAGTCTTGCTTTAGGCACACATTCAAAGCACAATTCAAAGCAGTTTATCTTAATATAAGTAAAAGTCTAGTGTTGGATCAGGGTATTATTTGTTTCAGATTTCATCAGACTGAAAACAGAGGGCTGTGACACTGAACAATATTAAAGCAGAAAAACTGGTGGTGAGGTGGTTTAATCCTCCTGACACCTCCACCTTTACCTTTGCAAGGAAGTCCAAAGGCTGTTGGGACTGGAAGTTTATTTTGTGCTCTGAGGTTCTCAAGCACTTTCACTCTTAAGAAAAAAAAAAAAAAGTCTCACAGTTCTTTAAGAAATTGAGCCTGAACCATTGGAGGCTAAGAGATTTCTTCCTTTTCCGATAAATGCCTGTGCTCAGCATCCTCAAATTTGGCTGTCTTTATTTACTTCTATATTAGTTCCAATTACGTGCAGTGTAAACCAGCTTTTTGATTAACAAAACAGCAGAGCATTGGTTAAGAACACTTAAACTTCAAAAAAAATTCCCCTGGGAAGTGGGCTCTGAATCGGTTAATAATGTGCAGTACTTGCTAAATTGCTGACTTCCAGATGTGGAAAATATCTTTCTTGTTTAGGACCTATGTAACCTGATTGGATTACGACAGAAGCGTCACGTTGGAAGCTTTTGAGTGATTATTTAATTAACCATACAGTAGAAAGCTGTATTCTCCAGGAAATCCCTTCCATATTTACATAACCAATCCCTTCAGAGCAAAGGTGGAGTCTTTTCTTTTTAATTTTACTTTAATTGCAATATCAGAAAAATATATACTCCAAAACTTAGACCCCATGCCGTTTAATATCATACTCTTCCTTCCCTGCTAAGTCCCTCTATGGCCTTTCTCCTTTTCCTCCTACACATACTCCCTCACTTTGTAGTGAGGTCTCCGTGAGATGTAGAGAGATTCAGAGATCAGTCAACCCAGCGCTCTATGTTAATTTACTTAGAGACCCTTTTTAAAAATGCCAAACTACTTTTTACCATTGAGATCCAATCCAGAAATTCATCATACACACACCCCAGCACACACACCCTAAGATGTAGTTCACATGCAGCATTTTTTTTCTGGCTCTGCCATCCAAAAAGAAAAAAAAAATAAAATAAAAGAAGAAAAAGGGCAAAGAATTTAGTTCCAGAAGACGTGCTGAGAAATCCACACAACTTAATGTGCATCTCAAGTCTGGCCATTAGAAATATCTGTATAAGAAGAGGCGATCTGGATTAAGGACCCGGGATCTTTCCCTTTAACTTTCGCCCCTTAGAGTTCTCCAGTTCTGTGAATGGTGTGCACCGTTTTCCGCCCTGTACTCTGTAGGATTTAGTGATGAGGATAATGATGCCAAAGGCTTGACGGGGGGGGGGGGGGGGGGGGGGCGTGGAGAAGAGAGGGAGGGAGGGAGGGAGGGAGGCGAGAGGGAGGGAGAGAGGAAGGGAGGGAGGTGGAATTTCATTTCTTCCACTAAAGCGTTTGCGGAGACTTCAAGGTATAATCTATCCCAGATCCTTTCCCAGAGAGAAACTTGGCGATCACGTTTTCACATGATGCTCACGCTCAGGGCGCTTCAATTATCCCTCCCCACAAAGATAGGTGGCGCGTGTTTCAGGGTCTCTCCTCTCTCTCCTACAGAAAAGAAAAAGAAAAAAATGTCATTAGAAGAGGCGTAACACGTCAGTCCGTCCCCAGGTTTGTGTTTCCTGGAGTGGCCGAAAGAGATCAGTTCTAACCTGCTCCGCAGGAATAACGGTCCTGCCTCCCGACACTCTTGGCGAGGTTTTGTACAGTTTGCTCCGGGAGCTGTTTCTTCGCTTCCACCTTTTTCTCCCCCACACTTCGCGGCTTCTTCATGCTTTTTCTTCTCACCATTTCTGGCCAAAACTACAAACAAGACTTCGCAGGTAGGTTTTTTTCCCCTTTTCTCTCTTTTTATTCCCTTTTGGTATGGTCATCCCCCACCCTCCTTTTATGATTTTTCTCCTTTTAAGTGGGGATGTGAGTCTGAAGTGAGAAGGAGTGTCTGTGGGCAGGAATTTCAGGTGGGTTTAGCTCCTTTATGGCAAGCTTTTCCCAAGAGTGACTTCTTTGATTTCTCTGGCTCTCCGGCACTCTCTCTTTCCTTTTCTCTTCTTTTTTCCTCCCCCAAATAATTTGCCCTGTACCTGTCCATTCAGGTAACCAAAGGTGCCTTTTGCTACCCAGCCTAGGAAAAGTTTTATTGAGAACTATATGGTGGAATGAAAACTCTTCAAGGGGAGAGATTCTGCTCTATTTTTGCATCTAGTGCCAATTCATTGTATTCAGCAATTAAAACTTGGCAAATACCTGTGAATAATTACAAAACTTGATCGATACAAACCTACCAAATTCAGGGGCAAGTCTTTCTCTTAGATATGGCAGGGCATCCTCTCCCACCCGAGAAGGCTGTTTTCTAAGCAGAAAGTTGCCTGTTTTTGTCTGCTTAGCGAGTTTCATTTCTTTATTTTATTCTTTGTGTGTGTATGTATGTGAAGTAACACCTCACTTCTGTGATGATAAATAAAGAAGTGAAAGTCCTCATGGAACTCGAGTCGTTTACCAAAGTGTGTGTGTGTTGGGGGGGGGGGGGTCACTACAGCTGGGAAGAAAGCTGCTGTCAGGATATCAGAGTTTTAAAATTAAGGATAACTTTTGAAATTGTATTTTAAATGGCAAAGTAATATAGACATGGATTTAGCAGGAGACACATGCACACACATATCCCATTCCATACTTTGGCACTGAAAAGTCGAGAGAGATAACAGAAGTTCCCAGGAACAGTGATGAGCCCGGCTAACATGAATGTGTTTATCTCCCACCTACTTATGTATTTTACATGCTCCCCCTATAATGATGAAGGCAAGATTACTAACTCCAGAGTTAGAAATAACAGGCAAAGATAAAGTTTACAGCACAAATGCCCTCTCTCTCTCTCTCTCTCTCTCACACACACACACACACACATACACACACGCTCATAAAACTAGCAGCTTACTTTATTAAACATGTATTTATATGCAATCGTGTGTAAGTCTCAGCATGAATGCAGACAGGCCAGCTGTTTCATCCCAGACACTTGTGTGACCGTTCCCTTATTTCAGGATTTTCCCCAACCATTTAATATCAATAGAACGCCAAGAAATGACAAAACGTGTCAAACATAAAAGTCACTCCCTATGCCTAGGTTGAATTCAAGGTGCTTTCTAAATCATCCACTTCCCCTTCTCTCTGCCCCCCTCCCCTCTCAGCGAATGTCTGGAAACTGATACTCACTTTCCAGGTTTTCTGCAAAGCTTCTAGCACAGGAGACAATAGGTGCGGGGCGTGGGGACGGAGTGTGCTCGGCAGAGAAAGGGTTAATGGCCCTTGTGTTACAGTTTGCATCTGTTACATCTTTTATAGCCCCTGTTTAAACTAATCCTCGAGGCACAGCATCTTCCCAACCTCCACCGAGTTTTCGGGATTCTCCTCCTCTCCTGCCTGCCTCCGAGGTTCCCCTTCTCCAAGTTTTGACAGTTTCAGCTGAAAAAATGCAGCGCCTCTCTCGATTTTTAGGTACAAAAGTTTCGAAGCCAGAAAGGATACGATCATTTAGTAGAGCTTAAAAGTATTGCCGTAGCGGTTGGACTTTCTCTTTCCTTTCTTGAGGGGATTAAAAAAAAATTCTACTGGAACTATTTAAGGGAACCAGTGTGGGGGAGCATGTGTGTGAATGAGGTGGGGGGAAAAATACTTAAGTAAATATTGTCAAAGTGGCGGGGGGGGGACGGGGGGGGGTGGGAAGCGACGGTGTCCAAAGAGGCTTATAATTATACTTCTTATTTCGGCGTGAAACGGGAAATCTTAATTTGGGGGCGGGGGACTGGGGGGAGGCAGAGACAGTGCCTCGATAAACTCCAAAAGGGGAGGGGAGGGGGCGCGGGGCGAGTGGGCTTCCTATAATTACTATTATCAATTTGCCCGAGTGTGCTTCATCCGGGGGCTGCTTCGCGTTGTTTGTTTGTTTGTTTCCTCTGGGGAATAGGGTTGTGGGGGGTGGGGGGGGTGAGACAAGATGAGAGCGAAAGAAAGCCTCGCCTCACCCCAAGTTCCCGAGCCGGGCTGAGGACTTTTCCGAGGAAAGGGTCCGCCTAGCCCTGAGTCAAGCAGCCTTACTGTACCGCCGTGTGCATTCCCTCATACGGTCAGGAGTTATGACTCATTTTGAAGATGTAATTCTTGTCTCTCTGATCCCCTCGCGGGTGCAACACAGCAAACAGTAACAAACACAAAGCGCCTCGGGGCCAAGGCTGGGGGTGGGGGGCGGGGAGGGGGCCGCCGAAGTTTCGCTTTGGCGTTGGGGGGCGCGGATGGGTGCTCGCCGGGGCCCTGGCCCGGCTCCCCTGGGCGGCCCGCGCGCGTTTCAATGGGCGCGGGCGATGCCCACATTGTCGCTGTGTTTGGTTGCTAGATCGAGCCTGCGTGCTGCCGAAGCAGGGCGCCGAGTCCATGCGAACTGCCATCTGATCCGCTCTTATCAATGAAGCAGCCGATCATGGCGGATGGCCCCCGGTGCAAGAGGCGCAAACAAGCCAATCCCAGGAGGAAAAACGGTAAGAAGCGGCCCGAACCAAACTTTTCCGGGCCACTCCGCGGCTGGAGACCCGGGGAGAAGGCGGGGGAAAGGGAAAGGGAGCCGAGGCGGCGGCGGCGGCGGCGCCCGGGGCTCGCGGGCGAGCCTCTCTCCGTGGCCGGCGCCGCAGCCCGGCGCGCGCGGCGACTGGACCCGGGGAGTTGGGGAAGTGCCGGGCAAAGTGAGCGCGGGGCGCCGGGGGGCTCCGAGCCCCGGGGTCCGGCGGGGGCCCCGCGCCCCCACCCCCGCCGCCCCCTCGTGCCCCCGCCTCCGCCCTCCCTTTGCCTCCGCCTCTCGCTCCGCTGGCGCCCGGTCCGCCGGGTCCCCTGGCCGGGCTGCGGGAGCGTCCGGCGAGGGCAGGGCGGGGGCCCGGGCGCCAGGTCGTGCAGGATCCCGGGGCGGGGGGCGGGGGTGGCGGAGGAACTGCGAGGGCGGGAGAGGGGGCCTGGGGCTGCGCCTCCGCGAGGCTTAAAGTTTCTTGCCGGAGTGTCGCGGCCGCCTCTCCGTACGCCAAGTAACGGTCCGCGGGCAGCGGGGCCCGGCCGGGCGCGCCCCGACCTCGGGTGGGAGGGACCCGGCCGGCCCTGCGCGGGGTCCGGCGGGGTCGGCGCGGGCTCGGGGGTGGGTGGTTCCTCTCCAGCGGGCTCTGGCCCCACGCCGGGGACTGGCGGAGTCGCGGAGAGCAGGGAGACTTTTCTGGGCAGTTTTCTACATGGTCAGGAGGAGCCCGTTATCCAAGCTGAGTCAGGAAGGAGGAAGGAGATGGGGGTGCGAGAGGGACACACCGACCAGAGGTGGGAGATTAAAGGGGTGGCTGTTAATAAAGTCCGTCTTGGAGAAAGGCAAAGAAGGGATGAAGAGAAGGGGGAGAGAGAGAGAGAGAGAGAGAGAGAGATCGACCCCCTAGGTATTACCCCCGAACAAAATCGTGGGAATAAAAGAGAAAAGTGATTGGCAAGAGCGCAGAAGGCGCCTGGGGGAGGGGAGAGAGCTGGGGACCGGAGAGGGTGCCCGGGGTAGCTGACAGAGGATACTGAGTTTGAAAAGAAAAAAACCAACCCCCCAAAACAAACAAGCGAACTAGCGCCAGCTCAGACTGGGAAAGGAAACTTCTCGCTCCCTTCGATCTCAGCTTTATCACCCGGCGCGGGGCCGCGCTGACGCTCCGGAGCCGGACGTGGGGACGCGGCGCCAGCCCGGCCTCCGGCCTCCCGCAAACGCAGCCCGCACCTCTCGTGGACTGCCCGGCCCACTTGGAGCAACTTTCCTCTAGAGAGGACAATTGTGCGCGCCCCCGGCCTGCCCCGGAGCTGCGCGGCGCAGGGAGGGGGCGGCCGGGGGCGCAGTGTGGGGTGCTGGAGGGAGAGAAAACACAAAGACGAGAGAATTTTGATTAGAGACAAATGATGCTTCTCTCTCTGTCTCTGCCTCTCTAGGGTGTGTGTGTGTGTGTGTGTGTGTGTGTGTGTGTGTGTGTATCTTTTGCTTGTTGTGGTGGAGGTGTCGAGCCATATGGGGGAGTGATAGAGGAATTTTAGTTAGAAACTGTTCGTTACGTTATCCTGCCTTTTCCCTTTGTGCTGCCTTTGATCTATTTGCTTGGCTTAGTATTACAAAAAAAAAAAAAAAAAACAAGTACAATAATATATTCTGAGCTGCTTCCCCAAGATCCAGTTCAGGCTGCCTCTTTTTAAGTCAGTCTCTCCTCTCCCTCTCCCTCTCCCTCTCCCTCTCCCTCTCCCTCTCTCTCTCTGTCTCTGTCTCTGTCTCTCTTAATTTAATTTTTTTCTTCATTCTAGTATCTGGCATTATTTAAGGTGGTCCTTACACAGGAGACCTCCCCTTCCCCATCTCTGGGTAATTTAGTAGACACTAAAATTATACCTAATGTCCCCCTCTCCTCTCTTGTGTTTCCTCTGTTCCTTTTATTAAATGTTGGTTATTGATTTTCTAAAATCAATGTCTGTTGTGGGGCTTTTTTCCCCCTCTTACAAGTATCTAAAGCACGGTGCTGATCAACTGGATAACAAAAGCTTTGTGTCAAGGAGGCTTTTTTTTCTTATGTTAAACAGTCATTTTTTTTTTTTTTTTCTGAGAGAAAAGAGAATGAGATATAAAGCAAGGTTCCCAGAAGTGTTCTTTTGCAGAAGAGACTATTTAGAATGTTTGTTTCTGCTTTCCTGCCTCCTCCCACCCCCTTCGGGATTTTGCCACCGATGACCAGCCTGGCCCCGGCAGTGAGGTCAGGCCAGAGCCCAGGTCTGGGGAAACAGAAGGCTCCAGGCTTCCTGGGAACCCTGAGGGGTGGGGGTTGGCAGAGAGGAAGGCCTGCTGGGGGCTTCGCAGGTGAAACAGAGTGCCAGGGAGGTGCCCAGCTGTGGACACTGCAACCATATCCCCTCCGCCCAGCTAGTAACTTGGGAGAAGCCTCAACACTCCGAAATGGAAAGTTGAATTGCAAATTTTGAGGCATTTATCTCAGACCTTGCGTACTTACCAGCAAGCCTTCCATTGCTTACAGCTTCTCTAACTTTTACTACCTGTCTCTTTTTCCAAATAATCTGTGTAAAACATGCTGTGAATTAGTTACTTGTCAGTGTTTTTCCTTGGGTTTAATCTGACTGAGCAAAATGCCCTGGTTTAGAGAAGCAGGTAGAAGAGTTTTCTTTCCCCGTTTTCATTTTCTTTCTCATCAAGCACATATCCAATGCCTTTCCCTTTGGGAATTGCCAGGATTTATCTGAACTGAGTGGATTTTTCTTCTTTCCTGGATTCATGGAAAAGATGTCACTTTTGAGCTTGTGTCTTTGCTGATAACACTAAATATGATGATGCTTATCAAAATCATATAGAAATTCCTGGAAAGGAATAATGGCAATACTAATCACAGAAGTAAGAAGCTGCAAGGAAAAAAAAAAAGATGGTCATCCAGGAAACTAGAATGACACTTTATATAATTTTAATGAAGTCAACAATGTATATATAGACGGAGGCGACAAGAAGAAAAAACATGTAAAGCAATTGTGTGTGTGTGTGTGTGTGTGTGTGTGTGTGTGTGTGTGTGTGTGTTTGAAAGGCTGGTCAAGAACGTGAGTTAGAAGACGATGCTGTACACAATTATTAAAAAGCAAAGGAGAAGGAGGCAGTTTGAGGGTAATAAATGTGCAAAGAGAGAAACAAGAATCTAAAATCCAGCCTTCAAGATTCTCAGGCCAGCAAGATGCTTGGCAAAGACAGTGCCAGGGCCAAATTAATCCATAGCTGACAGTCTCCTTTCCCCCACATGGAAAGGATGAAATCTCTTCCCAGAAAATAAGATGTGCAGGAGGAAAGGGGGAGAGGGGTGAGGGGAAGGAGGCAAAAAGCAAGTTGCCGGCAGACAAGAATGTGTGTCAGTTTCAAGAAAGTTCAGTCAGATGATCTTCAGTCGCCTGACTCACTCTGTAACACTTTCACTGAAGCTGGAGAGGAGGGGGGAAACCCAGCCCCCCTTTTCCATCCCCCTGATTATACCCCACTATCTCCACACAGCCTTGGAGACAGAAATGAGCACTTGGAGCGGGAGATGCCCGGCTGTTGCCTACCACTGGCGCGGCCGGGGTTGTAACTTGCAAAGTTTGTTGCTTTAGCCCCTGATTGGGGCTTCGGCTCCTGGGGATGCTCCGGCTTCCCTCCTGCCTCCTGAGGAGCCTGGAAGATGGGCCAGCCTCCCCAGCCCACTGCCTTCCAGCATCAGCCTCTGAGAAATCGCACATACACATGCAGGTTGTGACAAAGATCAAATCTGGAAACTACTTGCTTCAGAGAAGGGAGTGAAGCCGTCTTTTAAATGAAAACTGAATTAGGAGTGGAGGGGGAAAGGAAATGGAAGAAAGAAGTAAAGAAAGAAAAGTTAAATTTGATTTGTCTTCAAACTTTCAGTTAAAGGGTTGGGGATTGTGTGGGGGAGCGGGGGAGATATTTGCAAATGCCTCTGGTCTCTGATTTCCAGTGGTAAAGACGAGGGATAAAGTTGGATGTTTTCAGGGCTTTGGACCCTAGGGGAGAAGCAATCAGATGAGCAGAAATGATTATCCTTTTTTAAGATAAGCCCTCTCTCCTTACCACTTCCTTAAAGGGAGTGGAGGCGCTGGTGGTGATGCTTAGAGGCAGCGGAGGACGGAGAAGTTGCTTCCGTTTCAGAGATGCTTAAGTAAAAAGGGAAAGAAATGCATGGAGCCCCTTCTCAAGGATGTGGCTCCTGTCTGTCCTCTCCGAGAGGTGAAGTTGGGCTGGGGCTGCCTGGAGTCAGAGCCCCTTAGTACACACTGAGGCAGGGAAGTTTCCCTCGGATTACAATCGCTTCAAACTTGGCTATCTTTGCAAGTGGGGAAATCTTTTGCAAGTAGCCTGCTTCACAGGGTTGATGAGTTTATAGGGAGACTGGTTTTGCTGATTCTCAAAGCACTCAAAGGCAGTTGGTGTGGCAGGTACCAGTACTGAGGGCACTCCAAAGATAGCTATCTCCATCCTTTTCTCTCTGTGGAGATCTCCATGCAAGTTTCATCATGCTGCACACACACAAGACTGGGGGCTATGTATCTAGACTGATCTATTTGTTTTATTTCGGTTTGGGAAAACTAAGTCCACTGGGGCAGAAACATGCCTGCTTTCGTAGCAGAGCCACTAGCCTGCTGGCACCCACAGTGGGACGCTCCACCAGGGGTAAGGGCGGGCTAAGGATTTTAAACTTTACATTGTTCTTCTGTTGCCAAATAAAAATAAATTCATGTCTTCAAGCATTTATTTCCGAATATGATTTGAATAAAGCCAAGATTAAAGTTCCCTGCCAAACTGCTATGTCACATGTATGCGATGCTTCCCTCCTTGGTGGCTTAATTTGCTCAAAGTAAAGAAAATTCCAAGAGGTTCTTGAAGCCCCTAATGCCGTGTTAAGGATATTTCCTTGGGAAAATGTATGTCTACCCTGAAGGTAGGGAAGGACGGTGTGGCCAGCTCTCTAGCAGTGCCGCGTTTATTCTAAGATGTGGGAGATTCTTTTCCCTACAACAGTTTTTGTCATCTGCATTCTTCCAAGGCTTTTAAGGTGCATTTTCTTCTGTGTGAAAGGGAACTCTTTGTCCTTTTCCTCTCCAGCACCGTGGCTTCCCAAGGTAGACACTATTTTGTGCCTGTCACAGAGAGAGGGAGTGCAGGTTTGCAATGCTCACAGACAATTGATTGTCTGCCCTAATGTGTTTCATTTACATGTTTATAACGTCAATGGTGCTGGGGTGTCCACTGTACCATTCATTCCCGCATTCCCACAAGGGGGCAATTGTCTGAATGGCCAAGTCAGACACCTTTTTGATTGCTCTTTGGTTGTCTTTTTAGAGCAAAGAAATAAAGGAGGAAAATCTGTGATGCAGAAACACTAGTTGAAAATATACAGAATTAAATGTCACCACAAAAGCAGATGTTAACATAAGCTCAAATATGCTTTTTCGCCAAGATGTGAAGGTTGAAAAAAATAATTCAGAGCAGAGGGAAGGATGATTTAAAACCAATAAATATAGTCCTCTTCCCCCCTCCCAATTTCTTTTCTTTCTTTAGCAGTCGGAAGATGAAATGTGATTTTCCTTTTCATTTTTAAGCCTTGAAACATCTAGGCACCTCCCCATTATTTGTATGTTTGCTGTGATTTGTGAATTTTGTGTATATTTACATAGCTCTGTTTATACCAACAGCGTCAGCTTACCACTTGGAAAACCTATTGAATGACTATTTGGGCTGTGGGGAGTGTAAACTTTTAAAAAGTAAGATCCAAGTATTTCATCAAGCATTTTTTAAAAAGGAAAGCAGTAATAATCAGAAGACTCTATGGAAGTCTTTGCCTTAATAGCTATGTGCCAAATACTTTTATCTTGGGTGACAGTCCTGTCAGAGTGAAAACTCTCAGGAAAAGTGTAACTAGTAGTTACAAAGTAAATAAAGAATTTCGTTTTAAGGTGTTCTGTATTGTTTTTATACTGTGTGTGTGTGTGTGTGTGTGTGTGTGTGTGTGTGTGTTGTCTTGTGTTTCCTCTGAGAAAAGTGAGAGGAAAAGCCATCCATGTGTGTGTTTTTGGCTTTTCTCTTCATTCAGTTCTCCCCTACATATTATGCATATATGTATCACACATGAATACATCTGCTTAAAAAAGGAAAGATTTCACAGTTCAGATGGTGCCTTGCTGGTTCATTAAGGTAATACAGTTATTAGAAGTTGGTCTGATTTCGCGTGTGGTCCATAAGGAGAGAAAATACTAACTCTTGTGTCATCTGGTAGGAGGTAAATAGGGTGGGGAAACTTTAATAATTTTGTAGTAAATTAGGGAGAAAAAATCGCTAGTCTGTGAAAAGATTTTTGCCTCTCCGGGAAGACACGCACAGTAGCTGCACCGTTAGCTGAACCCCTGACACGGCGGTCTTTTGAATGCCTTAGGTATGATTTCACTTTCGCTCACATCAATGCTGACCTGAATGCCTTTCATATCTGATCCGCTGTGTCTCTCCCAGTAAACATCCCCTGAGGGGAGAACAAAGAAAGGAGCTCTTCTTCTTCTTAATCACAATTCAGCCCTTTCACCGCCGGCAGGCTCCATTTGCATTCTGCCACAGAAAGCCAAGATGAAAAGAAAGAGAGAGAGAGAGAAAGAGAGAGGAGAGAGAAGAGGAGAGAGGCCGAGGGTAGTAGCTGAGTAAAATAACTTAGGTGTTTGTGGCTGTTTGTTGGGCTTTCCCTGGTTACCAGCCTTATATAGTTGATGCTTGACCAGGCCTTGTCCCTCCTGACAGGCATATAGTGTTACAAGATGGCATGTCTGTACTATTCATGGCCACCCGCTCAACACTTGAGGTAAAAAGTGTCAGAGAGGGATCAAATTCTCCCTCAGAAGCCTGTTAGACTTGGGGTCAGGTGTGTGGACTTCCCATCTTGAGTGCTGCCTACTATTTGGCTTTACTTATTGTTTACCATCAGACCAGGGAGGTAAGGGCACTGGGGGGGGGGGGGGGGGGGCGCAGCTGGAGGCTGCTCTGGAGGAGAGAAGGGATAAAGTCTCCCAAGGCCCTGCTCTGGTTTCAGGGATGGGTGTCTGGCCCAGAGAAAAAGGGAGAAGTACTTACACCCAGCCTGAACACGCTGATAAATCTTCAGGAAAACTGGAAAAGACTTTCCCATTTTTTCCCCTGACTTTTTATGATAATTCATATTTTCAAATGAAAGGGGAAAAAAGCCAAGAAAGAAACTCTCAAATGAGCCAAAAAGGAAAAAAAAAAAATTCTCTGAAAAGAATTTTAGGGGGAAAAGTTGTTCTATTTTAAAAAGCTTTGAGGGCTGTAAAGTGCCACGTTTTTCACACCTTCTTCATACTTTTTTTTCAGATTTTTTTAGTATGTTTAACATTTGTGAGATGACAGCCTTTTTGTATCTCAAACTGGATGCTTCAAGATTTGTAGGGAGGGGTTGGTGGTATTCACGTTCTCCTGAGAGAGAAAGTTTATGCCTCAAGGGCTCCTTCTTACTGGGAACTGTTTAAACCCTTGCAGGCGGACCTGTCAGGTTTTACTGTGTTATTTGCCTCCATTTTCAACATGCAAAAGTAACATGCAGTTAATGGTATCGGAACGAGACCACAGCAAGAGCAGAAAGCTCTCGTGACAACTTTTCAGCTACATTATCTTGCTTCTAAACTGTCTTGTCTTTTTTTTTTTCCTTTCTGAAACCAGTTTTAGATACCAACAGTTTTTCAACAGATAGATTAAGTACATAATGCGCGTGCGCGCACGCGCACACGCGCACACACGCAAGTTTAGGAGTGCAATCGCTTCGAGTGAATAATTAGGAATGGGGGCTGTTCTGATAGCCATGGTGCGGATTTCACTTATAAGAGCAAAACTAGCAGAGATATTAGAAGTTGTACATGAGCATGTGACAGAGATTCCTGATTTTTTTTTCTTTTTCCCAGAAGATTTACAGAATTTACAAAAAGAGATTATCCCTACACCTTCCACCCCTCCTATCCACCCCCATGACCCAAGCAATGAAGGATTTAGGCAGATTTACTTCAGTAAACACCTTTGGACACTTGGGGGGAAAGTGGGAGTCTGTTTGCAAAAGGAGGCTTTTGTTAAGTGAGGTACCGGGATAATGCTTTACCAGGCAGCTGTGATATTAACCTACCCAGCAATGCGGGAACACTCCTTAACTCTTTGAGTGCCTGGCCCTTTGCACTCAGCAGATAAAATCCTGGCTCTCCAAAGACGCTCAGAATTCTGGTTCTAGCAGTTTAATATTCAGACAAGTCTTGTAGACATGAAAACTGTTCAAGCTTTTAAAACAATGTGGTTTAATTAGATGAGGTGGACTTACATTGCTCATAAGCCCTCCAAATGGTGGTTTATAATTGGCAAGAAAAAAAAAGGAATCAAGGCAGCACATTAAAAATTCCAGGAAATATCTTTAGAAAAGCTATTTTCATTTCCAGCTTTTAAAATATTAGACTATGGTAGCTAGAGGGAATGAAGCAGCTGGGGCCTCTCTCCTTACTATAAAAGACACCAGAAGTTTGTGATGAAGAAAGGGGCTTCAGCTCAAAAAAGCTGTAAGAGGCCAGTTGGGACAGTGACACTATCGCAGCCCTCGCATCTTTTCTAGGGGGAAGTGTTGCCTATCTTTCGGAGCTCGGAAGGTCATGTGAACCTCAGAGTCAGGGCCTCAGGCCGACTGTTACCAACGTGAGACTTGCCAAAGCAAGCAGAGAGGCATTTATAAGAGGAAGGAGTTAATGGTTATTTTTTGCTGGGCACAAGAATAACTTTACAGGTGTTGCATTTGGGCTTAAATAAGATTGCCTTATTTAGTTTCGAAAAAGAGTGTAGGTGTCAACGTTCAAGCAGCCACAAATGTGTGAGAAAGTAAAGGGTATGAGACATGACAGGATTAAAGGTGTTTGCTATGTTGTTACACCGTGTGTCAGGCTGCAAGCTCCCTTTGTCACAGCCTCCTGGTGATTTGACAGCGCAGATCTACTTCCCTTCTAGGTGAGACAGCATTTTTTAACTGGAGTTATAAATATGGTACACCCTTCGAGTTGCACCCTGCCTCCCAGATCCACGAATCCTATTTGAAAGCATCTTGCCCTGAGACACAATGAACAAATGCTGTATACAGGGGGCTGTGTGCTCGGGGGCCCGGGCATAGCCAGCATCACAGTAGCTGGCATTGACTGTTGTTTGGCAAGAAGGTCCTTTGCCAAATCATCCAATAATTAAGTTTTATGTTATTTGTATGAACGACCAAGCATGCAGTATTCCTTTTCAAATCAAAGGGAGGCTTAAAATTACTTTTTGAACACTTTCAGACCATGGTCAGGTCACAGTTTGGGGGCTGAATTAAAATGATCTCATTCATGATCTAATTGAGGTTGGCAAAACCTTAACAGTAGCAGGAGTACATAAATATAAATCAAAGACCAAAATTTAGCAAATCATATCATTTGCTAGAAATCTGCTCATGAATTATTCCCCGATTGCCAACCCAGAAGTTAAACTTTGTCTCCCCTCAGCAACAGTAACTGTGCGTGTTTTGTCAGACTCCTGACAGGAAAGTTAGAGGAGCTGAAGAGAGAAGGAAGATGGTCAGTGTCTCATCTGATATTGTGTGTTTGTGACCCAGGAACATTTGAGAGCTAATAAAGCCCAGTGCATTACAGTGGACGCTGGAGTCTTGGTTAGAAATTAATATGGGCTCTTCTGAAAACCAGACTTTGGAAGAGCAAGCATCGGGGACACGTAAGGGATGTAAGGGGAACAAATATTTCGAGAAGGATCCGAACTTTGCTTTCATTTTTCAGTGGAGGAATGCAATCGTCATAATGATTTATGATTTTTTTTTTTTACAAACTTAGTTCTGTTAGTAAGCTGAGTTGAGGGGCTGAGATTTGAAGGAACTGTTAGAATGAAAAGACATTACTGAAGGGCTCGTGTGCACATTTAAGTTACCTTTCCTTTAAAAAAAAAAAAAAAAAAACCAAAACACTACTATAAAAGTAAGATCCCGGGTCACTTTTCCTGTAATCCATGGGCTTAAATGTCATGTTCTCTTGTATATAATCTGTTTTCAGTTATTCATCTTTCTGGGTTGCTGTGTGTTATTTCAACCTAAACCCACACACACTCTGCTTCAAACTGGAGGAGACCTAATTCTGAACTTGAAATTAAAATTTTAAATCCCACCTAAGTGAAGATATTTTTCCAAGCAAATGACAAACACAGTACTGGTCAGTTTAGCTAACTTTATTTATCACAACAGCAAATATATGAAGGTGTATTTTTAAGTCACAACAATAAGGTGGAAACATTTTTAAATGATCTCAGGTGATGGAGGTCAATGAGTACATTCTTTTGGGAACAGGTCATTGTCATTAATGATTTCCCATGACAAAAAGTCAAAACATACTCTACATTAAAAAAAAATGTAATGGATTCCCCTCTAATAGTTAGGTTGTTAATATGACAATATGGTGATTTTTGTTCTTTCTATAATTTCGTATTTCTTTTTATAATCAACTCTAGGAAAGAAAGGTACTCCCGACCAGGTGATAGACACTCCCTTCTATAAATCAGCAATCTAATAAATCAACAGAGGAAGATAGCATGCTATTTAAGATCTGAGATTTTTTCCTCTATCTTAAACAGAAGAGTAAATTTCAAGGAATTCAGTGCCCAAGTGACCTGCAATGTAATGTACAGGCTTCACTGTTGCTTAGTTTAAATTGTATCTATATTGTCTTATATATCTGAGTAACTGTAATCAAAGAAACTTTGCAATTTGCCTATTCTTGGAAGTACCTAAGTTTCTATTTTAGACACAAAGCACATCAATGGAAGTGTTTCACATCATGAGATTTCTCAGTTTTAAGAGGTGAGGTTTATATATAAAGAACTCAGTAAGCTGTGTTTTCATAATAAAGAGACCCATTAAAAGGGGAAAATCTCTAAACAAAATGGTTGTCCTCTAAAGATTTCCCATCACCTTTGCTCTGCTGATGGGAATTTGAAAACTACATACAGCCCATATGCACACATTCCACATGCACACACACAAATACACCCTCGAACCCCAACTCTGAGACTTTTCCTCTTTGACTACAATCATACAGCTTGTGAATGAAATATATTCATATGAAAATAGTAGAGGTGAAGAATTAACGTAGACTCCTGTTTGTTAAGACTTCTTTTAAGAAAGAAAAAGTGTTCCCTATGCCACATGATTCTTACAAAACTTACTTGCACCTATTAATCTAAACTTTAAGTGTATTATTTAGGATAAATTACAAGCTTCATGCTTTTAAACTGTTATCCCCCCCCCCCCATTTCCCTTCAATATTACCAACCTTAACATGGATTATGCTAACTTGATTGCAAATTATTATGGTTTTTAAAACGGCATTCAGGAGTCCGGAATAAAGATTGTATTTTAAAGTAGTGTTTATAATATTTAAAAGGAAAAAAAGAGGGGGCAGGAATTTAGCTATACTGAACACTTACAAATGTGTGGAGTTTTATACTTGTGCAGATAAAGTGTGAGGTAGCCTTACCCTGTGAAACCAAGACCACAAATGATATGTGTCAGTAGGTTCTTTGATAGGGCTTCTGGCCACAGTGTTTTTGTGCTGTCAAACTGCTGTGTTGAACAAACACCTCCTCTGGGACAAAGTGATAAATGCAGAGACAGGCTGGCTTCAACCAGTCTCAGCAACCTCCTCAACCACACCCCCCCCCCACAAACTCCCAGGTTCGTCTCCCCCTCCCACAATCCAGCCACCTCCCCCCCGCTTTGCCCCTCTACCTGAAACTGACATTTCTAGAGAGATGCCCAGGGTTTTTCAAGGTGTCAGTGGTGAGTAATTATTGAAACTTCCCAAATCTTGTGCATCAGGACTCTCAAACTACAGGCAAAGTCTTTCTGGCAGGCTTTATCTAGTCTTTTTTAAGTGGAACTGGACCGAGCTTCTAAACTTTTGCCAGCTTGAACTTTTTCCACCTTTGCTTAATCATTTGAAAACCACTTGCTTTCCTCTCGTCTTTCCCCCAGTCACTGGAGTTTTTATTTTCTGATGTCCAAGCAATTACGTTGTGCAACACAAAACAAAATTTTGCCTTAAAAAATCCAAACACTGTTCCCTCCTACTTTTCACTTTCCAGCATTCTTTTAGGGCTAACACTTCAAATGTATAGCCAATGGATTTTTTTCCTTCTCTCTCTTGGAGCCATTATTCTCTGACTAAAACCTGTTTACTGGTGCCTTTGTGTGTGCTTTTTTTTCTTCCCCTGACATTAAATGAATTTCCATCTTCTACTTCTGCAATCTCTAAGAAATAGATAAACCATTATATTTTTTCCTGGCTCGTATTTTAAAGCGGTGATCCTGACAGCAGGACGATTATTGCACTTTATGTTTTAGTGGATGTTTGCTGTTGCTAGTTACAGCAACACTTATCATAAGACAGCAAGAAAAGAGTAGTCCCTGGTAATTAAAGTAATGAAATATTCATTTACTCTACCTTTTCTGTAGTCTCACAAATTAGGCTGCTACATTTAATGCCTGCACTGCCTCTGTTTTTATTATAATGGCAGCTTTCGCATCTGCAATTAGGACTAATTCTGACAGTTACAATTTCTGAGGGATGGTAAACAGTGAACGAGATGTGCAGCAGAGGTATTACACGTGAAAAGCCCTTGTCTCTTTAACCTTGTTGTTTTTTTTCTCTCAGAGGTTACCTTTTCCCGATGGTGCAAAATCGACTTGACATAACTGTTCATCAGTTTCAGGGTTTTCCCTGGAGGTATTTGCATCAAATCAGCCCAGTCAAGCTTCAAGTTGAAATTGGCAGGCCAGAAACTGACAGGGTAGGGACTGGAAAAGAGACAGCTAAAGAACAGGCAGTAAACTGACAGTAGCAGAGTGAAAGACGGAGGGGGGGGGGGGGGCGGGCTCGAGAGCAAGAGCTTTTCAACTTTACTGTAAGGGAAATCTCAACTCCTGTACGCATCTCAGTAGCAGTGTCTCCTGGAGGAACTTGAAAGGTCGAGAGATTCAGAACACCTTCAGCTAATTCTTACCACTGGGGCTCAGCAGCCCTGCTCTGGGGGGCTCACTCTGATTGCATCTGATTGGATGCCTAAAGAGGAGTGGGCACACTTAATTAAACAGGAGCAAAGTTCTGAGGCACCTCCTCAGCACTTATTAAAGCTTGAAAGCCAAATCTCATGATCACTGTTATAGGACGAAAATAAGGCGGTTTGGTTTTTTTTTTTTTTTTTCTAATTGTTAACTTGTAGGAAAGTTAACAATCCTTCTCTATACCAGGTTTGTTTTCTCGGGTTTTTTACTTGGAAGCAGATTAAATGTTCACAGAGACCAGAGCTCAGGAGACTGTCAATTCAAAAGTTGGTGCATTTTTGTCAACAAAAACAGCCATGTAGCAAGAAATATATTTAAAGAGATACTCCTTTGAGTGACATGGGGTTGTAGGTTCTCTTTGTCAAATAACCCCCTCCTATCCTGATAACACAACACAAATAGAACATTTATCCAATTGCTTAAAGGCCAAAAAAAGTGGGAAAAATCTTAAAATAGCAATGACATTAAACTTTTTATTTCAGTATTGGTATTGTCACTTTAAGGAAAAAAAAAACTGTGATTGCAAAACTTTTATAATTGCTCTAACAAAGAACACAAATCTGAAAAGTGCTCTCTTTGCCTGAGTCCGTTTTTTTCTTTCTCCTCCATGTCTATTTTTTGAAACCAATATTTTTTGTCATTCTTTCTCATCTCTTCTAACTTTGCAGGAGGGTGGGTGTTGGTGTCCTTACTAGATGATTTGAAATCCTCGCCACTTTCCAACTAGACTTGGGGGTCGAATAAGCCCTTGCTTTCAAACCGTCTTCAGGCTCTGTGTATGACAGGCATTGGCTGATCTGCTGATGCCCATTCGACAGGCACTGTTGAACTAAAGTGGTGTGACGGCACAGTTTTGTTAAGCTGTGAACAAAGGGCTGAAGATGCCTTCCTGGCATCGTGCGTGTGCATATTGGCCTTGTCACAGTTTTGCTTGATTTAATGCTCTGTTTATTCCTAGATATTAAAACTTAAATTCCAAACAATATGTTTTCAAATACGACATACCAACTTTATTTTAAAAGCTTTAACTTTGAAGATCCTGGGGTTCATTTCCTCCTCCAGTTTACACGTAGCCAACGTGAAAACACAGCTTTGGAAATAAATAGATTGCCAGTAGCCTTTTAACCGTTATCCATTTTAAAAGGGGATTCCAGTCTTAAAAAGTCTTATTAGGGTCAAAGATTTATTTTTCTTTGATCATTGGTTGAAAGTCATTATTTATTTCAACAGTGGATTCGCGTATAAATTCCTAAGGAAAAGTTACCTTGTGTGTACATGGGCTGGGCAGACTTTTAAAAAGATACATTATTAAAAAGATAGTCAGTGTTGAAAGAAACCACTTACAAATACCTGTAAGGGTAGGCACATTGCTACCAGCAAGGAAGAAAAGAATGAAGGGAGTTTACTTTCAAATGAGTCCTATTTAACAGACAGCAGGAGAATTAGAGTTGGGATTGAAAAAGAAAATAATTGTTGTAAAAATCCCCGTTCCACAGACAACAGCTATAGCTCTTCCAAAGAAAAGTTAAGTTTAGTACTAAATTTAGATCCCAGTGTCCCGTTGAATGTGTCTTGAGCTTTATCTCTGCCCAGGGTTTTTTGTTCCCTCTCTGCCTCTTTTTCCTCCTCCAGGTTTGCTTCAAGTGTTTGCTAAGAGATTAGTTAGCAAGTTTATATTGAGGAGGTAGCCATGGGAAGCAGCTCTCTGCTCGAAGGAACGCGCAGTGGGTCAGAGTGTGAAAACACGGGGAGCTAAGGCTGACCAAGGCCCGGGATCAGGTACTTTATTTTCTCCCAAAGACAGACTGCTCACAGAAAGGCTTGTGGGATGACATCTCGTCCCAGCAGGAGCACAGATGCTACCACTTTTAGAAACTTCCAAATAAGCAGTATTGCTGGAACAACTTTATGAAAAAAAAATTGTTTTAATCTATTGCCAGATCACTCCCTTTTCATTATGTAAAGAGGCTATAATTTGAGATATTCAAGGTTATTTTTACCTCCATTCATAAAACAACATCTTTCCCGAGAGCTGTTCTGAGTAAGGTGAGGAAGGGTGGTAAAGGAGAGAAACATATTGAGCATTATGAAAGTATTTCTGCTAATAACTCGTGAGACTGCACTAAAAATCAGAAATTAAATCTCTAGAGTGAAACACAGACCCACGTCTACCTGCCCTAAGCACACTTTCTCAGCAATGACAGTTTTACTAACTGAAATGAGTTGCCTTTTTTCTTTCAGTAGTGGTTTTACTCAATGCTCATTTATACCAGCTAATTTTCACAGCCAGAAAGGGTGACACAGGTAGGGGTGACTAGGCAGGAGTAAGCTTTTATTGCTAGTTTTTGTGTAATATCGTACATGAAAAAGACACCCTGCTAAGAGCATAGCTCGCCATGCGGGCTCTTCTCTTAGTTTCATGAGAGATTTTGTGTTCGATCCCATTGTTGTGAACAAGATTTAGACATGCAAATCTCCAATCTGGCAAAAGAATGGATCTTTTAATATATTAATGGGGGCAGATTCTTACTTAATATATGAAGTAAACTTTGGCATTGGTTTGGTGTTTTCTATTAATACTTTGTTAGCAACTATTTATAAAGGAGACAGACAAATACAAGTTGATCCAAATAGTCCTCCTGCCCCAACCTCCAGCTCAACATCATCTGCTTTGTTGTGCCAACTCATAACATTCTATCCGTAAAATGCTCTAACTACAGCCATCATCTTTGCTATATTTTAGAACAAATGTATGGCTAGAACCAGCATCGCTTGTCACCTCTTAATGAACTGTCCTGCTTTAGGATCTTCTAAGGAATAGAGTGTAAAAAGAAGCAAAGTGGAAGATGAAGAGATCTCGTAAATAGTTTCCTTTGAACATCCACAATTGCTTGCATGGCCTTTCCCCCTTTTTTCCAGGCCAGCAGAAATGGCCTAGCCCAGGGCTCATCCAAGTGAGCACATTTCAGAACAATTCATTGGATAATTTGAGGGAGACACCAGCCCTGTGATGCCAACGAGGTGCATCGACTGAGAACTTTCCTGAGATTGGGAGTGGATGTGATGTTAGGAGAGGGCATTCCTGAAGGGATTTCTAATTCATGTGAGAATAGTAAGCCTAGATCTTCTAGCCATCGGCCGGCATCAGGTTTCAAATAAACAGATATTGATGGCTGTCTTTTTCCCCCTTCCCCTTCCTAGCTGAGTGAAGAACGAGCTGTGTTTCACATAAATAAGATCTTTGAATGTATCTGCAATGAGGTAGGGCTTTAATGATCAGTATCTGCAAGCCAGGAGCGTGAATGCGATCTCATCGTATCACAGTGTAGAGATGAGATAGTCGAGAGGTACAGCACATCAGTGCATTGTGCCCGGGTGTCGGGAACAATCTTTCCATTGCCAAAGCAGCAACTCTTTATTTCTCATCATTGTTTCCTTACCTCACTTGGTACGCTTCTCGTGATACAGATCTGAGTGAGTTGTGCAAGCTTCAGCCTTGCCAGCCCCCAGCTCCCAGGCCTAGTACGGAGTAATTCATAAACTCACCATATTAGACTATCAGATTGAAACCAAGGGTTTCTACTAGTGGTGGAATTGGAAAGCCCATTGTTTTGATTATCATTTCATCAGCCCCAACTGATACTAGTATGCTCAAGGAAAACATACTTCAGTTACAGTTGATTTTCAGATTCCAAAATGGTGCTGCAAAGCCTGTGCATCTCTAATTATATTTTATGCTAGGCTGTGCAATACCAAAATATACGCTGCAGCAATCAGTGAGTGAACAGTATCAATCAATTTGTAAACAGATGAAGTCACTCATTCCCAAACTGGTTTTCCAAAAACAATTACTAAATTACAATAGAAAAAAATTGTACAGTTACTGTATTTGTGTGCTGTGTTACAATCAACATACCAGGGAAACAAAACAATTTAATGCAGAAAAATCATCATTCATCTACATTATAATTGCTTCTTTTTCACATCTACAGGGCGGTTAATTAAAATTGTGATTAAATGCGGTCGCGCTGCCTAAGATGTCTTGCCCAAAACAGGTGGTACAGAATTTAAAAGTAAAAAAAATGTAATTAGCATTGGAAATTGAGAAATTGCCTGTAAGAATCAGTGTTAATTTCAGTCAGTGATGAGGTAATTTATAAATGAATGCAGTGGAGGCTGTGCAAATGCACAATTGCCTTCCTTGCCATTCTTAGCATTCTCAGCATGCAGGTGAAAATGTTTTCAAAATATTGAGGTAATTTGAAAATCAATCCATGCATTCTGTATCTTTTTTCTCCCGTTTGCACCAAATGCTGAACAAATGCTGCCATAGATGGCACGATCCATCAGTTTTTTACTTCCTGAAAGCAATGCAGCACATATTTTAGACCCAGATTAGGAAACATAACAATGCAAATTGCAAGCCCCAAATCCTTGCAGGAGTGAAAAATGGTACACCTGAAGTTGTGACTGGTGTAGATTTGGTTTTCTCTGCAATGCTCCCATCAATAAAATAGGACCTGGAAGGTAGTCCAGATATAGAGAACTATTAACCAATCTAAAGAACACCTGAGGTTTTATGGTTAGAGTTTAAGGAAGAACCAGAGAGTTGTAATAGGCCAATATTTACCTTAGAGTCTTAAACCATATCTTTCTCAATCTGCCTGAAATCCTCCAAAACTGGTGAATAAAGCTACAACTAAAAATGTTTTTTCCAGAATAAGAACTAAGAAATGATTTTACTGCTGATTAATAGCATCTCTTCGTTTAACACACAAAGATGTAACTTTGTAACAAGGCATCATACTGTCAATATATTTTGAGCGTGCTGATGGCACATTCTATTAGTACATGAGTAGATTCATAGTTTAGATACTATGTAAAAGTTTTTATTTACACTATGTTTTCATTCTTCCAATAAGAACCACTGAGCTTTTAAATTCTCCTTTTCATGAACAAAGTTTAACTTTCATATGCTTATGCTTACCGCCTGAACAATGTGAATTTAAATTATTTTAATAATTAATTGAAGAGAACATGGGGTTTGAATATCTGACCGCCAGTGGAGTTAAAGAGACTTTGGGGGACTTCTTAAGCATCCCTTTCCTGTATTTGGCATTCTGTAAAATGATCTCTCTGTATAAAGCCCATTCTAAGAATATGTTTAGTTAACTGTTACAGATCAATCTAATAATCAGATTCTCTTATGTAAAATATTCTGCATGGTTCTTTGCTGTTTGAGGCAGAAATCAGTGATTTCACTCTGAAGACATTCTTTGGGTAGCCCTGACATTTGGGGGAGAGAGACAAAAAAATAAGGAATAGTCTGTTTCCCTGACAGTATGCTTCTGTCCTCTGATTTCAGACCTGGTATCAGGCCTCCCCACCCATGACCCTTCCTCGTCACTTTTTGGATACAAGAGAACAGTGCAATGTCGAGGTGATAACCCAACTGGTTGTTCTGATTGGCATGGCATCATTTCTTCCGTATTTAAATCTGTTTCCCATTTAATATTACAAGTAGAAATAAAATGAGACCTATAAATGGAGGAAACTGAAAGGTCACCATTAACTTCATGATCCCTCTGCGATCACCAGCTCCTACCCCCCACTAACTGTGACTAGGACGATTTCATCTTCCAGCAGTCAGTTCACCTTCGGTGAGGGAGAGTGCATGCTTCATCAAAGACTGGCTTCCCAGGATTCCCTTCAGGACCTGTGAACATAAGATCCTCAGCCACATGGGGCTCGGCTCAAATTTCAGGAGACTGGTGGGATGGGGAGGTACTATGACGTGTTCCAGGCTGTGCTGGTTCTGGGTTTACAAGGGGTCACGAAGGTTAGAGAATCACAGATGTCAACAGAGCTCCAGGCCCTACCCTTTGGAAAATTTGCAGTAGAAATCTTCTGAACTTGTTACATTTAGTTCCAAGTTCACAGAGCAACATGTAGCTCTTGGGAGATTTTACCTATGTTAGTTTTATGGAACCATGGCTGTGATAATGACAATGTCTGTTATACAAACTCCCTCTTCCAAATAGCTTCCCCAAGATGCTCGGAAAAGGTCTGAACTACGTGGCTATACCAGCGCTAGATTGGCCAGCGATTTGGTGTTTTAAGTCCTTTATTCTTTTCAAAGGTTGCCATGTGAGCTCACGTGATTCATTCCACTATGGCTAGTAGCAGGCCCTCCCTCTTCATAGCTGATGTCAGGTTCATGGAAGAAAACTGCACGCTTTCTTTTTCCACTCACGGCTTCTTTTACCTTCATTCTCCGGGGAAATCTGGGTTTCGCATTATAAGAAAAAAAAAATTTTGTTGCAAAAGTAATTAAAAAGTATGCCCACCAGGTGCTTTTTTGGCCTCTGGTATCCCACCAGAAAATTGCAGTGTTTATTCATGCTGCATTAATTGAGCATCTATAATGTGCAGGCACCATACTTGAAGCTGCAGGTCCAAAAATGAATCCAAGCTCCTGAGAAGCTTGATGTCTAGCGGGAAGGGGGAGGGAGGTGCTCAAGAAATGAGAAAAACGTGGTGAGTGTTATAAAGAACTTCGTACCCAGTGAGTACAGAGTGTACAAGATGGCATAACTAGATCTTAGAGCAAGTGGGGAGGGCAGACTTCCGGAGGAAGACAGCTTTTGAGGGCAGCGTGGGTCCCATGACTCTGATTTCACCCAGGGGAGTGAGGGAAGGGCATCCTGGGCAGTTACAGGCATCAGAGGAGGAAAATGTAGACCACTTCAGGTGCTGTCAGCCAACTAAGATGTGTGAACTCAGGTTGTGTGCAAACGGATGAGCTCAAATTGAGTCTGCAGAAGTAGCCTTGGAGCAGAGGAAGCTCCTACGCCATGTTTCTGGCTCTGATCCAGCAAATAGGTGATGGTGAGCTTGTGAACCATTTTTTAAAGAAGAAGAATGACATAATCATATTTGTATTTCAGTGAAATGTCACTGGCAACTGCGTAGAAGCTAATATTATTTAACATTTATTGAGTACTGGTAATGTGCTGGGACCTGTGGATAAGAATTTTGCCTATGCCATCTGATGTCGCCCTGACAACAATTCTATCAAATAGATGCTATTATGTTAATACACCTTTTACAGATGGGGAAATTAAGGCTTAGAAAGGACACGAGCCCGGAGTGAGGAAGAAAGTTTATGGGTAAATGTTACCAGAATCATGGAATTTCCAGTTACAAGTAATTGTGGAAGGACATTTGGAAAAGGAAACCCAGCATTTGAAAAAGAGTTAACGTGAGGCAATTTGCTTCCCTTTCCGCTGGGTGAATGGTGAGCCTAAGTGGGGTCTAAGGATTTTTCATCCTCACAATTCTTCCTTTCATTCGTCATTATGCCAGTTTGTAAAAGAAAATGAAACGTGATTCCTGATCCTCAAGAAACTGACACCAGAAGGTGTTACATCTTTGGGAGTTTGGAAAGAGACGGTTAACAGACAGTCCTTCAAGACAGTGGAATTTAGTAAACCCTGGAACACTGGCCTTGCTGATTTAATTCATGACATTAAGGCCTTCTTCGGCCTTATGAAGAAGCAAATGAAAATAATCCCTCTGCGATGACTGTTTTCCCCCTTTCCCGAATTAACTCTCCTATTGCCCAAGACTCACCAATCCTCGAACTTCCAGATTCTTTACACTGCCTTATCTCTGGCATCCCATGGCAAGCCCCTAAAGCTGCTAACATTTTGTAACAACTATGTGACAAATTGTTGTGCTTTTATTCATGCCGGACATCTTTGCCAGGCTTGCTTGTTGTGTTTTCTGTTTGGCTGTGTCATGGGACCAAAGGTGCCTGCCTTTGTACAGCATGTCAAATCTGGTTAAGACGCAGCAAAACCACCCCCGCACAATGGCAGCGGTGGGCCAGGCCACGGGGCTCCAAACACAACCCAATTTTTCAGACCATCTTTTCTGCATATGGGGAGCACATTGGACAGCAGACAAGATGTTCTGTGATTTGGGGAATCTCTTAGAGACAAATTGTAGAGTGCAAGTGCAGTGTGGCTGGACTGCTGGGTGCCCAGTGAAGTGAGGAAAATCAGATACAGCACAGGCTGCAAGAATGAAGCAAGAATTCATATCTCAGTGCGGAACACGCAAGGTACTTTGCTCACACAGAGTTCACACGTAGACAAAAGCATGTTTGCTTGTTGGTTATTTGCAGGGGATTCTATGGGCATAGTCTGTGTGGATATTCACACGTAAGCCTTCTTTATGCAGTGTGCACTGGTGAGGGTGTCCACACGTGAACGTGGAAAGGTGCTTGTGTAGGAAGACGATTTGCTGTTACAGATTTAAGACATGGGAAAGACCTCCTAGTTCACTGAGGCGTTTCTCTCCTAATGTAGTAGAAGCAGAATCTCTGTGTTTTCTACGGTTGTTTCAATAAAGGACTCTGTGTGTGTTTAAGGAGGGCTCAGAGCCGGGGACTGGCAAGTGCTCCGATGACGAACACTGAGGATTGTTCTTTCTATAAAATGACTGCAAACTTTCTAACCTAAGTCACTTTGGGCTGCCATTTCTCAATGGTCTCAAGGTATCCTGGGGATGATTTTCCCTTAAATAGCTAATTGTCAACAAAGGAGAAAAGACAGCAATAAAAAAAAAAAGATAAATCTTCATGAACTAGTTTAACTAAAATGAAGAATTTACTTCCTTGAATTGGTTAAAGGTCTAAACATATCAAAACTATATAATTTAAATTTGGGGGAACTGCAAATAGTAAATATGAATCCGTATATATATGTGTGTGTGTGTGTGTGTGTGTGTGTGTGTATGTATATGTACATATATATGTATGTGTGTATATATATATATATATATACACATATACACACACACATTTGTGTGTATGTAGATATATATTGAGGTTGCTTGAAGGAGCAGGCAGTTTTTCTCTTTCCTTTTTCTTTGCTCTTCTCTCTCTCTCTCTCTCTCTCTTTTTTTTTTTTTTTTTTTAGTTAAGGACCCAAGAGATTGCCTTTCACTTTGAAAACAATCTCTAATATCAGGAAAATGCGCTGTTTGTTTATGCGTACATAATGCAAGTTTGTCCGCCTGGGAACTGCAGCAAATGGGAGAAGTATGCATGGATTTCACAGGTAACAGGATTACGTGGGCACATAATTGATCCATTTGGAGAAAAAAAATGACAGTGCTCTAAAGATGCCTAGGCTTTGGAGATGGAGTTTATGAAACAGGCATTTGTAAATTCAAAGGAATCAATATGTCAATTTTATTACATCTCAGAACCAGCTGGGCATTAAAGGAACAGTAACCTTCAAAAAAAAAAAAGTGCAGCTGTGTATTCCCACATTGTCTACCTTTCTTAAAGGGCTTAGAATTTAAGGAAACGAATTTAGAGATTTCTACCTTTTCTACCAGTGAAATTAATTTACATTGTCAAAGAAGAACAATAATTTAGCATTTTCTCCATTTTCAACTAAACCGTTTGGTTAACACTTCTGACCTCCTATCACAGGCAAAGACTATTAGTAGATACAGTAATAAGCCAGAACGGGGTCTCTCACATAGGGTTGCATGGGATTCAAGTATTCGTTCACATTCATATCTGCATTGTGCTTTTCAATAGTCTGGGTTTTCCCTCTTCACTGATCTAAGGGCAGAATTTAAGAGCTAAGCTTTGGATGCCCCACAGAATTTGATCTGTGCAAGTAGGAAATATTCCTGTTTTATTAGAATTTTTGACAATTCAAAAAGACCCAGCTATTTTAAATTAAGTTCCCAGATAATAGGATTTGGACAACAGCCATTAGAGACGTGCATGGGATGTGAATTCAGTATATTTTTTAAGGATCCCAAATGGCTTACACAACTAGGGGTGGCATGTAGAAGCTGCTAACTGGTCGACTTAGAGGCGAGGCAGTGCTTTCTTTGACACACCCTATTGTGTGTGTTACTAGCACACCCAACGTGAGCTGCTCTACTCTTCATGCTCACACCTCCGCTCCCCAGACTCCAGCCCCGAGAACATTCCTGAATCCATTTAGTTATGATGAAGCGAGCCTAGTTCTCCTTTCTCCCCAGGGATTCAAGACCCTGAAAGGACACAGCATTCAGACACAAACAAATCTGCGTCCAAACTCTGATTCTGCCACTCACTCTCCCTGTGGCCCTGGGCGTGTTTCTCAACCTCTCCAAGCTTTAGTTCACCATGCTTAAAATGGAGGCCAATATTTATTTTAAGTTTGTATTCATTTATTTATTTTGAGAGAGACGGAGAGAGCACAGGAGGGGCAGAGAGAAAGAGAGATAATCTCAAGCAGGTTCTGCCCTGTCAGCACAGAGCCTGATGCAGGGCTCGAACTCACCAACTGTGAATCGACTGAGCCACGCAGGCGCCCCCGATACTTGTTTTAGAGGTTCATTGGGAGTATCGAACAAAATTCTAAGGGCAGTATCTCGAGCCCAGAAGATATTCAATAAATTCTGATTATGACTGTTTCAGAGCATGGCTAATCAGGCTCCCAGGAGTTCTGTGACACAGGCAGTTCAGTTTCTGGACCATGCTGAAACATTCTTGAAAAGAGGAAACAATAGCCTTGAGCTGAGGTATTTATTCCTTTTCAGGTCTTTAGGGAGTGTTAAAAGACAAACAAGGAGAAGAAATAGTCACAGTGATTGGCATGGTCTTATGCCTCCTCATTTCCAGGAAGTAACCGTAGTACTTTTTCTTAGAGGAGCAATGACCTCTAAAAAATATGCCTCTGAGAATATATTGAACTGACCTTTATCACAGCATTTACAGTTCTGTTTCCTGTTTCTCTCTTCACAAACGTGCAAACACCTTGAGGGCAGCCTTGATCATCTCTCTGTCGCCAATGAGTAGCTCAGTGCATGGGACACGGTGATCATTTGGTTAGAGTAAGGCTGTACTTAATATGAAGATGAATCCATTCTGGTCAGGTATCTTCTGAAAGTGAATACAGCAGGTACACTAAAGACTTAGTGTATATCATAATACCTAGAAAAAGCTTTTGATAACTTATGTTACACTCCCTACCATCCTATTAAGAATTTCCTGAACTCCACTTAGTGACAACTATGCCATTTTGAATACTTGGGGTTTTTTTTTTCCTTTTCTTTTCTCTTTTTTTTAGTTTATACTTAAATCAACTGGCTTTCTACCATTCTCAGTGACACCTGTAAGATCTGTGAGTCAGGGAGGCAGATAGAAAGGATGTTTGGGTGCTCAAGGGAGTCTAGGCTTTAGATATCTGGGCTCAAATCTGATGTCCACCTCTCGCTAGCCATGCGACTGGGACCAAGTCGTTCAACGTGTGTGTCCATTTCTCATAATGCCTATGCACCAGGGTTGTTTTGAAAACATACTGGTGATAGGAAGTAGCAAGCACATAGTAGGTATTTAATGTTATAGCCCTTCCTTCCACTTTTCTGTGTTTACTGAGTATTTACCTATGGTTGGCATTTAGTGAGTTTCCCTTTGCTTTGCTCCTTCTGTCTGTCGTTAAGTCAGTAAACATTTAATACACACCAGTGGTGGATATCTTAACCCAGGTTCAAATTTCATTATGTGAATTGGACTATTTTCTTCTACTCAAGGAAATGAACACGTAGAAGTACCTTCTGTACTTAGAATCACAATCATTCCAGCCATTTTCTGCCTAACCTGACTGTTTCTTTGTTCCCACCACCCTCTAGTAATCCCCTCTGGTATTTCTGCACGGCTTCACCACCATTCTGTTTTGGGTATCTCAGTTCTCTCTTCCTCCATGATCCTTTGACGATATCAGAAAAGAAGATGCACGAAGGTCTCTTAACTTTATATGTTTGCCATGCAACTGTGTGGATTGGTTAGTTAATAGAGCAGATTAAAACACTTTGTTTGATTCTGCTCAAGCATACCAGAAATACATTCAAAATCTACAGCTACAAAATGTAAAGAAGGTAGTCCAAATATAGTACTACATAATGAGGCTCCCTGTTGGTAGTATATAAAGCAGTTTAGAGTATAGCTTCAAATTCTAATGAAGATCATTTTAAATTTTGCACTGAATTGTGAATTTAAAATTCCCATGTTCTCCATAAGTATCTGAAGAGGGGCATGTAAATACCATAAGTGAATTAATTACTGCCTTAAGTTGGTAAAGCATGTGTGAATCCAAACTTTATTCTTGAACTTGCACTTGTCTTCCCAAGGTTTTTTGAACCATTTCTTATATGCCAAGTTCTGAGTACCTATTCAACTGCTGAGGACATATAAAAAAGGAATTTTTCTTTGCAGAGATTCCGTGTTTCAATCTCAGAAAAATCACCACCACCACCACCACAAAGTCTGCCCAGCGCCATATATGTGTATAACATGAAATTCATAGAGCAGAAAAGAGATATTTGTAAATCAAAAAAAAAAAAAAAAATGTTACCTTGACTTCTGCTCCTTTTAATATGAACAGGATCGGTGTCTTTCTCTGAGAAGAAACGAAAAGACTAAATGGCAAGAATATCTCTACCTCTTGCTTATGCCTTGGTGATGTAACATGGGACCACTGAAGTTACTGGACAAGTTTTCCAAGCTGACTTTTTTGAAGTAAACCCAAGGAGAAGTGAGGATGGATGGGACCGTTGTTAGCTCACTGATGGCGCCCACATGGCGCCCGCCCCGGTTCCTTCAGAGACTCCGTAATTTCCACGGAAGGGCCAGAGGCCCTGCCAATATCCGCACATCATTGGCATGATAGACCATAACAGCTTCTTCTGAGCCGTTCCGGTCTGTCGTGTCAATGCGTATTCAGGGAGTCCTCAATGCACGGATCATTGACACGGCACTACATAACGGCTCCTTAGCAGCCATTATTGGGTATCAAGTCAATGCATACTCAGGGAGCCTTTAACGCACAGGCCTGCACAAGCAGACACATTCCGAATACTAAAATTCCTTAGGAAAATTAGTCATTGCCCATGTGTGATGGCTGTTTTCCATTTTGAATTTTAACCATTTTGGGGAAAGGGTGAGAAGGGAAAACACCAGAGTCGTCCGAAGAGTCCTTTAAAAATGGGTGCAAGAGTTGGAAGCGTGGGGTGGGCGTATGAAGACGATGGGTTTCTCATTTTTTCCTTTCCGTAGCCTCATTTTATTGTGTCGGAGTTCTAGGAAGCACTTCACTTTCACCGAGGCTCTTTTTCAGGCAGGGTACAGCTCAGAAAACCTCTTTTATGGTTCAGATATAAATCCCAGAAAATGTAGTGGAAATGATGACAGGCTCTCTAACTATAAAATAACAGTAGTAGGTATCATTATAATAATCTTACAGAACTACACACATCAAAAATATCACGTTTTATGATAATCTCAGCAAGAGATTTCAGTCGGTTGTCATTCCAGACTTTTCACAAATAACATGTTGAGTGGGAAAGGTTCTGCAAGGATCAAAATAAAATAATGATAGTGATGATGATAGCAGCCGTAGTAAACATCATCATCGTCGTCGTCATAATACAGCCACCTTTTATTATACCCTTACTATGTGGCAGGCACTTTGTATACATTATCTCATTTAATTTTCTCGACACACGTTACAAATCAGCCAGCCGTGGCTTAGCAAGGTTAAATAACTTGACTGATGATACGAAACCACTAAGTGATGGCGGTGGGATTTGAACTGGGCACGGTGAGGGTCATGCCAGTACCATTACATTTCTTCTAATGACGATCGCCTTTGGGGAACTAGGTTTCAATTTAGAACATCCAACCCCTTGTCTGCTTACCAATCAGGAAACTGAGGCAGGGCGGTTTTCGTAATTCTTCCAAATAACAGAGTCAGAGTCAATACCGGCATGCGACCTCGCAAATGCCCTTTCTCTCTGACAACCTGTTAACCACTTAACAAGACTTGGGAATTTCAGAGACTCTGTTTGTGTTTCGGAAGGAATGTCCACTGTTGCCATCACTTCTGAAAAGATTCCCCCGCACCAAATCAAAATGGTGCGAGTTTGCTGTTGTTGATATTTTTCCCTTTTGTGTTCTGCTTACTGACTGACATCTGCTATCATGCTAAGCAGGTGTTCCTATGTAAACGAACGTGCCCTGTTTGTGTTTCGCCATCCTCGCTGCTGCGCACCCAAATGAGCAGCGTGATTAAGAATCCTGTAAATTTTTGAAAGGAAACGGATGGCTACCCTACTAGAACATAATTACACCGTTCCAACATCCGCAGCTCACTGCTGCGGCAGAGTTGGAGAACAGCAGAAATTAATAATATATAATAGCATCATTCTCGTAATTTATAAATGAAATAAAGTAGAGAGGAGATTCTGCTGATATGCATTTTCTCCTTAATTCTAAAAGACAAAGTATAGATTAGAATTTTAGTGGGGTGAAACCTGGCCAGTAGTCTACCACTAGTTGCCTGATTCATGATAGGAGTGATTTTGCTGAGGGAAAGAGCTAATATCTTCTACTAGGCCAGGGGGGGAAAAATGAATAAACAAGGCCCTCTAAAGGCAATACTAGATAAAGGGGGCCTGGAAAACATTTCTACGGATTGTGTGCCCGCTGTATTTTTAAAGGGTATGACTATTTTAGGACTTCAGTGTGTGTTACGTTTTTTCTTTCATGATAGTAACATACCACCATAGGTCAGCCCCTCTGAGGAAAGAGAGACCTGATCGGGTTAAGACGTGGCCCAACATAAACTTTATGCTAAAAAGCATTTGGTCAATTCTGGAGCTCTGCTGTACAACAATGCACATATACTGAAGAATACTGTTCTGTGTACCAAAACATTCGTCCATAGGGTAGATATACGTTAGGTGGTTTTTACCACACACACAAAAAAGAGGCATTTATATCTTAAAAGAAAAAAAGCACCATGATTTTGAGCACCCCAAATGTACCAATTGGCCTCTTATTACAAATCACCATTAGAGTAAGGGACTTGATTCTTTTAATCATGCCTTTCAACCATGCTGGAGAAATAATAGAACTTCCCAAAGAGGCAAATAAATTATATGTTAAAAAGTAGCCAGTCCATAACCCTGTGACATAGGACCGTGGAAGGCAGTTCAAAATTGAAAATATTTTTGCTTTACCTTGTCATAAGAAAGTTTCTGGACAAATGGATATGCTCAACGTTTCAAGGGTTTGTCCCCCATGAGTCCTATGCCCACAACAGACATATAGACATATTCATACACACATACGGGCAATTCGCCTTAAGAAAAATTATATTATTTAAATAATGTTATTTTCAGCAATTTCTTTCTGCTTAATTTCAAAGAATGACAATATGTTCAAAAGGGGGGGACCTCAACATGGATTTTCTTGCTTTAATTAACCTTAGAGAACGTGAAAATACTACTTGGCTTTTAAGAAAAGCATGTCCATTTAAGATGCTTATTCATTTAAGCAGTATTCATTTAAAGGTCCCCTTGAGTATACTCTGTGTGTTTTGATTTGGTTCAGAGAAAATGTATTCATTTAATAGATTTATTTCATTAACAGGTATTTATTTAAGTGGGTTCCACTGTATTTAAATCTCCAAACAGTTTCCATCACTTCCTTGCTTACTTGCTTTATGTTGACTAATTTTAATAAGCCCAAGGTGCCTAGGGTCTTATTGAGTGTTCAGTTTGATCAATATGGTTAAATTAAAATTGTGCAAAATATAAGCAAATGTACTCTAACAACACCGTGAAGAATGTGCTATGCACTAAGCATTGATTGGTATGCTGTGTGCAGGGATGTGTTGTGGTGGGTGGGTAAGCCTCTAAACTACCTGGAAACTACAGTTCTCCTTCAAACCTCTTCTCCCTCTGGACACACCCACGTCCTCTCCCACCCATGCATTCAGGGAACAGTCACACCCCAGGAAGTAGAAAAGCAAGGAGATTATGTCAGGTGTTATGCCTTTTGATGTAATGGGAAACAGAATGGAAGAGTCACGGGGATATCCTATAGAAAGAAAACATAGCTAAGATCTTATAAGCTCTGGCTATCCCTAACATGCTTTAGGCCATGCCAATTTACAATGGAGAGGCTAGTTCCTTTTCACAGAATAGCTTTTTATTTTATTGTAATTATTCCTAAATCTTAATCACTTGGTAGCTCGCATCTTTTTTTTTTCAGACTTCTTGCTTGTCAAGTTTGATTTGACAAGATACCAAAGACAAAAAAAAAAATCTGAAGTATACCAAAAATCAGCCTTACCATTAGTACTGCATTTGAAAATCTGTATAACTCAATAGCTTAATAGCTTTCCAACAAACTCATTGCTTTCTATATAACTGTAGGGCTAAATGCAGAACCAAGCATGTCGTAGTGGGTTCCATTTAGCATGTAGGTTTGTATCTCCCATCCTTTTGTTGTTGTTGAGAGAGAGAGCACGCATGTGAACAGGGTTGAGGGGCAGAGACAGAGGGAGAATCTCAAGCGGGCTCCATGCCTAGCGTGGGAGCCCAACACAGGGCTCGATCTCATAACCGCGAGATCATGACCTGAGCTGAAATCAAGAGGCGGATGCTTAACCTTCTGAGCCACCCGGGTGCCTCTGTATCTCCCATTCTTAAATCGATTTCTTAACCTTTCTTTTTATTCTTTCTCTGTTTTCCTTTCTTGCCTGTTTTAAGCGATGCAATAGGAATATAAAGTATACTTAATATTCAATGCCAACCTTTTCAAAAATCTACCATAATCACTTAGTGATCATAATTGTATAGCATATAAAAGTGTTCCTAATATGTGTTGGCTGTCAGGGAAGTTTCTTTCTCCTACCTGTTGTGTGATCTCGTATCTATCTTGAATCTCCTTGCTAAGTGATAGCTGCCATCACAGCTCTGGCTTTCCTTGATATTATCTCTTCCTACATGTCCAAAACATAAATTCACATGAGCAGAAGTTGATCTTATCAAAGGTAAATCAGAAGTTAAAAAAAAAAAAAAAAAGGCAGGGAGATTAAAAAACTTTTTTTTAATGCATATCTTGCAAGCAATTATTGTATTTAGGAAAATGTGTTCTGTTGAGATGAAAATCGTTCTCTAAAACTGACCACATAGATTGACAAGCATAGTAAAAATTTGAAGTTTCCCTTTAAATTAAATTGAATGCTGGAGCTTCCTAAACTTCAATAGTATAGTCACCAGCAAGACTGCCAGATAATGTTCGAGTCTTAAAATCATCAGAAGCAAGGCAACCAATATAAGTTCAGAAGAACTGACTTTATTTTTTGTGGTGGGGCCAAGAAAAATACTTAGCTTTGTGTTTAGTTTTGTGCATGTTAATCTTGATTTTTCTTAGTGTTTTGTATGTTTTGAGTTTTTAATATCAAAGGTAGTGCTCTTTGTAAACAAGTGTAAGTTTACCCAGGCAGCTTCACTTACACCCTTCCCTTGTAATCAGATGTGAAAATTACACCCTCCCTTTTGGATACATGATAATTACACATTTCAACATGCAAAGAATTGTCTCTGTTTCAGTTGTTGGAATGAAAAAGCTGAGACATTCAGTAAAATATATTATTATATTAAAGATCATTTCCATAATTGTTTTCGGGATTTGTAATCAAAACCATGATCAAGGTAGTTTTAGTTTTAAGAAGAATACACATGGAAATAAGGAGTGGATAAAATTAATTGCTAAGTTCCACTTCAATGGCCATTCTCTTATTTTATAAAAAAGCAATTGAGAAGATACATTACATTCTTTCTTTCAAAAAAATCTTTTCATATCCTATTTGACATTTTCTTTCTCCATGCTTATAGAAATACCTATTTTTCATGTAGACCGGAAACAAAGGCTAAAATATCTACATTTTTGTGATCAGCGTGAAATTTTTTGTCAGAGGAGAGAGGTAAATGCAACAAAGGAATTTTTTTAGGAGATGTGTTTTATTTATTGTTTATGTTGTATTTGTTTTCAAGAGTCCTTTTGAGCCAATTGAGCCAACTGTGAAAGTTTTGTAAACTCAGATGGGGCACCTCAAACTTGACCGTCAGGTTACTCAGTTCATCTGCAGCACCACTTATATCGTAAGGTAAAGACATATGTCAGTGTGGGCATAAGACAAAGCCTCAAAAAAACTCAGGGATTTTGGAAAATAACACTAATTCAAAAATATTTTTTTCCTCTTTGAGGAGGATGGTTTAAATTATTGATTCCTTTTTTACTTTCCTAAGCAAAGAAGAAAGGAACAGGAGACAAAAGGCAGGATTAGATAACTAATATCATATCTTAAAATAGTTTATGTCATAAAGGAATACCTCAACTGATTAGTTCTCTATTTATTTATTTTTCCTACTCATCCAAACACTGGCACATGATACATATTCATACAGCCCAAATCTATTTTTCCTAAAGTCTCCTAACAGATTTTTGATTCTCAAAATGTCTCAACCCACTTTTCAAATACTTGGACTTAGATGATAAAACTAATTAGTCTTTATCTGTACAACCTTTTGTGTTTTTAAATCATTACATAGTCTGACATGTATATTTAATTTTCCAAAATGTTTTCCCTAGAGAGCATCCATATATTTTTAGAACTTGGAAGGAACCAGAGATTTCAACTCTTCTCACCCTTAGGTACTTCCCTCATTGGGCAGAAATTGAAACAGAGTTGGCAAAACCAGGAATTCAGTCCTAGTCTTCTGATTCCAAATTAGGGACAGGATACTGTTTTGAATGTTGTTGATAGTTTTCTCTCAAGATCCAATCTGAGATGATGTCTTATTTTTAGGCTACGTGATTCTCTACTCTGAAGTGTCAGGTTATAATTGCGGTATGTGCCAAGAAATGAGTGGGCTAGAATCAGAAAATCCACTGCACGTATGTGCTGAGTTATTGGACTGTGGAGTCACATGTTCTGAACTCAAGACTCTGGTTTCACTGCTTCTATGTTTCTTTGGAAAGATTGGACAGTTGCTTTTTAGGTGAGGCGTTTTCATAATTCTTGTACAGGCAGGGCAGAGCGCCCAGAAAATGTTTCACCTGGCATTGACATTAGCCTGGCATTAAGTGGGTTCCCATGCCAGCCCATTTCAAAAGTAAGCCTATCTTGGCACAATAGAGTGTGGTGAGAAGAGTCCATGGCAGAGAGCAGGTAGAGGAGATGACAGGAGAATTGTCGGGAAGGAATGAAAAGGCCTATGTGCTTGGTCCCATTGTCCACATCCACCATCACCATCAAGCAGTGACAGTGGTGGTGAGGAAGAGGTGGGGGGGGTGGGGAAAGTACGGAAGAAGCCATTCTTGATTACACTACATGTCCCCTACTAGTTTCTGTCCCAGGAGGCCGATTGATGTGTGGAGTTCTAGGATCACAACCTGGTATGACAAGAAGACTCCTGGACTTGGGTCAGGAAACTTGGACTTCTGGCACTCCCAGAGCTGACAGCCGGTCTCAGCTTGGTCGGCACCAGCACCTCTTTGGGCCTCATAGCGCTAGCTGGAAAATGTAGAGACTGGACAGAGGTTGCAAACTAGTGGCTGACAGATGTGTTTGCTTTGGCTCACAAAGTATTTTAAACACATTTGAGTTGGTTGCCAATATTTAAAAATTGGGAAAATCACTCAAAAATCCAGAAACTCGGAAGATCTAATATCTCTGGCCTACATGGCTGCAAAGAAAGAGGAAATTTCTCTGGATCCCTGACAGAAGGATCAGCCGACCTCCCTCACCTGCATGGTCTGTGTGGACCCTGGCGTGTGTGACCCCAATCCTCTCCAAGTTCTATAATTTCAAATCTGATTTGCTTCACTCTACAACATATATGGAATCCTTAGTGGTTTCTACATCCACAGTAGAATGCTAAGGTCTTTGTCTGTATAGCCAGCATCAAATAAAAGTTGGAAAAATTTTAGATCAAATAAATCAGTGCCATTTGGAACAAACTCTTACTTTGAAATCTGATGACGGGAGGCAGGTATGGCTCAGGAAAGGCGGCCTTTAAGATAGTCACAGGAAAGGTTTGGCCTCAAACAATTGTCCACCCAGCAAACTAAATAACTATTATAAATTACCCCCCAAATTGATTTTTTAAAGCCTAAGGCAAACAATATAGGCTTCTCCAGTTAACATAGCATGTTCCCACATCTCCCACTAAAAGCAACATCTACAATCTCTATTTTGAATATTGGGTTCATGAACTTTTTCTGTTCACATAATTGCAAGCAACTTATGTTGGCCCAGGAACTATTGTGTCCTCTTCAAAAGTAAACAAATATCCTTGATTTAGAAAGTCATATTTTTATAAACCTTTTTTTTCCCAGATATATCCAGTTTGAACACAAAGGGTAACGTTTGCAACTAATGGTTATGGGGTGTTTGATGTCGTCCAAGGTGCTTTGACAGAAATATCTCATTTGATCTTCAAAAAAATTCCAGAAGGTAGAAAGAGTAGTCTGAGATGTAGGAAAGTTGGAAGACTATTGGAAAATTGGTCTAGTATCTATGAAAGACCGAGTGTTCAAGCCTATAGTTTCTAGCCCCACATTTAGTGCTTTCCATGCTTTAGCTGTGTTCCTAACATGGGTGGATGGAGGGATGGATGGATGGATGGATGGATGGATAGGTAGATCGATAATCTTACCTAAACAATGATTTTTGGTTTTGGTCTCATGAATGAGCAGAATTGTCTCAATGTTTCCTTAGTTACATAAAGAATGTTTTTGGTAGCTATTCTTAACTGGATCCTGGATTTTTATTAAGGGAAACTAGCATGTAACACACACACACACACATACACACACACACACACACACACAATTCACAGGTAGTGTAGAGAATAATTTAAGATCAAAGTTTTACAGTGAAATAATCATCCAGAGGAATGGAGAGGGGGCAAAAAAGTAAATAATACATGAAGAAGGTTATAGAAATATAAGGGGCGTAACTATAACATAACAAGGTAGAAGATAAAACAGATTTTATGGAGCGATGGGAAGAAATGTAAGGAGAAATACAGGACAAGGAGACTGTACAGTAATTTAAGAAGTGAAGCCCTTCAGGACAGAGGAAGGAGATAAATGGGAAATACTAGAGAGGAAGCAAATTTTAGGAAGTGTGGAAGCAAAGCCTGTAGGCCAGAAATCTGAGCAGGCTTGAAGAGAGGGGAGGATGGTTAAATATGGAAACACAGAAAGGGATGTTTTTAGGAATTCAGAAGCTGAAAGGAAAATAAATTTTAATCACAAAACTCTGTGAAGACAGCATCAACAAGTTTGAATTGCAGGAAAGGGAATTCACATGGATAGAAGGAAAGAATAGAAATTAGTAAGAGAAGTCTTTGGATTTCAAGAGGTAGGAAGAGAAATGATTAAGAGGAAAGAAGGCATGGTGGGTAGAGGGGGAAAATGACATGACTGGGGTCACAGCAAACTGAAATGATGCAGAAAAGGAGCCATTCATGAGAGAACGGGAAGGGAGGGAGGGAAGGAAGAAGGAAAGGAGGAAGGGAGGAAAGAAAGAAGGGAGAGAGGGAGGGAAGGAGGGAAGAAAAGGAAGGAAGGAAGGAAGGAAGGAAGGAAGGAAGGAAGGAAGGAAGGAAAAGAGGGAGGTAGGAAGGAAGGGAGGAAGGAAGGGAGGGCAGAAAGGAGGAATGGAGGGCAGAGAAAGAAAAAGGGAGGAAGAAAAAAGAAAGGAAAGAAAGGAAAAAAAGAAAGAAAGAAAGAAAGAAAGAAAGAAAGAAAGAAAGAAAGAAAGAAAGAAAGAAGGAAAAGGAAAAAGAAAAGGAAAGAAACTAACTTAAGTTTTGTTGGGAGGGGACTGAGCCCCCAAGGTGATAGAGGCAAAAGTGGTAAGGAGGAAGTGGGAACTGGAAAAGAGAAGGCAGTAAGACCGTTATGATGCTAAAAGCACTGTTAGCAGGAATGAGGCTTTGTGTTTTTTCATTTAAGTCTATGTGTATTCGTTTCTCTTTTCTGTACGTGGGGACCCTACTGTATTTCACATATTCATATTCTACCCGTATGATCAATTCACATAGGAAAGTAATTTACAAAAATAAGCAACTTCTGACTCTTTCATGTTTCCCACCAGGTGAGGTAACCCTGATGATTATCTGTCTGTCTGAAGGACACAGTACCACCGGGAGTGTGGCAATGGTGCCAGAGGTCACATTTTTGAAACTGTTTTTTTTTAAATCGATTCATGATTCATAGAAAGTGGGAATTATGTTCAAACATTTATGGCAAAACATACTCTAGATATTAATTTACATTGCTTATACTAAAGATCTCTTGAGTTTTTAGTTTGACTTACAGATTTTTCATCTACTTTTTATAGGTTGTATTTCATAACAAAATTGTGTCTATCCCTCAACAATTCTTTTCCTTGATACAAGACACTCATTTCTCTAGACTCAGATACTTTCTTGCTCTGAATGGTCTAAGAGTGTACTCCATGGGGTGCTAGCGTTTGGAAGGCTTTTCTCCCCGAACTATTTCTACCCTTCCTCTTTAACTGAGTGGATGTAAACCCTTTGGCCATACAATTTTCTTATCACTGTGAAAATGGGGCTAAAAATCATAACAAACATAAGAAACAGGAGGAAATTAGTATAGGCCCTTCCAGACACACCCTGGACCATGTGCTCAGGCCATGCAGTTGTGCCCCTCAAGAGTGGGTTGAGCAACCTGGGGAACCTTGGTTTACCTGTGGGTGGGGACGCAATCCCTCTGCCATAAATGCAAAAAAGAAAAAAAAAAGTCTCTCATAAGAACTTAAAGCAATTCTCTTCAATACTCAATTTAATCTAATCTCTTTTTTTTTCTTCTTCCTTTCCTTCTTTCCTCTTCCTTTCTTTTTCTTTTCCCCTCCCTAATCCCTGACCCCCTTCCAAGATTTTCACCTCAAAGATAGAAATGCCTGAAAAGAAAACCAAAATCACTGTGCTGCAGTACTAACAAGTAATCCTGTATTTGTTAGAAACCAGTTTGAACTAAGGGACAAAATTCCCCAAAGTAGCTATGTATCTGAAAAACTTCTTTAGGTCTAGCCAGGCTATGAATGGATGCATCTTTCATGTTGTACAAACGAATGCTTATGTACAGCCACCTGAAGAAAAGAAATGCCTTACTAATGACAAGCTCTATTTTACAGGAGTAGGAAACATAGCTAAGTGGCTTTTGGAATACTTATTGGACTCGTTCATTTATTTATTTATTATTAACCTTACCATATAGAGAAAAAGGAGGTGATAGGTAGGTAGCTAGGTAAGACAACAGGATGGCAGACAGAATTCCTGACCATCAGGGTAGAAGGAATTTGTAAGACATGTAACCTAATATAGTTAAGTTTGGAACGGCACACGGGCTGGGGGTGGGGGAGGCAATGTTTCAAGAACAATCATTGTCCTTAAACATCCTCCTAAGGCTAAGTCACTCATTTCCCCCCCACACACCCCTTTCTTCCTAAAATTAAGGAAAGTCTTTCCTTAACTTGGGTTGCTATGCAGAGATGCGAAATCTCATTGGCTCCGAATGCTTTTCTGTCTAGTAGCGACTACTGGGAACCCTGCTAATGTGCATATTGATGTACCCTGTAGCTTCAGAGATGATGAAAGAGCATATTACTTATTTCCACAACAACAAAGCTAAGAGAAATTTGAAAGCAGCCAGTTATTTTACCTGGGGACTTTCTCCCAGGTGACAGGGTTATAGAGCCATGGAATTTAAATGTGGGGGGCAGTCCCATTTTCTAAAAAGTTTTTCTGAGGAGCCACAATACCACTCTCAACCAAAAAAAAAAAAAAAATTAAAAGACTGTTGCTTTCATTTGCATTCATTTAGTCAACTATGCCTAAAATATGGAAAAGACATTATTATGCTCATTCAGAGTGTATTTTATTCGTTGTTTACTAGGCTGGACTGACATGATATGATTTGTGCTTTGCGGGGTCACAACAAGCTACTTGCAGGACAATTTGCTGAATCAAGAGGATGATTGTGTCTGGTGCCAGTCAGTCGCAATTAGGACCAGGATCAGGGAGGCCCAGGGTTTGTGCATCGTCTTGGGCTAGCCGCATAGAAATCAGCTCACCTGAAACTAATTGTCACAACAGAGACCTTATGCAAATGAGCCCTGGGGTTAGCGTGGGAAAAGAAAAACTGTCGCAAAGATAGGTGACCTGCTGAGCAGGGGGTCTGTTGCTGGGGAAATCTTTGTTCAATGAGTTTGAAAATGTTTTCATTGTTCAAAATCCAAAAAAAAAAAAAAAAAGGCATACCCACTCACCAACAGTGTGGCAAACACACTCATCTAAAATTCCAATAAAGTACAAGCCTGCTTTGGAGCATGCAATAAATTGGGAGTCTATACTTTATAAGGGCTATGGCAGGAAAATAATTTTCCCTTTGCAAGGGCCTTTAAAGTTTAGGTGCTGTGGATTGCAGAGTGGGCCCACCTTGAAAATTCGCTCGGAAGGTCAGGGCTGCTGCTAGCCAGCCGGGGAGGAGGACTTCTACCTTTCCTACCTGCATCCCAACTGTCCTTGTCTACACTGCCTTGAAGGGTGCCTGTGAGCTAGACAAGAGAGGCCTGCTTTCTAATTGAACCTCACTTTTATCTCAGGTAGAAAAGAAGGGCCAGGCAAGTTCCCTGCCACATGGCAAAAGAAGCCAGGAAACAATGGGCACTTTCTTAAGCTGTGGTTTCTCGAATGTTCACAAAATTAAATGAAATGCAAACATTGTGAAATTCCAGGACAGGTTATGCAGCCCAAGTGATAATAGATTGTAGAAATTTAGCAAAAGAAAACTTATTTCCCGTTTCCAAACCCCCGACAAAAACATGTATAAATTAGAAATATTGTAATTCAATCTTACAGCACTCCTTTGAAATGGTCTTCAAAATGTTCAGCTTCAGAAAGCTAGATGAAGAAAAGCCATTTTAAGGTAGTAAACATATTTCTATGTTATCGTAGCAAAGTTGCCTTTGGGTTCTCGATTGATTTTTAGCTTTTCAGTCTTGTTTCCCTAAAAAAGTATGGGTTAACATATTGACCCTACTTAGCTTTTCGCTGAAAATATGCCAGCAACATATTAAATAATGTATATTCACACAGCAGTGTAAATCAAATAAGGAAAAAAAATGGGGAATTCTAAGCTTTTGCAAGAACAGAGATATTTTGTGTCTTAGTGATTCCAAAAGAAGAATAATTTGAATAAAATATTTTAGGTGAGAGAAAAAGAAAAGAGAGAGTGGCACCGCATTAGCTTTGAATGCAAATGTTATTTTGTTTGGCAAATCACTGGGTCTAAGACAGTGAGTGTTTTCATTGCATCTCCTAACGGGCCGGATTGAAATTTGGACTCGTGTCTGCTAAGCAAGCTCAGGAATCACCTTGATGGCCACCACAAAACCTAAAGAAAGTTAGGCTCAAAAGCAGCACGGCTTAATCACAACTTAAATTAAAAGGAAAAAAAAAGAAACCAAACTCTTTTGTCCCTTCACCACTGTCTGAAATAATTTCCACATATAGGAGATGGTTCACAGTGGGTACGAAGTGCTCAGCTTTCACTCATCAAACTTTAATCGGAACTGCATTTTAGTTTTTGAATAAAGAACACTTAAAAAATTTAGATGCAAATTATTTTGCATTATTCATGCTCTAAGTGTCCTTGTAGATTTAAACACTTCTGAGGCCACCTTGATTCAAGTAATTACCTAGGCCCTCACTGCTCCGTCATGAATAAGGTATTTTGTACAAGTAAAGTATGCACCCGATGAGCTTTTAAAGTGGCTTTACACTGAACTTGTGTATTGCTTCTCGTGCATGAGTGAGCCGAACACACGTCGCAATCTGTCTCAGGTGGGAAACCCTGGCTGGGCATCCATGGGTGACGGGATGAAACCCGAGCGTCTCTCTCCACACACATGCTCTGCCTTTGTCTCTTCTTAAGAATCTCAAAGTGATTCTCCTGCCTGACTCTAGTAGCTGTTTGAGAATCTAAGCGAGCAATAGATTAGGAAAAGAAACGAGAGGGAAAGTGGCAGTGGAAGTGCTTAACTCCTCCAACGCCAGAGTTCATTTAAGTGTCCACTTTTCAGACCACCGCATCTTCATCAGCAAAGGCTTCTGCGGAAGGTAAGAAGTCTCTCCGACTCTACGTGGCTCTGTGCATCTGTCTCCCCATCTGTCCGCCCGGGCTCCTCAGCGATTAGAGCTGACTCCTCCCGCCACCACAGAATTCTTCACAAAATGGAACTGGTTTCACACTCAGAAGCGAGTGAAGAATGCTTACCATAGAAATGAAAGTGACCACAGAGCATAAATCTCTAAGTTTATCCACACACACGAAAAGAAGGTTTGTAAGAGTTAAATATAATTGGCCGAAGCTTGTAGCTGGCGTTTGTTACAAAATGCCCAAGCCTTTCCTTTCCAACTCCGTGGCTTTGAAGAATTATAGGAATTTTATGATGTGCTATTGGAGTTACACTGGCAGAGATTACAGAAAAGGGGTTAAAGTTGGTTTATGGTAGAAAAAAATTATGCAGAAACCAATAAAAATAAACACACTCAAGTAGACTAAACTTGCTGGGCTTTTAGTTTTAGTTTAACAAAGGAAGTTTAGATGGAAGTAAATGTTGCAGCTTTTAGAAAATTAGTTGACACTCATACTTGATCATCTTTACTACACAGCGGTATAATTAATATTTAAACATTCTAATAATGCAACTTGCTTTGCATGCACTTTTCAGCCTCACAACAGTATATTTTATCTGGAATTGTGCTAGCATTTTCTTGGGTACTGCCCATTTTCATAGAGTTAAATTTAAAATAGAGTAGGGCCTTAGCCCTTATGGCCAGTAAAACATCCATAGGAGAGTGAAAAGGTTTCATACATCTACCAGACAGTTTATTATCAGGACCAATATTTACCCGAGATAGTAGAGAATATACAAATTTTGTTTCATTGCCCCAGTGCACACTTTTAAAAGAACGGAGTAGATTGACTTTGAAAGTTGCATCTGGCTGTTGTCCGCTCACTGCTTATTGTCCAAAACGGGAGAATTTTGATTTTGCGATAGCAGTGTGAAATGAGTAGGCAGTACGTGAAATACTGAACCCACCGGCGTCTGCCCATTCATTGAGGTGTCTGATTAACAGAGTGACGAATTTTTATTTTCAGTGTATGAAATCGGTTCGAGAGCATTGTCTGAGTTGTGACAGCTGAAATGCCCAGGAACTTGGTAAAACAATAAAACTAGTAAAACATAGAGAAGTTAACTAATCAAGAGAAGACTGAGCTAGTTTATTTTCACACGAGAGCTTTCTTCCTGTTCCAGTCTTGGGGCTGTAGGTGGTAGGGAAAAGTTGTTTCAGGTGCTACCCCTCAGCTCGGTCCCTTTGAAGAGTGCAAGGTGCCCAGCGTTCTTGATCTTCTCGTTTGAATGGGGGGAGAGAGCATTCTAGTTTTCCACTGTAACTTCAGTGTTCTTTAATATAAACAGAATTCGCATGCACATATTTACTGCTCATTCTGTATAACCGAGTAGGTGTACTGAGCTGGAGGTCTATTTTGAGATTCAGCCCACGTTAACCCCTTGAGGCCCACTTCACGAGAGGTACTGCCCTGTGGGAGTCCTGTCGTTTAGTGAAGGATGAAGCTGTAATAGATCCACAGCCACGCCAACACTGGGGCATCCCGTTTCACTTAATTCTGTGAAGCCTTGAGCCGTGGTTTGCACAAATCAAATGGCGCAAATGAAAACTGCACAATTAGGCAGGTTGGATTTCGAGAGAAAAAAGATAAGCCATAGAAAAAATAGTCAATATAAAATATTACTATAGAGCAGCAATATGTAAACTAAGCTTCACATGGAAAGAACCAGAGGGATCTCATGAAGTAGCTGTCAAGAGATGGTTTGCACTGGCTGTTTTATTTCCTTATGTCAAAGGAAGTCATTTTCGCAGATTCATGGAGACGATCGTTTTTATTTCTGATATTCAGAAACTGAACTGGCAGTTTGGTGTCTTTGTATTTTATTGGGTTTGTTTTGAGAAAGGGAGTTAAATGAACTCAGCTTACAAATAACTAGCAGCCCCCGGACTGTTTAAAACCTGCTATTGAGGTGGTAAAGTAGAGATAAGTTGAACCCAACTGCTGTCACGCGTATGGGTTTGACAGATAGGTAAGTCCGAGAGTGGACAAAATTAAAAGCATTTTTCATATGCTAATCTCCACCTGCACAGGAATAATTTTTTTATAAAGGGGGCAGCCTACTGGTAGAGTAAATTCAAGAGCTGTCTATCACCAGTACATTACTTCTAGGAATGGCCGTGACACAAAAAAACCGAATAACTAGTTTCATGAGAAAAGTCTTCCATAGAGTCTTAGTTCCAGATGGGTGTCATGACAGCCATGGACCAGCAATTTGTGGAAAGAAAAATGACCCATCCATATAGCTTTTAAACTCAGCTAGTAATTCCCTCCATATGTAATTGGCTCAAAATTATGTCTGAAGAATTACTTGTTTAGTTGCAAACAGAGGTAAAAGGGAGAATGGTGATCTGCCTTGCTTTTCGGGTGATAGGTACATGTGAACTTCACAGTGCGTGTGGGAGACAACCAGGGACGCCAATCAGAACCTACAGGTTAACCCACAGCCATGAAATCTGAGCAGGTTTATAGCAAGTCGGTAATAGTTTCAGTCCTCTGCGAGAACACATACACTCAAACTTCATGCTGGGACAAAACAGGGCGGGACATTTGAGGTAGAGGGTGAGAAAACCCTCCTCTTCTTATGACAAGGCCTCTCCCATACTTGTTTAAATGCCACTGGGCTGTTATTGAATGCTCACCATTTCTCTGGGTTTTATATTCTTGTACAAGAAGCTTTGGGAGTTTCCTTTAATTTTGATAAATATTCAAATTTGCACATAATTTCTACACTTCAGTTTTGAATGATAGAAAATTTCCCATGCTTGTTGAGTTTCCTTTCAAGTAAGAAAGTAATTCTTGTAATAAATGAAAATGTTGCGTTTCTTTTTCCCAATATTGTCAAGATAATAAACCCTTACCTTCGTCTATAAATTCAAGATTCACTAATTTATTGAAATGAGAGCCAAAATAGTCTGCGAGAAATCTTAAACAGCGAATGGTAACTCAAAAGAAATGGGTAATTATGTTATCTTAGGTAAGGATCTGCCTTCTTCTATTAGAAAGTCCTCAGGCTTGGGAAGCTTATGGTCCAAGTGCCCGTAACTGGGTTAGAGCCCTCAGTTATTATATGGTACTCCGTCAGGCCCTATGAATGAAATTGCAAGCGATGATTACGATACTGGTGTCCCTTATAAATATAATATACCTGAGAGATGACAGTCAGAGAAAGTTTCTAGCAGGCACTAAATGAAGTGGTTTGCTTTGGCTTTACTTGCAGGGAAACCTGGTCAATGGTGATCTTACTTTTTCAATGGAACTTAAAACCTGATGCCTGTGACCGACCAGGCTGCTAACATGAAGGAGAAGAGTCGGTTAGCATCATTAACATTCTTTGATTGGCGAGCACATTAGGAGGTAGATAAGGGAGCAGTGCAGGCGACCCACCTCCTGGCCACGGGAGGACAGTGCCTGGAATGTCTGCAATGTGTTTCTATTTTTGTCACACCTATGTGTGGCCACCCATCTGGTCTGAATCAATCAGTTCCATCCCAGGGCTCTGCTTCTCTCCCAGCTGAAATAATACCCTCCTTTTCCAGTGTTCTGCCTTAAGGAGGTTCACTGTTCACAATTGCCCATGCAAGGCTATTCACAAGCCTTCATGTTTGTAAACACTGGTGAACCCAAGAAGAAGCACTGGGGAGAATTAAAAAAAAAAAAAAAACAAAACCAGAATATTTTATGGATTCACTCTGTTCTGCTACAAAGCGTACTTGGGGGAGCTGAATGAATCATTAGCAAACTATTTGACCCCAGAAAGTAAAAGAATGATGCGATACCATTTTGTATACATATATCCTAATTTATTTTTTAATGAATTTTTCTTTGCTTGAGTTTAAACCATGAATTTCTGTGCTGTTTTACCTACAGCAGATAAAGCCAGGGTCTAGAAGTATTGGCCATGACTTAGCCTAAAGTATCTTCTTAGGCCATTTCTTTCTGCTCCACACTAGAATCCATAATGCTCAAGTTGCCTACACTGCTGTACCAACCCTACACCTCTGCTTCTAGATCATTTTCTTACATTCCTCATGTGCACACTCTGTTCTTCAGCAACCCGACATCCATGCCTCCCCCATCAGATTCCTGCACACCTGACAGCCTCTATCTTGATGTTCCAGCTGGTAGACTACTGACCTCTATTAAAAAGGTCAAGGTATTCACCAGTGAAACCTGCTTTCGTACCACATAGCACTCTTCCCACAAAAGACCTCAAAACTTACTGACATTGGCATCGGCGAATTAAATAACATGGCAAAAAGCAACTCATGTTCCCTATCTGCCCACTTTTCCATTGCAGTGGGAAATACCACCCTATCGTGGACCTCCCAACCGGGAACCCCAGGGTTATTTTTGTCTCACCCACTGCCTTTCTCACTCCCCACATCCAGTCTGTTAGCAACCATGGCCACTTTTTCTCCCTTTTTTTTTTTCTTTTGGCCAACATTTCCTGAATCCACCCCCTTCCTTTTCATTCTCATAGTTGTGGTCTTAGTGTAGGCTTTGGCCTTGGCCCACTGGGAATTTGCGGGCTTCTTCTGTATCTCCCTCCATAAGAGCATATCAAGCCTCAGCTTAATTTACCACTTCTCTGTCTGTACCTTTAACCAGCCCATCATTTTCTGTCGGCTCCATCGAGACTGTCAACTGCTCTTTGGACTATGTTCGGAATCTCCCTTTCTAGGTCTCACCTCCTCATCTAACTCCCTTCTAATGGCACTCACCTTTTTGCTGGCTTTTCCTAGGTAAGCCAATCCATTCTTTACCTAGTCATTCTCTCATTGCTTCAGAAGCTCTTCTGTGTTGTACCAATCCCTGATCGGTGCCCCCTGTGTGGCAGATCCTGAAACTTTGTAACTTTCAATAGTCCTTCCTTCCCTTCCCTCCATTCTGGTATGGCAAAGTATGGTCAATGAGAATGAGTCCAAGTTCAAAACTTCAGCTCTTCCAGTTGCTACCTATGACATTGAGCAAGTGACCTAACACCCCTAAGCCTCAGTTTCCTCATCTATAAAATGGATTCTTGTGAAAAAAAAAAAAGAGCGAATTATGTTGGACACTGCTGACACATCATAAGCACCAGTTAAGTCTTTGTTGTTGTCATTATTATTGTTAGTATTACTGTTTCTCAGAGGACAACTACCCAGTCACACACCTTCAGTTACCCTCACACTGTGTGTTGCTTTCTCCTTGCATGTGAATTTTGATAACACAATCAGGTTTCTTTAATCTGGTTCCATCAGTAGATTACTTCCTACAAGTCAAGGGCAAAGTTAATTGAACATGGCTGGTATCAAACCAGGTAATGAAGAAGACTTAAATGATGCTTTTTGAGGATGATTTTGAAGAAGGTGATGTCAGAGATTACGATGATAATGAGGAGGACGATGACGAAAACATGGCCAGGTGCTCTTTTGAGTTAGTACTCTTTGCTCATACAGCTAAGTCTCCAGAAAACATGTAGTATTCCCCCTCAAATTAGTTTTTTCTTCCCGTTACGTGGAAACATGTTATGCGTCAGAAAATATATTGTGCAGAGTGCATGGGATTTATTTCTCAGAAAGCAGAGAAATGGTAAGAATTTTAAGTGTTCTCCATACTTATTTAGATCTCACATCAGGAGATAAAACAAATGAAAACTCTGACTTGTTAATAATTTACATTTTAGTGGAAAATTCATACATGCTGTTAAGATACCTCTAAGACCCAACACAGAAAATGCAGATAACTTACATCCACTGTGCACTCAGAATTTGAAAAGAAAACATCATCAATTTTTTTTTTTAAAAAGGTGTTTACAAAGGAATATGGACCATATTTAGGGGGTTATAATTACAATTTCAGGCAACTCTTTTGAAGTATGCTTGGAGATGATCTCTCCATTCATCAGGTGTTTCTTACAGAAAATCCACCAAGGTCTACCTCACCACCTAGGAGGTAGCTTGCAAATAGGGGATTTCTTTTCAGCAAGCCACACCATCACTTTTCTCTAACAGCTTATGCAAAAGTTTCACGGGGGAGGGAAAAGCCCAAGCCAAAAAGAGAGAGAGAAAGAGAGAGAGAGGGAGAGGAGTGTGCATGACAATAACTACCTCTGTCCCTTTGGTTTTTGTTCTTTTCATGTCATGGAACTTTTTAGCTGTGCTGCCTGGGTAACTGCTCTGGAAGGTTGGAATATCTGTTGTTGAAGGAGGTTTGTGATTGAGGGCCCTCTGACACAACCTTTTGTTGCATTGAGGTGTTTGATCCTCTTTCCTTTTCTTCTAAAACCAATCCCATCCCTTTAAAAAATGGATAACCAGCACTTCTTTTACTTATTGTCAGCTTCTGGAAAGTTACCGTGGGGGTTTGTAGAAGTTTAACTAGTTAACTCTTTGCCTGCTGAGATGCTGCTGATAAATATTCTTCTTCTGTCTGAACACGAAAGGTTTGAATCGCTTTTATCAGGTATATGCTGTTTTTACTCAGGCACAGCAACTGAAATGCACCCCGGGTCCCGAAATAGAGTGCTTGTGTTCAAGGTCTTGAAATGCGAGAGTGGTTCGGGCTTTGAAATGGGACACATCCTTATCTTTTTGTCCTCAAACCGAAACGTGTGAGAGGTATGACTCTGCCATTTGAAAAACTTGATAAGATACACTTTTTTTTTTTTTTTTTTTTTTTTTTTTTTTTTTTTTTTTTTTTTTTTTTTACTGCAGGAACGACAGGCTTTGGTAAAAAAATAAATGCGACGAATTACTTCAAAACTGGGAGGTGTAACTAGATGGCAATGGAAGAAAAGGGCCTCGGAATGAAAAGTGTAGGGGTCTGGTTCCAGCCTGCTGACTAAATGCTGGAATAGCTTTTCCCCAAAGGAAGGGACACGGCCCAGGCTATGGGAGAGAAAAGAAGCTTAAATGGATTATTTAACAAAAAAGCAACTTATGGCTTTTAGATAGTGACCTACATTCTGCACACAATGATGATATTTTTACGGCGGTGATAGGGTTAATAACCTCACATCATTCATGTAGTGTTTTTTGAAAATTGAATTTTACTGCTACAAAGTAAATGTAACAGCCCTCTGGAGACAATATTACAGGCACTTTATTGTTTGCTAAGCTGATGTCATCTTTCTACAGACTGACTTTAAAACAAAGGCAGAACATTTATTACAAATATCACTGTGTGAAAGGAAATCTACTGAAATATTGTTTAGAAGGTGAGCTGATAAAAACGTATTAATACTTGGCTTTGATCATCTTACACTATAAAGTTGTGACTTCAAAATGCTTCTCATGTGATCTCTATTCAAGGCAAAAACTTCATCCTGGAAATTCCTATCCACCTCTCTACCATTATTTGCCTTCAAGTTGGAATATTTGTTTAAGCTTCCCGGGCGTTTTGGATACATTTTTACTCTGTAAGGCAATTTATTAACACAGTTGATGAGCTCTTGAGAGGGAAATTAAGTAGCACCTTTCAAAGACGATGTATGTATGATTTAAGAAACGAAGTATGGAGATGAAGCTGTTCAGTTTATATAATGAACTTTCAAAATCACCTGTAAGTGGTGGCTTGGAAGTTTGCAATTTAAATAAGCTGTCTAAGGCTTTGCCAGGCAAGCATTCTGAATGGCAGGCTGCTTGCAACTCAGAGAGTTTGGTCTCTATATCTGATGCACGTGTAATATAGCGTGAAGTTGTTTGTGGATCACACAGGAGCTTCTTAGAGCTTCATTTCCACACTGTAGCCCTTGAAAATGTATCAAATGAGCAGACACGTTTGGCTCTTCCTCACAAGGCACAAGTAATTTGTTTGTAAATCAGTTACTTTTCAAGAAAAGTTAAATTAGGGACAACTTTGGCTTCTTTGATGTTTCCCACTTGGAAAGCCAAAGAGCAAATTAATGATCATTTTGAAGTAATCATGATAATGAGGAAAATATAATTTAGTGGGCTACACTGTCTCCAAATCACTTTTCAGGTGTGGTGTATGAATAACAGCCCAAATGACCAAAATAGCCTGATGGTGTTTTTCTAAGAAAATGATTTAGTGCTCTGCTTTTGTCTCTGAAGCCTGGTTAGAAGGAAAACACGGGTCAAGGAAATTGGGTTAGAAAAAAAAAAAAAAGCCTGGTGTGGGGTAGGTGTAGAATTATATGAATAATGTCTAGTAGGGAGCCTGTGGGCACTCACCAGATCAGCAGACGAGAGTCTTGCCCGTGTTTGTGAGTTGCTCAGGACAGACTGATGACATTTATATCAATCAAAAATGAATCCACAGACATTTACTCAACATGCTCTGTGAAAGGCAATGTGGTAACTGGTGTATGGGCCATGCCCTGTAGAAGTCTACCTGTACTTATAGTGATTGAACCAGGAATCGAACTGCAGCATGTAAAAACCTTGGGTTGCTAATGTGTATACTTCTATATGAGAAAGCCATTGTTTTTGTAAAGCATACACCTATTTGAAGCATTTTACTGTAAACCTGCCAACAGGGAAGTTATTTTGTATTCGGCCAGTTCATTGTCATATTTGACCAATATTAGCTACTTATCTGGTGCCAGGTGCTTTAGCACCAAGGGTCCAAATGTGAGTCCTCACTGACACAGATCAGTGTCAGAAAACATAGCTTGGTGGAGTCAGAGCCTGGCACATTGTGAATGTTTTTAAAAAATCAATATTCCATAAATACTTACCATTTCATAAATGTGCAAGACAGCCATGAATGTTTGTTGAATGACTGATAAAAATGAATTGAGTAATACTCAAGGTAAGTCCTTGATTCCATCTATGTACTGGAAGGGGCTGAGATTCCCCCTCCTTAACCAGGTCAGCACAGCTATAGGAAATAACATGCTTGAGTTGGCCTCAAAGAAAAAAAAAATAATAATAATGTTTACCATGTGGGTAAAGACAGAAATTGTCCACTGATGATGGAAACAGCACCATAGAATATGGTATGATTTACAGTGCCACAGCCCAGTTCTGGCCACTGCACACCTTCTTGATGTTGCTTTATGGATTTGACTGGTGCCCTTCTCTCGCTGCTCCCTATTGTACGGTCAGTAAAAACACACACACACACACACACACACACACACACTCTCTCTCTCTCTCTGTCTCTCTCTGTCTCTCTCTGTCTCTCTCTGTCTCTCTCTCTCTCTCTCTCTCTCTCTACCATTGGGATTCAATTATTCACCTCCTCAAGTAAGAACGAAAGTATCTCATTCATCTCATGAAAGAAGAGAAAAAGCCTTCCTGTCCCTCACTTCTATCTATAAAACTCAATTTCAGTTGTGTACTAAGAGAGCTCAGTTCTGACCACTGGTTTTAAGCATCCAACGCGTAAGAAAGAAAGAGGGGGGTGGGCAGTTAATATTTAAACTACCTACCAGTCTTGTAATAAAAGGATTTTTCAAACATCGAGATGAATTTGGTGCCAAGATGAAATCATTACAGTTACTTTTCGTCTCCAACTTAGCAAGAGATCTCATGGATGGGACGCTCAGAGCAGGACAATTTGGGACAGTTCCAACTGTAGGAGGCCTGGTGTCATTACCTCCATAAATAGAATCGAGCTTCCTTTCTTCTGCAGCTCTACATTTCCTTGCCTTTGATTCTCCTCCTTTGCTTTTTCTCCTGGCAGGCCTTTCCTCTCTCCTGTATCAGCCACTCCATAGGCAGATGTGCCTCTTTTTCCATTTGCCAGACACCCCCCCTCCCAAATCTTCCAAACTACTCCCCTTTGAAGTCTCTATTACCGATACAATCACTTTTGTTTCCCTTCCGTCCCCTCTCTCTCCACTCGAGCTTCTTCTCTCCCTAACCCCATTAGTTACATCTGCTGCCCCTACCATTCAGCCTGTGTTAAATCGTAATGCGCTTGACATAACTTCGGTTTGTCTGCTAAGTACTCAATCAGCACGCACTGCTCTCTTCTGATTTGTAGGAAAGGGGGCAAGAGTGAGTAAGCTGCCTCAAAATGCACTAAATGATTCAGCTCTGCCCAATTAGCCCAACTAAAATGGGAAATTGACAACTAATGATAATGAAATAAATGGGTTTTAGTTAAGAATATAAATCCCACAAACTTGGTTCCTGATGCCTGTGGTAGATACTGTATCCTTCATATGGTGCTCAGATGGCTCAGGGGATGTAAGGATGGACGAATGAAGGGAGGTGTATAAGTAATTGCAGTTTTTGTTAGTTGACTGGAGTTCTTTCCCTGCGATTCATTAATGGACTTTTAAGGGATCTGCGAGCCACCGGAAATCGCATGTAACATTGTGTACGTCCATGCATCTTCCTGGGCAGTGGGGCCCCTACACTTAATCCGATTCTTAAAAGAATCTATGTGTGACCTTCCCAAAGGTTAAAGACCCCGGGAATAGGTGAAGACACCTATTTTGCCGGTGTTTCCCTATGGTGTGGTTCCCCCCCACCCCCCCAGCACATTTTAATATCCTGCCTGATTCGAGCAGTTCGGAAAGTAGAAACATAGGGTTTTAAAAGAAACATTTACCTTCTTTAAGAGGAAAAATGTTTAAACCACCTACCAGGTTATACAATTCACTTTTCTTATTATTTTAGTTTTACTACAATTCAAAGACAGGCCTTTTTTTTTTTTTTAACAATGGGTATAATCACACATCTGAACATAAGAATTAGTTTTATGCAGTTCCATAGAAAACCAAAATCTTGAGGAACACTTTCAAAACAACCAGAGAAAAATAAACCATTCCTTATGTCAGTCTTGTTAGAGAGGGATTAGGAAACTGGCAATTATTTTGGCGACCTTAATTGTTGCGCGGCAGGAAAATATGTAATTAGAGCACGTTCCCAGGCCCGCACACACCTGCAGCACATCGCACAGTTTAATGTCAGCTTTCAGTGCCCGTCGGTGCCAGGTTCTAGCACAGCCAGTCACAGTGACGCTCTGAGAACATTTCGGACTCATGTGCTGTGGCTTCTGTGTATGAAAGAAGCAGGCATTTACACGACCACACAATGGGGTGCGTTGCCGCAACACTGTTTTCATTCTTTTCTGACGCCCACCTTCAGCACTGCCCTGGTTTACTCCGTTTGAGGTTTTATTGTTACGGTATAATAGTCCTGTACATTTTTGAAATTCCCTTATTATTCAGCTTATTAATACAGTACTGACTTGATTACCAGGCAGCAGTTGCACGGTAGAAGATTCAGATTCCGTGCATTAGCTAAGTCAGAAGCTGAGTACATTCTTGGTATAATGAGAACAATTGTTTGACATTTTTTCTATGTTAGAAAGATGGGCTGTGGTAGTTCTCTCTATAGTTGCATTTTGGAATTCACTGTATATTCCCTATATGTTGCTGAGTTTTCATTTTTTCGTGTAGGGAGAGCTTAAAATGTACTCTTACTAATTTGAAAGTGTTTCGGGGTATGGGAGGACTCTATCATGATTCTCATTAGCATTTGTCTTCCTTTTTCTCTTTTATTGGCTTTTTACAACAGAAAGAAAGAGCTCAGATGTTAGGAAAAGTAGCTAAACAGAAACAACAGTATGTGGGGTGTCTGTTTTTCAGATAATTCCGTAATCTGGCATTCTGATGGTTAACAGACTTCTCCCCCTGAGGGAGATACACTGTATTTTGCTATCTGACATGTTGTCATATATAAAGAAATCAATTGGTAATTAAATGATGCACCTTGTGAAGATGACAAAAGGCATTTGGTTGCGAAAAGAGAACTGGGTTTTGAGGGGTTTGTAATGAAGGCCTAATGACTATTCATAAGAGATTTTCAGTCCGTTGATCCACTTGACTGGAAAGTTCTGCCCTGGAGAGTTAGTGCTGTCAGTTTCTCTCACCTCAGAAAGCCGCCGCAATCGACGGTGTAGAGGATGAGCGGGAAATTATCTAGCTGTTGCTGCAGGCCTGTCTTAGGTCACATGCAGAAGGCACATCTGGCTTCCTGTAGGTACAACCTCAGGACATAAACTTTGGCTAAGTTTTAAACCATAAATATGTACGAGTGACACTGAATAAGTTACCTTTTATTCATATTTTCTTTATTTTAGATCGCGTGCAAGTTGTGTGGGGAGGCTGCCATTTTGGCCTTCTTCTTCTCCCAGTTTTATCAGTTGCATGTTTGCCTGTTAGGCTAACAGTCCCTGTTTGGGGAAGTTGTCAAGGACCGAATGATAACAGCCTCCTCAAATCACCATACCTTGGTGGTGAATATGTCAAAGTCACCACGAAGGAAGGTCAACTGAGATGAGTAGAGAGCCTATTATTGGGTAGTCCTCTCGGGGGGTGCTTATTGCCCTGTTTGGCACAAGGCAGCGTGATATCAGAACTTCTACACATAAGACTACATACAGGAATTACAGAACATTGCTCTAGCATCTGTAGAAAATGACAACAACAAAATCCATGCATTCAGAAGCTACCAGTGACTCTCAACCGTGGGCGGGGCACAGTACTAGCCTCAGGACACAGAGATGAGGGAAACGAAATCTCAGCCCTCACAGTTTCTGGAGAAACAGACCAAAAAGAAGAGAGTTGTACTATAACACGGGAAGAGCTGTGATCGAGGTGTATAACAATACAAGTCTTCGAAGCCAGGGATGGATTTTCTAAGAACGGTTGGGGTCCGTAGGTGATGTAAAAGATTCTTGCACGTGTTACTCCTTTCCACTGGCAGAGCCGATCTAGCCAATGAAAAGTGAGTGGAAGGAGTGAGGCGCTCCCGTGCTTCCCTCTAGAATCCCAACGAACGGTAGTGGCCGGCACTTCCTGTACATATTTACTCTTGGAAAGCCGTCCTCCATGTTCTTGTATCCGGAATCTCACCTAATCAAAGGTAAACACATTTATCACCTCATTAAGGCTTGGCTTATGGCCTCGTGAAAGTGCCATTTGAGGTGAAAATGTCCATCAAACTCCTTGTCTGGAGCATCTGTAAGGGGGACAGACTGGCCAGCGAAGCAGGCTTTAATCTCTCGATATCAAAACAATTTAACACATAGCGTGTATTTGAGAAGATGTCACTGATGATCCCTCCTTGTGTGTTGTGGTTACTGAGTTGTACGGATGTGTTTGCTGGAGCTGTCAAGGTGGACCAAATGAATGGACAGATGCCAAAAAAACAATTCTGCCTATTAATGTACATTGATTGCTTGTTTAGGTTATAAAGCAAATTAAAAAATACATTAGTATTTAAACCCTTTTATAGCTGGGCTAATGATGACTTGTAATATAGTGTCTGGTAAAGAATATTCTATAATACCTGTGAAGCCCAGCTATGTTATCTAATTAGTCGACTTTGACTTAAGTGGCTATAATTACGGAAGTGAATAGTCGCCTCTCTAAATAGCAAAATGGTAGATTTAAATATATAAAGATGTTGACTTGATTATTTAATATTTGTCGCAAAGACAAACCACCTAAATAGAGAGATTAATTCCACATCAGTGCAACATTAAACGGGAGAGAGGATGCCAAGAATCCCATTAATTTGGGATATGAGTGCCTGAAATTTCCTCGAAACATTTACACCAAATAGCAGCAACAAGATGATAGCAAGCAGTTCTCTCTAAGGAGAGAGAAGCAAGGCCAACACGGTTGGAAGGTGCGCAAACTCACACACCTGCATTAAGGACGGTGCGTTCCAGCAGGTGCCAAACGTGGCCACCATTAACCGAGCTGTGAGGCACTAAGCTAGGTATTTTGTGCTTCCTCAGGTCCATTGCCCCTTGCTCCATGAAGCCTTCCCCGAGTGCTCACTGTTTCCTTTACTCTGCCACGAATCTATGCTTTCGATAAAGATGGCACTACTTGAAACCATAGCAGGCCACTTGTACATCATTGTCATTCTCCCGCGTGTTTAAGTTAGATAACCCTGCTGCCAAGAAAGCTTTCATACGTATTTGCTTAGTTGAATGGCCAACTTGAAGGGGAAGAGGTGACCTCTTTTTTTCCCTCTCTCTCTCTCTCTCTCTCTCTCTCTCTGTGATTTACTTTGGCTATTACTTTTGAAACATACATGATATATCCGCCGATTAGATCGTGTTACCTCCTTCACCGGCTGTCTGGGAATTTCCATACTTCCTGACAAGAACTTCGGGTGAATTGGCGTATACCGTGTTTCTGCTCCTCGCCCTATTTCCTTCAAGGCCTTTGAGTCATAAGCGTTCAGTACCACAGTGAATAATCAGTGCGATAGCCACGATTTGGTTTTTCCTTTTAACTTTTGGGGGTTACTTTTGAACACAGTACAACTGCTCAGAAGGGCTTTTTCACAAATTGTTTACTGTGGCAGTTGCTACCCTATTGGGCTTTTCACTTTGAACACGCAGGCGGAGAGCATTGATGTCGGTGTAGCAAATAATGTGTACAATTTTTAAAAACCCTGAATTTACTGAATCCCCATATTATGCTTTCATGCTGCTCTTTCAGAAACTATGCTAATACAATACCCCTATAAACCGATCTTGGTCCTGGCAGGCCCTATTGGAACTAATGGGGCCTGACAATTCTTCAGTTAAAAATTATACATGAGGGTCACTTTCCCTTAAATTATCTATTGTATGCCAGCTGTTCACAACTGCAGTGCTTCACCTTCTTTGCACTGCTAGAAATGTCTAATTTCCTCATAATATCCGTAGCAACTCCTCTCGTGGACGGCCCGGAAGGTAGTGACACTTCGAGCACACCTTCGCGGAAATCACACGGGAGCTAGATTTTCTGTCTTCTTTATTTTTATTTTCTTTCTGGTCCTGGAGAATGTTTAGATGGCTCCTTTCGCCTGTTTCATGCCACAGCACTTGAGTTATATCATAATTTCTCATTTGCCGCACAACTTTATTCTATTTTTATGCTCCTAAATGACGCAGCTTTAAGTACCCGTGAGTGGCACTTCCGTGCTGTGAGCGCCATCAAAGCCAACCTCAGACAGATAAAACTCCTGGCGTTGTTGGGGTTTTTTGTTTGTTTGTTTTGGGTTTTTTTGGTTTTGTTTTGTTTTTTTTGCTGGGGAGGGGAAAAGATGAGTCGTCACCAAGAAGCGCCTTTTGTTTCTGAGGCCTATGAAAACTATGGCCCATAGAACCATTTACCAGAAAGAAAAAAATCACCCAAGTCATGTGTCTGAATGAAAGCTCTCTTCTCAAACGTTCCTCATTGCTACAGAGCAGTTATCTTTGGATTATAATTAAAAGGAGGTGTTTTTTTTTCTCTTTTATTCTTTTTGTTTTTTTTCCAGAATGCTTCCAAGTGAGGTATTTCCCCCAAAGTTATTGGACCTTTTTACCAACAAGTGGCTGGGATTTTAATGAGCTTCCCACTCCCTACCCCCACCCCATACAGAGTAATGGATGGCCAAGAGTGGATGTGGTACAAAGGTGACACATTTAGGGATATTTTCTGCCTTATTGGTAAAAATGGGGAGGTGGGGTGAGAGGATTTCCTTGATGAAGTAAGTGTGATGTTAGTAGTTATTTCTGTAACTCGGTGAAAATACTGCCTATTTAGGGCCTAATTTTTTAGCATATGTTACCATGCATGTGCTAGAACGGTGGCCAGTGCTTTCTGACTCTTTTGGCTATTGAGGAACTTGCAGGTTATAACTAGTTGCTGTAGAAACCTGGTCATCTGGATGCTTCTCAAGAACACACGATTATTTTTGAAACCTTGGTGCATAAGCCAGAGACTGCAGCAGTTGGACAAGGTCACATATCGGTGGCAGCGATGTGTCTTTCCCCTTTCCATTGTGTGATCCTCCGGGGTCTGGGGCATTAATATGCAACGGTTCTGTTTTTCTTTCAGGAGGACTTGTAAACTCTTTAAACAGAGGCACACAGTTTGCAATTGTTGCGGTACTGAGTGGGTGTATAGAAGCTGGGGCTGCAGCCTTGTCCAGTTGCACATAGAATAAAACTGACAATGATGCAATGGGCCTGGCATGTAGACAAGTCCGTGGGATGGATGAATGGTGCGGCTCTTGCCGTCCGTCCGGTGGTGGTAGGCCCTGTAATAGCTAGCGTAGGAAGGGTGGTGAAAATTGATATGCACTATTACTACATGTATAAAACTTAACACTGGGGCCATTGCACAGGTGGGGGGTTCCTGTTTATTGATTTTTATGACTTTGTTAGAACATACGCTTAATGCTTTTATACTGCAGGAGCTCTGGGAGGGCTCACCTTGGGTAATAAACCTTTCCGTACTTTGCAATCGCTCACGATTTACATGGGGACTCACATTATCCAGCACAAAGCTCGGCATCCCACCCCCCCCCCACCCTGTCTACTTGGGTTGAGGAGTGCTATAAAAAAAAAAAGCAAAGAAAATAACTCTAGCACTTACTTTGAATTTTTAAAAAACCTGTCCACTCCTGCTATGAAAATGGCCCCTAATTCTCATTACTCATATTTCCAAGAAAAAATTAGTCACACAAACTTATGTTATGTGTTGTCTCAGAGGTTGAAAGCAAATTAGGTTTCCAATAAGACAGTACATCAAACAAAGTAGCATGTTCTTGATGCCGATGACTTTTTTTTAGAATTATGGTTGGACATTTTTGGCAGACAGATTGTCTTTTGCTCTATCAAAATGACAGTTTCTTTTGTAACTGCAACATTCATAATTAGAAGGAGAGAAGCAATCTGCCCAATTTAATATACTAAAAGAAGTTTAGAGTCTCTGCTAGTAATTTCATTATTTTAAAATTTGAATTAATTGACTTAAAATAATACAGTTAAGAAGTATAACTAGCAGGATTATGGAGAAAGGTTTCTTTTTCCTTAAAAAAAAAAAAAAGAGCACTCTTAGTATTATACTTCAGATGAGATTACAATTTTCTGTTGATGCCAGGTGCCCTGTTCTAAGATTCAGAGCAGGAATGTGAATATTCATCCTTGCAACAGGGCTGAGAGACGTTGTGGGGAAAACCCTGGGAACAAGGTCACTTTAAACAAAAAAGTTCTCCAAGTTTCCCATGCTTAAGAGGCTGGCTGGGCTTAATTAAAGTCAATGGATGACCAAAAAGGAGGGGGGGGGGGGAGGAAAAGAAAAGGAAAAAAAAAGAGGAAGAAAAGAAAATGAAAGAAAAAAGCAACAAACCACCCCCACTTCAATCTCTTTCTGGGCCACCATTCACATTCCATACCTTAGCTGTTGCTGTTTAACCTCTTTATATCTTTATATCAAGAATACTATTTCTTCAATCCCCCTAACAGCACTGATGTGCCCACTGGTGAATATCACTCTTCCGCATTCTACGTCTCTGACCTATGTCACTGTAGGTGGCCCTCGCCCACCGCCACCACCACAACAGAAACAAATCCAGCATCGTACTCAGAATGAAATCATCATAACATAGCGACCTTGTTCTGGACGTGATGTTTGGTTTCAGCAACCTTCTTTTATGCAGCCCTGGGCAAGCTTAACATTTCCTGTTGGCTCAGACGGTTACCTTTCTTCATATTTTCTTCGGGCACTCTCTTTAGGGGACCCAGGATGCTGCGTGCCCAGGATGCACAGGGCCAGAAGTTGTGGAGACTGAAAATTCACAAGCGTGGAAGGCCTGTTTTCCTCCTGTGTAATGGAATGAAGCCTCCGTCCATCTTAAAAAATACATACATGGCAAGATCTCTTTTCACTCTTCCTGTATCATTTGTCACACTCAGCTCTAAAGGAAACCAACTCCTTAGCTCTCTTACCTTATTTTGTACCTTAGCTGACTTTCATCTTTGCACGAGCCATCAAATCTGGATGTGACAAATACACGCGTTAAAAAAAAAAAAAAAAGCGCTTCATGTATGAGTTGGCGGGTGTTTTTCTCTCCCACAAGAAATAACAACACTAAGTATTATGTACATTTTGGGGTATGTTTATAAGACGGCAGGAAATTTTTTAACCCTGAAAACTTTCTGATTGTAAACTATGCTCTAAGTCTACAGGGGCTGTGTTCCAAGTCCTCCACTCTTTTACAAGTGTGTCGCTCACAGACCCGTTAAGTGGGAAGGCAAACTTCCCCATGGCGGTTCTGAAGTATGACGTCAGGCTTAGCTGCCAGGTACTCGGAGCACTTACTCTACTGGACGCCTCCATTTCAGGGCCGCCTCTTGTATTTGGATGGTTCCTTGTATCCTTTTTCGCAGTCCTCTGTCCTGGAGAAGCGATGCTCTGTTTGGTTCTTGTTTGTCCTAATATACTCAAGTAATATATCAAAAGATATACACATTTGTATAACTCAGGAAGCCAGGGATTAAAGCACAATGTATCTTAACACAGCCTCTTCTGAGGTCTCTAAGAGCTATCTAATGCTTAAGTCTTGGGTTAACATGGACTATAGGATTATGGAAGGTTGTATAGATACTTGTATCTGTACATGCGTATGTTTGCATATGTATATACCTGTGTGTGTGACTTAGGGCTATGCTGACATATTATTTTCTATCTGTTCATTTATTACAAACAGCAGGCGAGCAGACATTTCCCCTCTCCTCCCACTCTGGTCCACATCATTTAAAAAAGACTGCAGGATTTCCATTCTAAATTAAATACATCTAAGGGTACCTCTTTTATCAATTCTTTATTCTTAGTATCTCAAAATTCTGAAGTCTTCTTCCTTTGTCTCAAAAAGGGGAACTGCTGAAAGCATTTCCACCTGGATGCTTAAATTATTTAAGTTGCAGGAACCAGACCTTTTCCCTCCTGAGTAGTTGTGGGTTTTAAAGGCTAAAATTGCTTCATCATGCCAAAGTGAAAGTATGCATAAATTATTTAGTTAAACCTGAGAAAATACAGACTTTTCCCAGTGATCTTTCAAGGGCTGCCTACTTAAATTTCAGAAGAATGGGCAGGATTTTTTTTTCTTTCTTTTAGAAAATTTAAGTATCTGCTGTGTCTTCCAGCAGTTGAAATGTGAACGAAATTACAGGATGGTAATCTTTGAAAGTCCAAGCCTCATATTGTCCAGTATATCTATATCATGCCCAAGGTGCATACTGTAGACTGAGTCAATACAGTAAGACTCATCCAGCTGACAAGCATCGCAAATTATTTTGAGTGTATTCTTATGAAAGTCAGGTAACTTATTACAGATCTCTCCCTGATGCTAATGTAAACACCAGTGAGTATTTCCAGTTCAGTGTCTATTCATTCAGAGTTTATATTTCAGTTATAAAAATATAAAGGAAGGCAATTTTACAATATTATAAATCATGTTTAATTGATACCCCCCCCCTTTAATTTTAGTAAATAAAAATGCCTGAAAATGTGAAGTAGTATGTGGTATGGTGGTGGTGATGTGTATGCTTGATGACATTAAAGAACCAGTGAAAACAGCCCACAAACATAGGCAAAAGGGGACGGATGTCAAATTCTTACAGAGTATAAGGGACTCAGTTTCCCAGGTACATTACAGAATCCGTGACGTTACGTATCTGGTCTCTAAATTAGTCTTGGCATTAATACTCCAATGGCGTTCTCATGACTGAGGGAAGAATAGTACGTTTAATCGAATACCTAACCTCAAACCCTCAAAGAAACATTAATTGGGACAGAAAAAAAATGTCAGCCAGAAAGTTACGTATAGGAGTTATTTAGTCTTTTGTGGAATCCGTTTGAAGTTTACGTTCAAATACATTGGGAGATGAGAGTGACTACGGTAGAAGAGCAACATGTAACTGGTGAGTTATTATTATTTAAAAACATAAAAATGTAAAAAAAACTTTCAAACACGATAAAACCTCTTCCATTCCACAACGATGGGCATCACTTAATCCATTGATACATGTTTGCCATGTTGCAGACCACATGCTCTTCCTCCAATCTTATTTGGTTTTTCTGCAACTTTTAGTTCAGTTGCTCCCAACCTTGGCTTAGTTCTCCCCTTCTCTCCATTTCTCGTTTTTGCCTGGGCACGGATGTGTCCACTAAATCAGATGAACGAGATGAGTATTACACCTATGTTACCGTATGCTGCTAAATAGTTAGAAATTCTGTCTTGGCTTTTGTGTGCTGACTTAGATCTGTATCCCAGAGGTGACAAGAAAGAGCACAGGTAGAATGTGGGGTCAGATAGGATCTGGAGGCAGGGACCAGATCCAGATTCTGCCCTAAAGGTAATTTAGGGGGAAGTCCATTAAGAATTTGAGTCTCGGTTTACTCATCTATACAACCATGATGATGATAATTGCACCTTCTTCCGTCAAAGGACTGTTATGAGGATCAAGTGGAAAATGGCTATGACTGGGCTCTGCTGTTGGTAGAATAATGCATAAATGTCAGGCATTCTTACATAATCAACCTGGCCTCCCAAACACAGGAGAAGAAAAGAGTTTTTAAGGCACACACGTGACCCTGGGAATGGAGCTATTATATATAGCCTGTAGAGACAGTGCATTTTCTTCTACGTACAAACATACCCCCCCTGTGGGGGACGCCTCTCTGGCCAAGACAATGGTGGGAAACCCTGGCTGGTGGCGGTGGTTGTGCTGCTGGGATAATTGAGAATAGACAGGAGGGCGACTTAGCCGTCAGGTGGCTTCTTTCTAACTGCAGCAGGGTCTCAGATCCCTAGGCTGGCCCAAGATGAGAGAACAGTCAGTAAAGAGAGTCTGGCACAGCAAGTGTCTCGGTGTCATCTGATTGTGAAATCTGCGTGTTTGCATTCTCATACAGTACTGGAGCTTAAGCCCTGGCCACTGTACGATGACTATGCAGGAGAGGATCTGGGTCCAAGGTGGGGGGAAGGGAGGTGTTTCTGACCCAAGAAGAAGGCTTGATTAGAGTTACTTCAAGGAATTCTATTGGATAATCCCAACCAACCATATTACGGCATCAATTATTATATTCTGTGTAATGATTTTTTTTCTAAACCAAATACATAGTATGTTGAAGAATTTTACAAAAGGTCCCCTGTTTGAACCAGTATGAACTAGGACAGAAGTAGTCAGGACTGGTCCAGGAAGGAAAGAAATGAGAACTTTCGAACTTGTCCAATTGCCACTGCAGTTGTTTGAGGAAAATTGAAATGAAAGAAGCCAAAAAAAAAAAAAAAAAAAAGAGAGAGAGAGAGAGATTTATAAAGAGCTTTTTTTAAGCTTCAAAAAAAAAAAAAAAAGCCCACACACTTATCATTGAACTGTCCGCTTCTGAAAGGAGTTGCAAGAGTCCCTCATATCCACTCAACTGTGCGTACATGTTAAATTGTTGTTTCCCTTTCCCTTACACTACTACAAGAGAAAGGAAATGCCTAGGCAAATAAACTCTGTTAAAATAACTTTACGGTTGTGACACAGTTTGACAAAAGCAAAGGAAATTCAGAGTCACAGCTCACACTCTATCCTCAGCTGATTCCACTGTGGAAAATAAAATGCTTTAAACACACACGCGCGCACGCATGTGCGCGCACGCCATGGAACAAACCTGGGATAGACTCAGTCTTAAGAAATGGGCTTCTCAAGCGTTGAAGTCTCTGACTTTTCCATCTTTGAGTCATTATAATAGAGTTGCAATGTATGCATTCATCATAAATCTGGTCAGAGTGAAAGAAAAGTATTTGGCTGAG